>NC_023758.2:29936682-30276068 GCF_000499845.2 Phaseolus vulgaris
TACACCTTCTATCATAATTGGAACGTTTGAAAGCAGCCTTTACCAGCCACCACCACCTCCTAACTTAGATTTCATTCCATCTCCCACCCCAACTAGACTGTCTACCCTAGCTAGACTGTCTAGCCTTAGATCACTACCCTTAGACGATCCCCAAACAGCTAACCATATCAGATCGTCTATGATGAATAAATTTTTGTCTTCCATCTATACTCTAGAAAGTACCATCATCCATTCATGGAAGAAACTGTACCATTTCACACGCCCTCCAGACCTACCCCAGTTCCATCCACTATTTCAAGGCTTCTTCATCATAATATTTTTGTTACATAGTTTACCAAGGTACTTCATGCTTTGGTTAGATGCTCCAGCTAATAGTGTTTCTACACCACTGTGGATGAAGAGTCTTGGCTTATACTGTAGAGGGGATGGTTGAAACAGCTGCAACTGCCACTTCCCTCAAGCTGAATGAGGGAGTACTTCTTCTCTCACTTTTATTATACACATTTATTTGTTGATTTTACATTAAGGACAATGTATGATTTAAGTGTGGGGGAGGAGAATGATAGTTTAGGATTTATCTTTTGTTGATTTGTTTTTGTGTTTTTTGTTTTTCTTTTATTTATTTGAATTTATTTTTGTTTTTTTTAAAAATAAATAAGTTCTTTAGGATTGACTAATGGCTGACATGTTGTATAATTCTTGAAAATCTTGGTTTCTTGATATTTTTTGTTTGGATTTTCTTAAAAATTGATAAATGAGTTGGTTATGAGAAATTTTGGGTTGAATCTTTTGATAGAATGTCCCTAGTGAGTTTTGAGCCTTAATTGATATATCATTTAATATTCTTTTTAGTGTGTTTTCACTCATGTTTGCTTATACTCTAGAACTTAGCTTGATTCTTTGTTTTACAATTGTGATTTACGTGCATGAATTGATATGATAGAGACGTTCTTTGTTTAAATTAATCCACTGGCCATATTAGCCTACCTTTATGATAATCCATTTGTTAGCCCTTTGAGCCTATAGCCTTTTTCTTATTTTTAACCCTCATTACAAGCCTCAAAACAGAAAAACCATGTTTGTCCCTACCTTAGAAGATGAAGGAGCTTTGAAATCATTTGGGAATAGGTTTTTGAATAAGTGTGGGGGTGTATCTCATTTTCATAGTTTACCTCTTCAGTTTTTTTTTTTTTAAAAATGGATATAAAAAAAATGGATAGAGAAAAAAAAGAATACAACAAGAAAAAGAAAAATAAGAGTGAATCCTCTAATACATTGGATTGACTGTCTATTATATGAAAAAAAAATTATATCTTGAAATAAAAAGAGGAGTTGAATTGTTATAATACTTACACTTGTTTTTAGACCTATGCTCTATTGTTCCTTTGTTTTTCTATGGTTTTTAAGCCTATTTTCCCACTTTTACCTACCTTTACCTTAGCCTCATTACATCCCTTATGAAGACCTCTTGATCTTTGATTGCATGTTTTTTTCGATTGTTATGAATATTAGAGTCTTGCTAAGCATATGGTAGTGTTTGTCTGCATGGGTGTTGAGTGTAAATACAAACCCTACTAAACACTTGAGAGTTGGAGAGTGTCTAGTGAAGTTCTGTCAATTTTGATTCAACCTTCGATTTTAATTACATGCTTGTATATTAAAATATAGGAATTTTCATTCACATTTTTCTTGATTCCTTGATTTCTTGAAATTATATCATATTTGTCATTATGCATTCTTAGAATTTGCTATTTGTTATTTGCACTGTTTTTCTTTTCTTTTTAAACCTTAGAGTGTTTTGCCCGGGAGTGCAAAAGGATAAGTGTGGGAGTATTTGATGAGCATATATTTATTCACACTCATTAGTCTTATTCATAGATTATTGGACTATAATAATAAATAAATCCATTGTTTTAATTAATATTCTTATAATTGGGTTTATTTGGGCCTTAACTATTATTATTGTTAATTTTGTGTTTTTAGAGTAAATTATCCGGAGGAAGCATCTACCTTTGTGAATGGGCCAAATATGCAAAAGTCCAAGTTGCTTCTTGAACCAAAACAGAAAACAAATTTTGAGGAGAAGAAAGAGAAAATAAAATCTACAATATCTCAGAAACAAAAATGGAAGCAAATCTTCTGCAAAATACAAGAATTCTGGAAAGATGGAAACTTGGAAACGGTTAACAAAATATAAACTACAATATTCTCTCAAGATCCTTGGAGCAGAAAAGCCTATAAAAGGACACAAGCATCAAGGAGAAAGGAGGGATCTTCATAGGGTTTTCTTAGTTTATTTTCTTCTTAGTAATTCTTTTGTTTTGCCTCCGCATGGAAGGCTAAACCTTTTTGGTTGATTCTTTTGTAATTTCCCATTGAGTTCTGAGGTTTTGTTCCAATAAAAGTTTCGATTTTTAATTCTCTATAGCAGTTGTTTTTATTGTCTAATCTCCTGGAAAACTAGTTTTTGTGAGAGGTTGTACTTGAACGCATGATTGAGAGTCTTCCTTATCTTAAACTTTGGTTTCTTAGTTAGTTCGCATTGTTCTAATTAATTTCTTGGGCGCATGATTCAAGGGAGAGGAGGTAAGCATTCCCATGGAGTATACGCATGGAACAAAGTGGGTATTGATTAAACTAGTAGACGCATGCTTTATTAGTGAGTTTCGGTTGAATCAGATCGGCGCATGTTCAATCTGGTTTAGCTCTGTTGGAGGATTGAGAAAAGATTAATCTTTAGAGAACCTGTGAAGAATTCAATGGTGGAAGAACTTGGGATCAACCACTTTTTATTTGCTATTTTAATCTCTTTTATATTTTTTGCACAACTATCTCAAACCCCCTTTTCATCTTTATTGTTATTGCTAACTTTTATTACTTGCAGATAGATTTTAAACCCTGATAAACTGATTTTACTATTGGTTCGTTGGGAGACGACTTGGGGACATTTGTCCACAATTATACTATCATCTCTCTAGTGTTAGACAAGTCTACGCTAGAATCATATTAATTTGACAGCAAAACGACAGCTATCAAATTTAGTCGGCCGAGAGGGAGTTGGCTCAGAGTGAAGCCGTCGAGGCGAGGCGGCAGCTTGAGGCTGAGAAGAGGAGGGCGGCTACTAAGGTCGCCCAGTTGAAGAAGTGGGTCGACGAGAAGCTTGCAGAGTCGGCCGCTGAGGTACTTGCCCTTCAGACTGCTAAGGCCAAAGTCGAAGCTGAACTCGACGAGAATTATGACGAGGTCGAGGAGTTATTGAAGCAGTGTTTTGAAAGAGTCGTGCGTCAAGCGCATGTGCTATATGGAGGGCCGCCATCTACTGGGGAGTTCGACCTTGATAGTGAAGTTTATCAGGGTCGGATCATGCCGAGTGCCGAAGTGGCGGCCTTGACTGCTCGAGGGGCTGAACCGGCCGGGACCGAAGGATGGGAGCCCGAGGTTCAGGGTAGGGAGGCTGAGGCCGAGGAGGTTGAGTGTGTTGAAGTGCAGGATTAGGCTTATACCTTTGGCCGGGTTGTGGCTTTTTCCTTCTTTTGATATCCTCCTAGGCCGAGGCGTGGCCTTCTTATCTTAGTTTTTTGATGTATCGCCCAGTCTTTATGTTTGTTAATATATCGTCCATCTTTCCTTTTATCAGTTTGGCATGAAATTTGACAAGTTAAACAATCGGTCTCCCATTGATTCGGGCAGTCGGCCATAATTGCGAACGCTAAATTTGAGCAAGTAAAATATGGGCGATCGGCCATTTAATTGCGAACGTTAAATTCGGGCATTCGGCCTTAATTTGCGATGTTAATCGAGCAAGTTTGGTTGGCGATTGGCCGGCACTTGCGATGTTAATCGAGCAAGTGGGCGATCGGTTGGCCGGCACTTGCGATGTTAATCGAGCAAGTGGGCGTTCGGTCACTACTTGCGATGTTAATCGAGCAAGTGGGCGTTCGGTCACTACTTGCGATGTTAATCGAGCAAGTTTGGTTGGCGATTGGCCGGCACTTGCGATGTTAATCGAGCAAGTGTAGGTGGCGGTCGGCCATTGCTTGTTCGGTAGAATATTTCCAGCACTTTGATGAAAATGCCTCGGTAAAACCTCCCTGGTTGGGTGAGGAAAGAGTGCGTGATTTTATTGATTTTAGCTGTAATAGAACTTGAGGTGCGTGGTATTCCACGTCCTCGGTATATTTTTTCCTGAAAGCCATTCTAGATGATAGGCTCCTCCTTGTGCGACTTCTCGGACTCGGAAAGGCCCCTCCTAGTATGAGTCTCTACACCTCGGACGACGCCGTCTTGTGCCGAGTGTTCCCCACATCCTTGAAGGGTGCAACCCTTAGTTGGTTCACCAAGCTCTCAGGTAGGTGAACAGTAATAAATGACATACCTTACTCCTTGGAATGCGTGCTATTTATATTATTCTAATGGGCCTACCTTGTTGGGCCCGTTTATCGAGGTGGATACCGCTTAGGGTTGCATTACCTAATTCTTGATGATGGATTAGCTTTGCTGATCTTGGTTTGAGCGTTAATTGTAATGGGGTTCGGCCATCGACCAGATTCTCATGGTGAGGGTCGGCCATCGGCCAAATACCTGTGGTCTTCGACCGTCTCAGTTAAGTCTTCTAAGGTCTCGGTCTCTCGGCCAAGTCTCCAAAGGCCTTGGCCTCTCGGTCTCTCGGCCAAATCTCTAAAGGCCTTGGCCTCTCGGTCGCTCGGCCAAGTTTCTAAAGGTCTTGACCTCTCGGTCTCTCGGCTAAGTTGACTGGACATCGGGCAGCCAGGCGGGTTCCAGCCTCGCCCAATACCGGTAATATATATATAACATTTTGAATCTAAATTAAGAAAATCACATTTTCATAAATAAGAGCTGCCAACTTGAATATTAACACAGGAGACAACTTCTTTAATCTTAACGTTATTCAAGATCCTCCAAAATCAACTTTTATTTGAAGGTATATGAAAAGGTAAAAAAATAATATATTATTTATTAAATAATGGATTGATAGAAACAACAGTCCACTTAAAATCCCAAATTTTATTTAATTATCTTTGATTTTTTAAGACATAAGCTTGATAAATGCTATGATTCAAAAAAATTTGAACCACTAATTAAATTTTTGTTTTTAGTATTTATTTATTTATATATTAATATAATTAATTATTTTGAATGTAAAGATAAAAAAAATATTTAAGAATAACATTGATATAATTAAAATAACACTGAATATTTTATTATTAAAGTATATATAAATAAAAAAAATTGTTATTCAAGATCTATTTCAATATAATCACAATCTCTTTGAAAGTTATTTTTTTTCTCTTTTATTTTTACTTTAAGATTCTACTACTTCCTTCATGAAACTAACGATCAGAGGTCATCAATAGACTTTTGACACTAAAGCAAAATTATGAATTTTAGTTAGAATAAGTTCATTTTTGCTCTTTTTTCTTTCGAGTCACTTTTGGTTTTAGTATTTGTATGAGTTTTGTTTGCATGTGGTGGTTATAGTTGTAGAATTAGTCTCTCTTAGTTCAGATTCCTAATGATATGTTTAGATAATTAATCAGGACTTTATGATGTAGGTCAAGCTATATTTGTTTTGTCTTTAGGAGTTAGAGCTCTTTGTGAGCATACTTACTTCTACAATCAAGTAAGGAAAACTAGTTTTACTTTTCAATAGAATCTTATGTTAGAAAATCTGGATGTGAAGGTGACGTGGTCACAAGTTTTAAATTTTCTTACGAAGTTTGTTGTCAATTAAATTATAGTGTTTTGATTGAAATTAAATGAGAAAGTATAGAGATGATAGATTTGGTAGATAACATGTTAATGGTGATGGGAATAAATGCTTAAAAGTGTTTGAATTGTAGTGTGAATAAATTGAAGTATATGCATTGATGAATGTTAGTTGTTTGAATTTGAATTTAAATGAATCTAGTTTAAAAATCATGAATTTATAGTTATATAGGTTGATATAGGAGTTTAATAAGAGTGTCAGTCCATCTCTAATCAAGGTAATATCATTCTGATTTTATATGTTTTATAAAATACAAGTTTGAGTATTGGTTTTGAGATGAAATTTTGAAAAATCTCAGTTTTATGAATTTTTATTCTAATAGTTTTGCTCAAGTGAAAAATTCTCGCTCAAGTTAGAATATGATAATACAATTACCTTTTTTCGGGTTCATTTTCGCTCAAACAGGAGGATTCTCGCTTAAACAAAATGGAGTGAAATTTTGGGTTGCTCTAGGTCTATTTTCTCTCAAACGAGGGGATTCTCGTTCAAGTGAGGCCAAATTTCACTTAAACTAAACAAAACTTCTTTTCGTTTTTTGTTTGTTTAGCTATTGTACAATGGTTTTGTGTGTGCTAATTTTAATGAATATTTATTCATATATTTACAAGTTAAATATTTGACCTTTCATGAATGTATGACGTGTAAAATGATTGGTGAATCAAGCGAAAATGTGATCAAGATCTAGTATTTTTAGGAAAGAAAATACTGTGTCGAGATTGTTAGGAGAGTGTATTGCTTTTGTGAGACTATATGAAATGGACGATCTTGACTCTACTAGTATATTGAAATCATATAGATAAAGAGTATTAGGTAATGAGGGTCGAATGAGGTTCATATGACTGAGTTTGAGATTTGAAAGAACTGAATAAGAGCAAATCATGTGGATTTACCTGTGTCATATGAGGACGAATTTCTTAAATGGGAGATTGTGTTGTGATAAGAACATGATAATATGATAGGTGCGGGTCTTTGAGTCTAATTTTAATATACTGGTTTTTCAAAAGTAAAGTCAAGTTGTCTATATGTTGGTGTTAGTAGATTTCTTGCATGACTGATGTGAAACCTGAGATCATTGTAGACACTTGGCTATATAGTACCGTGTGAATTAAGGATGTATAATGATGATTGATATGCTTGTAATTACACTCTTTTAAATTCAAAGTTTTATTAAAATTTTTAAAAATGTTAATTTACCCTAATTTCTATTTTGTGTTGGTTTTAAAATTTGTGATGATCATATATGTTATACGAGAGTTTAAATTAATCTTGAAAGAGTTTTTTTTTTTGATATTTTATTTTGCTATATATGTATATATTTTAAATTTCATATATATATATATTTATTGTATGTAACTAGAAAGAGGTTAATCTAAATATCTTTTAAAATTAGCATTTTCATAAAATCATATTTCTCTTAAATACTTTTAGTTATGTTTCCGACTTTTTTATTTTTTTTATTGTGATAAAAATGTCATGCAACTTTTATTAAATAAATTAATATGTTAAATGATCAATTATTTTCTTTAATTTTTAGAAAACTTGTGTAAAAGTCCCAAAATAATTTATTTATAGACCAATTTTTTTTAATCATTTATAGAATTATATCATGATTTATAAACAAGAAAAACTTCTCTAATAGAAAATATTTTTTAAGATTAACTTTTAGAAAAGTTAATTCGTAAATTCAACATAAATCTTTTCTTAATTTAACTGATAAGGGTCAGTTACTTAAATCATTTAATTAAAATATCATGAAGGTAACTCTTCTAAAATTATACTTTAAGTAATTATCCATTTTCATTAATAATATACAAATAATTAATTTAATTCATAATTATATAATTAAGATTTATATTAATGATTTAATTAATATGATAAATAGAGTGTACAAGTATTTGCATAATTTAATACAATAAGAAGAAAAATTACACTCTTACAACAAAAAATTTAATTTTATTAGTTTTATTTAACTAGCACATGTTTGGTTTTTAATAACTATGATGTGTTTATTAATAAAAAATTAACATTAAATGTAATTAACCTTTAATTTTTATACTAAGATTAGATTTTTTTTTAATTGTATTAAAGATGAGATAAATCAATATTTTTTTTTGTATAAATCAATAATTAAGAATTAAATATGTTTTTTTTTCTATAATTTTACACGAAAATGGTTTTCATTCCTAGTTCAAACTTTATATATCTTGGATATTTGTAGTAAGTAAACTATTGAGATAATTTTAACTGATTTCTTTACTACAAATATTCGGGAGGTATAAATAGAGATGAAAACCAATTTTACGTATTTAACCCTTTAATTTAAAGAAAATGTAGCTAATTCTTATAAAATATAAAATATACATTAAATATCTATCCATTTTCATTAATTAAAATATACAAACAGTTAATTTAATTCATAATTATGTAATTACCGTTTATATTAATTATTTAATTAATTGAATCGTGCAAACATGTATCTAATAAAGTGATTTAGAAATTAGTAAAACTTGATATATTTTTTAATCAATTACTTCAATACACAAACTAAACTTTAACTAAACCAATTACCACCTTGGTGTAGTAACTGCCTCTCACATTACTCCAACACATTCTATTTTAAATTGTTAATTGTCACCAAATATTGAATTACAATCGTTAAATAAAACATTCAAAATATACTAATATATCTATTTAGTCAAATTAGAATTATAAATATTAAAATTATTTAAACAACATAAGTAAAAAAAGGTAACTTTTTTAACAATCCATTCAACATAATTTGGCTATTAAACACTTATTTTTTTCATACCGAATTCCCTTAATGAAATTTAATCCTCTGAAAAATCTTTTGTAAATTTCATACCGAATTCCCTTAATGAATTTCAGAAACTTTATTTACGAATGAGCTCAGAGTGTCAAATAAGCATTAATAACAACATTCATCATTCACTAGTAGACCTAATGCCCATATTTACAACATGACCAGTAAATGTTTTGGGCAATAACCCTTTTGGTAAAGGGTCAGCAATCATAAGATCAGTGTTAATATGTTCTATTGACACTCTATGTTTCTGAACTTCTTCTTTAACGACAAAGTATTTCAATTCCATATGTTTAGCACCTTTGGAATACTTGTCGTTTTTAGAAAAGAAGACGGCTACGGAGTTATCACAATAAATTCTCAGCGGCTTGGCAATACTGTCAACAATTCCAAGTCCTGAAACAAAATTCTGCAACCAATTAGCCTGAACTGTGGCCTCAAAGCATGCCACAAATTCAGCCTCCATGGTGGATGCAAAAATGACTGTCTGCTTCGTACTTTTCCATGAAATCGCTCCTCCGGCTAAAAGATACACATAACCAAATGTAGACTTTCCTGTATCCACGCAGCCAACAAAATCTGAATCTGTATATCCAATCACCTCAAGATGATTAGATCTTTTATAAGTAAGCATGTGATCCTTCGTTCCTTGCAAGTATCTTAAAACTTTCTTTGCAGCTTTTCAATGATCCAATCCTGGATTACTCTGGTATCTACCTAGCATACCAACTGCAAAACTAATATCTAGTCATGTACAAGTTTGAACATACATTAAACTCCCAACAATAGATGCACAAGGTATATTCTCCATCTGTTTCCGTTCCAAATCATTCTTTGGACATTGGATGAGACTAAATTTGTCTCCTTTCTGTATTGGAACAAGAGATGTTGAACATTTATCCATTCTGAATCTCTCTAAAACTTTATTTATATATGCTTTCTGAGACAAACCTAACAGTCCTTGTTATCTATCACAAAAATATTTCTATTCTTATCACATAGTATGCGTCACCCATATCTTTCATCTCAAAGTTATTAGAGAGAAACCTCTTAGTCTCACTTAATAGACCAAGATCATTAGTTGCAAGCAAGATATCATCAACATACAGAATCAGGAATATAAACGATCACAAGGACACAATAGTATCATTGAACTTAAGATACCATTGTCTAGAAGCTTGTTTAAGCCCGTATATTGATTTCTTAAGTTTACACACCATGTGTTCCTTTCCTTCTTCAATGAACCCCACTAGTTGGTCCATATAAACATCCTCTTCTAAGTCCCCATTCAAAAAGGCAGTTTTGACATCCATCTGATGCAACTCAAGATCATAATGAGCTACTAATGCCATGATAATTCTAAAGGAATCTTTCTTAGAAACAGGTGAAAATGTTTCCTTATAATCAATGCCATCCTTTTGAGTAAAACCTTTGGCAACAAGTCGGGCCTTGTAACGTTCGATATTGCCATGAGAGTCACGTTTAGTCTTAAAGACCTATTTACACCCGACTTTCTTGCATCCTTCTGGCAATTCTATAAGGTCCCATACATCATTTTGTGCCATTGATTTAAGCTCATCTTTCATGGCATCTAACCACTTATCAGAATTATCATCATTGATGGCCTCTGAAAATGAAACTGGATCATTATCAATACCTAAGTCATTTTCTGATTCTTGTAGATAAACCACATAATCATTCGAAATAGCAGACTTTCTTTCTCTTTAAGATCTTCTTAATACTATTTCTTGTGGTTGTTCTACTACAGGTTCATTGTTAACTTCATGATCATTAATTTGTTGTTCTTCTTCATCGTTGAGTGATTCAACTACATTAGGAACAACAATACTTGAAGTAGAGGTACTAGTTAAAGGAACTTGTACTCTAACTTCCTTAATCTCCACATTTTGTGAAGTATCACTCCCACTGGTTTCACCATTTTCAATAAACCGTGCATTTCTAGATTCAACAATTCTTGTGCTATGGGTAGGACAATAAAACATATACCCTTTTGACTTTGTTGGATAACCAATGAAATATCCACTGATTGTTCTTGCATCCAATTTCTTTTCTTACGGATTGTATATTATAACTTCTGCCTGACATCCCCAAACATGCAGGTGTCTTAAACTAGGTTTCCTTCTTGTCCACATTGCAAAAGGTGTCTTTTGAACTGCCTTACTAGGGACCCTGTTCAACAGATACATGGCAGTTTTTAAAGCATACATCCACAATGAAACAGGTACAGTTGACTTACTTAACATGCTCCTAACCATATCCATTAAGGTTCGATTACACCTTTTTGAAACACCATTTTGTTGTGGTGTACCTGGCATTGTGTATTGAGCACAAATACCACGTCTCTCAAGGAACTTAGCAAACAGACCAGGGTGTTGTCCACTTTCATCATACTTTCCATAATATTCACCACCTCTATCTGACTTGACAATTTTCACCTTTCTGTCTAATTGTCTTTCCACTTCATTTATATAAACTTCTAAGGCATTCACTGCTTGCGATTTTTCATGTAGTAAATAGACATAACCATAACGTGAAAAATAATCAATAAAGGTGATAAAATACCTTTCTTTATTGAAATAACTTGCATCAAAAGGTCCACATATATCAATGTGTATAATTTCAAGAAGTTGAGTACTTCTTGTGGCTCCATTCTTTGTGTGTTTTGTTTGTTTGCCTTTAATACAATCCACACATACACTCAGATCAGTAAAATCCAAACTTGGAAGTATTTCATTCTTTACTAATCTTTCCATCCTTTCTTTGAAAATATGTCCCAAACGTTTGTGCCACAAGAAAACAGAACATTCATTCACCAAACTACGTTTAGTGCCAACATTATGATGTGAGGTCATAAGAGTTTCAGCATATAGATTATCGAGATTCAATCTATATAATTCATCATAAAGAGTACCAGATCCAATCAAATAGGTACGCTGATATAAACTGAAACATCCATTCCCAAATTTAAAAGAGTATCCTGCAACATCAAGTTTAGACAATGAAACTAAATTCCTAGATATACTAGGTACATAAAAAGTATCCATCAAGTCTAAATAAAATCCAGTGTCGAGGATTAAACGATAAGTCCCGACTGCTTCCACTGGAACCTTCTCTCTATTCCCCATGAAGACAAACTTTTCATTTGGCTTTATGGTTCGGGTTGAAAGGAATCCTTGCATCATGTTAGAAACATGAGTTGTGCATCCAGAATCAATCCACCAAGAATTATGTGGAACTTCAGTTAAGTTTGATTCAAAACATACATAATAAGTATTCATGGTGGTTGGTGTACTCATTAATATCTCAGCAAGAGACTTATCATCTTTTTGGGAGCGCTCTTCCACAAATTTCATAAATTCTTTTGCATTCTCGATTTTGGGAAGAGCAGACTTAATATTGTTTGCTATGCTCATTCGCATAAACATCAGGCTAAGTCTATTTGACTTTTCCCAAGCGTTATAATGAGCTTTCTCCTCATTGCTACTATCATTAGTAATAGTAGCAGGTTTCTCGATTTGAATGGCCAAATCAAGATCCAATACACCTAAGTGAAATTGGACTTTTTCACTCCAGTCAGAAAAATTTAGACCATTAAAAACTGGAACAGACGTAGCTTGCGAATGTAAGGCTACAGAAACAGATATTGCAATCACACATGCTTAACGTTAATACTTCGAGTCATAAACTAAACATACAATACATATTCAGAAAACATTGTATGTATACTAATGTTCTCCTTTGGGAGATTCATTAATACACAAAACATAATGATGCTAATAGTATTAACTTTATTTGGCAAGATATATGCATTAACTAGAAACACTTGTTATCTTTGGATATACAAGCAAAACTAATAACACATATACTCACTACCAACAATCATATCCATTAATTATAAGGACAACTAATCAACCTTTGGTTGATCCAAAAATTTCTTATAATAATGAATTTTCATTTACCCATATTTAAATAATTTAGCATCCATTCTATAGATAATTGAAATAAAATTTATCAGTAATCTGGAATTTAAATAAAACTTAAAGATTTGATCACTTTGGTGATTAACAAATCTATCATACAAATAATTCCAGAAATTATATCATTAATTGAAATAAAATTCATCCATAACCTGAAATTAAATAAAACTTAAAGATTTGATCACTTTGGTGATTAACAAATCTATCCTACAAATAATTCCAGAAATTATATCATTAATTGAAATAAAATTAATCTATAATCTAAAATTAAATAAAACATAAAGATTTGATCACTTTAGTGATTAAAAATCTATCATACAAATAATTCCAAAATTTCAATTTAAAATTGAATCCTTAAAGCGGAAAAATTAATTTTTTTTATTCTTCACTTTCAATCAATTAATTAAACTTTAATATAATGCAAATTAAATTACATTATAACATAATAAAACTTTAATTAAAATTTGATAAAATCAATAATAAAATAAATGACGTAAAGAGCAGGAATGAATTCATGCGTTTCATTAATTGAATTCTTTTCATACATGCATTTCATTATTTTGTATTATAATATAATAAAATTTGAAAAAGACTTTAATTAAACTTTAACAAAAATAGTAATAAAATTGATAACGTAAAGTTGAGGGAATTAATAACGTAAGGTGCAGATAATTCATATATGGATTTTATTATATTATATTATAATATTTTGAATCCAACATTTGGTCACATTCCAGACGTGGACTTCCAAAAAAAAAAAAAACCTGATGACATAAGGTGCGGCGAATTAATTCATACATGCATGAGCCAAGCGCACCATCATTCACCGTATTGCAAACCTAGAACCATTCTTTTGGAAGACAATCATGCAACCAAAGGTACAAGTTTCTGCATTAGCATAAAGGGTTCACTTTCCCTCTTCAACCCCAACGCTGCACCAGGCCGTTCAGGGAGACCGCCACCGCGCCTCCAACCACAAACCATCGCGCCGGCCACTGCACAAACAATCGCGCGAACCACCGCGTCGCACCAGACTTGAACCCCAATGCTGTCGCGTCCTAAGCCATGTTCACCGCACCATGGGCTCAATTCGATCCTTACAGATCCACGATCACCGCATGAAGAGGTGCGCAAATATGGGTGGTGACGGAGAGGTGCACACCGAAAACGAGAGAGGCTGCGCGAGCGACGGTGGCTTGCGGTTCCGCGCCGACAGCGACTCCGATAATGGGTTCGGATACAGGGTGTTAACGTCGTTAATGGCGTTGGGTGCATATTAGGTTCTGTTATTGAGGAATAGAAACTTTGATCCATAAACCCTAATTTTAAAATTAGGGTTTTTCCATTGGGATTAATTAAATTGGGAACCGAATTAGGGTTCTTAAAATTATGGAAAAACATTAATGGAGAATCACAAAAATGAGCAATAAGGCTCTGATGCCACATGTAAATTAAAACATGAATAAACGTAAATTGAACACATACAATAATGTTCTTATATAGATCTTATCATATCATGATTCTCACATATATCCATACAATCAAGAAGGAATAGACAGTTACCTTGATCCATGAGTGATCCTACTTGAGCAATTACTTTATCTCCTTTGTCCCAATCTATCTCTTAGCAATTCCGTTCTTGTCACACACTTTCGTGATGGTTATCAGTGAGACAACTATTATTTGCAGAGACAGAACCCTATGACCTTTAGTTCCCAATCTCCATCAGATGTCAGTTTTCATTAAGTATATCATTAGATATATATTTCTCACGTTAACCAATGAACCCTTTATTCTATTATTATTATTAAATCATATTTGGGCCCAAAGCCCAAACTCTAAGTCATGTGAGTCACTTTATAGAAATTAATTTACATAATTTTTTACAATGTAACACACTAATTCAAAGTTCAAAACAACTATCAAATATTAATATATCACATTCCTAACAAACTTAAAAGATTATACAAAATATTGTTAGGTACTATGTGCTCGTTTCAACCCAATTCAACCAAAAGTTTATACATAAAAAAAATATTCTTATTTTTTAAAATTATTATCTCTCTAAAACTCAAAATCTTAATTCTGTTTATTTAGTTATTTTTTAGTTATTTTTCTATCTCTTTTTATCTATGATTAGTTGATAAAAAGAGAATCTCTATTAATTTAAGTATACATTAATTAATATATTTATTAGTTACATCTGACTTTTGAATATTAACTTAGTGGAGTACCACTTGAACATGTTTTTTTACTTGACATTTATTTTGAAAAGAGGGAATTGTTCTAACTCTTCATTCCTTATGTTTGAGCAATATAGATCACTTAAGATACCAATTCTTATGACGACTTCTTGCTAATTGTTATTGTACTGTTAGGCTGAAAGTTTAAGCCAAAAAGTATGTATAAAAAATTAAATATAATATATATATATATATATATATATATATATATAAAATAAATATGGTCAATGTAGCAAAGTCCATTATGATAGGGTTCAAACTAATAGGTGTGTATTTAAAAAGATATTAGGTACAAAAAGAAAAACTCAAATAGGTTATGAGTGTAATAAGAAAATACTATAAATAAGACATCGGTCTAAGAGGTACGTAAAGTGATTTTTATCTGATAACTATATCAAACTGATCTTCAAGTATTGCAGATACACACATCCAACCGTGAGAGGAGTTTGAGAGAAGAAACTGAAATGTCCAGTTGATCCAATCTAACTTAGGAAAATTGTCAACCTTAGGTCCAACATGAAGCAGGAGAACCCAATTCGAGAGTCCAATCCGAAAAGTCAACACATTCTACTTAAAGATAAATAATTTTTAAACCCTTTATTTTTTTCTTACTCAAACTATCACCTGATTTCTTGAATTTTAAGAACCATTACTTGAATTACTAGTTCAACATTTAAATAATAAATCTCTACCACAACATTAAGTAAAATTCGTTTACTTATCATTTGAACGAGATATGCTAAAGATAATTAATATTTTAAATTATAAAGTAATTATAATTTTTTTATTATAAATAATAAATAAAAATTATAAGTACAATTAATAATTTTGTATCTTTAAGCAAAATTGGTAATTATAATTATTTTTCTTATTGATATTTTATTTTGAACAAAATCTCCTTTAATGCATCAATAATTTTATGAATAAGCCAATGAAAATTAGAACATTTTTATCTTATATATTTTCATTAAGTAACTTTATAATAAGACTATACGTAGATATATGAAAATTTATTGTTGTTGTTACTGTAATAAAAAATTTAAATGTTTAAATTATATTATAATTAAAATTAGTACAATATTATACGCAAATGCATAAAAAATTACTTTAAAACTGTAACATTTTTTAAAAAGTTCAATAAAGTATAAATTTCTTCTCATAAAATCCATTAGGAGAATAATTTAAAACTACAGCTCTATTAATATTTGATTAAAAAGAGTTGCTATAGTATATAATTGCAATACTATATACTTATTATTACTAAATATAGTATAGTATAATATACTTACTAGTTAAATTAATTTAATATATAGTTTACGTATGTATGGTAGTGACTTGTTAGCTTTTTATATATTGAAGATACAATAAGCCAAAGACATAATAAATGGATAATAAATCCATCTGAAAAAGAAGACAATCTATTATTATATTATATTTTCTCCACGGTGCCCGAAACCTAATCTTTTTTCGTGTTTATTATTATTTTTCACGTGGGACTTTACAATTCTCTAACAAAAAGGACATTCTAAACATGTGGCTTTTGGAAGGGGCAATCAAACACTATGTAGGTGATGCAATTGCATAATGCATGTAGGATAAGATGCTACGCCACCAGCATTACAGCTACGAAAGATATACTCTACTTTTATTATTAACATATCATAGCTCAAATTTTTCCTTGTTTATTATTATTATTATTGATTAGTTACATATAGCTTTCAAGGTAATAGAATGATTAATTAACAGAATGGTAAACTAATAGAACGATATAGTTACATATTAGCTATAACACCTCACTAGTTGAAGTGGGAATATTAATATGTTGTTATGAAAATATTTAATTAGAATTAAAAGAAATATTTTTTTTTCTGAAAATATTTGTAAGAAGATAGTGCCACAGAATGCATACATACTTATTTATGAGTAACCATTTTATAAAATAAATATTTATTTTAATATATTTAATTTCACTACAAGAAAATCATGAAATACAAACTAATTTTTAGAAACAAAAAATAATTAGTTGCTATAGTGACTAAATTAGAGATTAAAAAGAATTTGATTTCTAAATTAGTTTATATTATTGTTAAATGGTTTCTAAATTGATATCTAATTAGCAACCAAGGTTTTTGCTACTAAATTTAGAATATAAATAATTGGTAGTTAAAACATTGATAGCTAATTAGATATCAATTTAGAAACTATTTAACAATAATAAAAACTAATTTTTTTTAGTCTCTAAAATAATATCTAATTTAGTCACTATAGCAACTAATTATTTTTTGTTTCTAAAAATTAGTTTCTATTTCATGATTTTTTTTGTAGTGTTCGTTCATGTTAAGAAAGAGTTTTAGAGAGATATTTTTTTAATGTTATTATAATAAACTAATGTAACTTTTCGAATAGGATAATGAAGTTCTAGAAGAAGGTTGTGTAACCAACAATACTCACATATTGCTTTGGTGGCCCTCAACTCTCAACATTTGTATTAGATCACGACACAATAATCAAATGTCTAGTGTGTGGACGTTCTTCTCAATTTACTAAGAAATAAGATTTTTGTTGAGAATGAATATAGATGTAAGCTTGGTGAAATAACAATGTGCTTGAGGGCATGCATGCATTACTCCATTAGGTTATGCATGAATAAGAAAATCTGCTAAACAACGTAGGAAATTTCTTTTTTCTTTTTTATCAATAAAACAACGTAAGAAATGTCATGTCTTGTGAAAGTAAGATACTACAGGGAGGTGTCTGCAAGATTGTGATAATAAGAAGGATCATCATAAGATGTGTTAGAATGAGCACTTAGTTTTGGTTTTGTATCAACTAGTGTGAGATTGGGCTTGAATGATGACATGTCAATCTTGTTCTACGATCTCTTTAACGTACTTTCTTTGAGATAAAAACAAAGCATCAACATAATCAGAATGTGTAGGATCTCGAAATATGATATGCTTGCTTGAACATGTACAACAACTATTTATTTAACAAATAAGCATAGCAAGAATGTGAGGTCTCAAAAACTCATAGGTTGATGCATGTATGCAATTTCTTTGGGTTTCCATGCAAAAATGCATTCTTAACATTAAGCAAGTGGATAAGTCAACAATAGAGAGAGCTAAGTTGTGAATAGTGTGAATAATTACTAGATTAACCACAAGGTTATAAATGTTTGACCACAATCCATTCTGACTTGTTGAATGTGACCTTTACCTACAAGACGAGCTTTAGGTCTTTATGTTAAAAAATTGACATAAAATGAATCACATTAGCATTAGGTGGATGAGGCACCCACTCCCATATTTTATTATTAATAAGGGCATTATACTCATCCTCCATGCTCAATTTCCAATTCAAGTAATTTGATCAAACAAAGGATATGAGGAAGAGGTAATTTGACAACACAAGTAAAAATATTATATTTTTTGTTGGGCCTAGTAATTGGATGTTAGGCTTGAATTGGAGGTGGCGAGAGATGTGTTTAGGCCTGGAATCGACAACCTAGTAACAATAGGATTAAAGGAGTGTGATGGATTAGACATAGGGTTGTTATATGTTGTGTTTTGAAAATGTTATGTGAAGATGTGTGAGGACAAAAGATAATATAATGAATGACCGTGAGACCGTGTGTGTGCATTTTGAAGAGTTCAACGCATGTCACATATTGAACGCTCTCTAATTTTAGGATGACAAAGTTATGGTTCTTGATATTAGAAACTACAAGAGTTGTGTGAAAGGTTTTAGAGACAAGCATGATGGTTGTCAAGAGAAGAGAAATAAATATAAAAGATGTGACGAAAGAGGGGGAGGATTATACACTATCTCATAGCATGAAAAATGTTTTTCCTTATTTATTTTTGAGTTATATATAACTTATATAAAACAAAATAATAAACTATAATAAAAATAAACTAATATAATCATAATAATAAACTATAATAATGACAAACTAATATAATCATAATAATAAACTGATATAATGATATACAAACACTAACAATAATATATAGTATACTGCTAATATTAAGGCAACAATATATTGCATATTAACTATGTTGGATATCTTATATCGACTAAAATTGAAGATATTTCATAGTGTATAAGTGGGTGCAAACCTCACCTTATAAGTCGATTTTGTAAGATTGCGTTAGACTTAAAGTTTAATTTTTAATATGATGTTAGAGTAATTTAAAATCTATCATAATGAGAGTGTGTTGAGTTTATGAGATCACCCTTTCATCAGATCACCTATAAATATATTCTCACGCACGAGTTGGTAAATGTCGACATGAGGGAATGTGTTCGAGGATCTCACAACAACTAAAAATAAAAATATATTAACTAGAAATAAAAATATTAATATAAATGCAAACCTAAGCTATTAATAACCCTCTTTACAATCATACACCATATTTGCCACTTCAAATAGAAATGAAACTTTATGGGTACAATTTCTGCCACACCCTCCCCAATATAAAAACCAAAAAGATAGAGTTGGACACATCCATTCGGGAGGAAAAAAAATTAGGTACAACGTACACATGTTTATTGAATATAAAAATCGCGAGTTGATAAACACGAATAAAAATTGACAATTTATTGAAATATTTTAAATTCCATTGTTATTACATGTTTATTGCTCTTTCATTTCACAAGCATGACTTTTGACGGAGAATTTGGAATTATTTAAGTTGTTTAAGCATTGGAAGTGGCAACACTCCGAGAGCTAGAATATAAATTGGTGGCTATTATTCGTTATTTCATTTTCACCTCATGAAATTAACAAAGATGAGTAAAGTATTCTGGGGTTGGAATAGTAAGTTATTGTGATTCCATATACTAAAATTTTTTGGATGGAAGAGTTTGGTATTATAGTGGTTAAGGCAATATAGCTGAAAAAAGTTAAAAGCAATAATTGATCACGAATCAACACTATAATTGGAGCAAGTTCTGCAGACACTTCCAAATTGTCTGCCAGTTAGGAAAAAAAGTCCCAGAGTAAACCCATAATGAACAGGAATATTTTCAGTATATATTCATATTCACCTGGGACCATAACTAATCTGGTCCCTGTAAGGTGGATTTACTAGTTATTGAAAATCCCACTCAACACCAAAACCTTAGAAAGGGAGTGTGCGTGCACCTAGTTATTCCAGTTTCACCGCTCTAGATTACGTACTCAAATAAGAAAGTGGTTCTAAAGTTACAATTGAGTATGCTTTTTGCATTCTGCACTCTTCTATGGACACTAAAAAACACCATACCCTATTACCCATACTCAATAATGGACCTATAATATAGTATTTACGTGTAACATCTCTTTAAACAGATTACAAAATCCTATTATTCCCACATTCCATGCTGTTTATCATCTACTTTACATATTTCCAACATCTCTCAAAAAAAACTATCCTTTTCTTTATAATTGTCTTCAACAAGGAATTCTTCCTTAATTTAATGGAAACTATCACCAATTAATCTTGATAATTGATTCATTGAATATATTCAATGTACATTTTAATGTCTTAAAATTATATATTTTTTTTTGAAGATTATAGAATTTAACTTAGAAAGTTGAAGATAATCTTTTCAAGATATCTTGAAAATGTAACAAGTATTAATTATCCATTATCTTTTTAAGATGAAGTATTTTTCTCATTCTCTATGTGTTGGTGTTTTACAAATAATGCAGACCAAAGTTTGTTGGTGTTTTACAAATAATGCAGACCAAAGTTTGTTGTTTTTTTTGAAAGTATTAAAAAGAAAGAAAGTTTTACGAGTAAAAGACTTGAACGATGGAAAAAAAAACAATTTATTTTAAAACACTTCAAAACTTAAATACTAATATCCATGATCCTTAATCATAGTTGAAACAAAGATTGGATCTCAAAAAATAAGCAAAGAAACTCACGGTTAAAAGAAAGAAAATAACTAACTCCCGAAATCAAGAAACACTACTTTGACTCAATCGAACATTAACAAAACATAAAAGGAATAAGTGACAAAATTCTTAAACACGTGACTTAACACTATATAAAGTATATAAAAGAAATTTGTGAGGAAGAGAAAAACAAGCAAACGAAAAGAACAATATAGAGTAATAGAGAGTTGATATCTACCATAAACATAGAGAGTAATGAGAAAGTTGATATCCACCATAGTGAAATTAAAAATCTTAGTGAGATGCTAGAAAGATATTGTATTTCATCCTTGTTGGATGATATTAAGTGTTACTTTTAAAGTGAGAGAAACAAATATTATAATCTTACTTTCATAGTAAAAACATTTTTGGACGGTGAATTTTTATTTCTCAAATTTAGAAAATTTTGAAGATTTTTCTACTTTAATTTTTTTTTTTTTGGTTATTAGTTAGATAAATGTCCATTTTGTTTCGTATTAAATTTGATATATCTATGAAGATATTCGTGCTTTGGTCAATCACCTAATGGTAATTAACCTATTCATTCTACTAGAACCAAACTAGGCTGGTTCATATCTGCATGAAGGCTTTAAGAGACATAATCTATATAATTTCTAACTCTATCTCAAAAAAGTATACTATATTCCACAGAAAAAAAGACCATGAGACTGAACATTTCTGCACATATTTTGGGTGTTAAGAGTGTCACTCAACGGATTTAGAAATCATACGAAGAAAAATGTCAGAGAAATTTGGTAATTACTTATTTTTGCGTGCTAGGACTAATGGAGCTGAAACATTTTAGAGTCAATTAGGAGTATATTCTTGTGCATTAACTAGTATTTTCCCCAAGTTTAACCACTCTGCTAAAACACAAGTAAAGAGAATGAAGCCAACAACATATTATATTCAACAGTCCAATAAAAAGAGAATTGTTCAATGGTTATGTCCTCTCCATATATGTTATGCATCATTCCAGCCGTTCACAAAGCTTATATTGTATCTAAATTCTCATATATCAGGTTGATATCAACTCCACCTTAGACTCAACTAAGAAGTAATACAAAATAAGAGCACATTATATCGTTGAGCAGTGAGCACATAAACTGCATCAAGATTAAAGGAAGTCTTGTGCAGGTACAATGGAGAGGATGGAATTATGATCCTTATGAGATTTACCAAATAACAAAAAATGTTGAAAATATAATAAAATATCAGTGTTTGAAGTCATTATACAAGAACAGATAGCAATATATTTGTAAAAAAGCTTATATATAGCAGTATATTTGTAAGAATTATAGCCTTAAATTTATACGTACTTTATGGCTTCTCTTGAATTCTGAAAATCTAGCATAGAATTATTTACAACTATATGAAACTAATTCACCGCCTTTAGTACACTTATAAAACGGACTTAATTTTAAAAGTAGTTGAATCTTATTAAATTAGTTTATAAAATAAGTTTTTTCACATTTAAATCAATATGAAATCTTCAACAATATCAAATTATAAAATCTTTGTAACTCTTCTGTTTTAACTACATTTTCTAATACAATTCCTATATCGTGATTTTGTTCCAAAGAAACTTATAAATATATCTTCTGGTAGTGAGTCAAAAGAGTTACACAGTTCATCAGCTTGCCATCAGAAACATATCTGTTTCTTACTACTGTCTTTTTTCTTCACCTATTCTGTTTGATAAACTACAAGTAGGGGTCATTTACACAACATATCATCCTCTACATGTAAATCTATTTATTATAAAAACACACACAGAAATCAGATTGGATCAAATTCATTTGTTTAACTTTATGGATAATTAATAGTTTGTGTATTATTTTTTAAAATATAATGAATACGGTTATTAACATGAAACAAATTAAAATTAATTTAATAATGTCTCAGAAGTCAGAACTTTACAGATTGTGCAAAAGATTATATAACAGAGACGAGTAATCCTGCCGCTGGTTCATGTATATAGTAATTTGTAATTCTAAAGAGTGAAAGACAGAAGCAAACAACTGGAGAACTTGATTCTCAATCTTTTTCAACACACCCTCCCTAGCCTAAGATTAATACTTCATTTCAATTCCCAGTCAAGAAATCTAAACTAGTACTATAGCTAGCTACCATGCATTGCTGGATGTTTGTACACAACACACAAACATTTTTATAGTCAGAAATTTTTACAGATGAATTGGGAACACCAGTAATCCTGCAGGAAATTAATAGAGGAACAATGCACACTATAAAGATAGGGGGGAAAACAATCACAGGAATAATACGATTTTTTTCTGTGAAATTGAGCAGTTCTGGTTTTCACAACAAAATTAATTCTTCATTTCTTGTTATTCCGTACAAATAATTCTTAGGATAAAACTTAGATCACATGTTAAACGACTTGAATCACCTCCATTCAACCTAACAAAAATCCTAACACATTTTAGTATACGTATTTAAAATTGGTTTATTTTAAGAACATAATTTTTTACATTATGAACCTCATGGTTCTGGAAGTTAAGGATGTTCCTCTCAAGCTTGGGCAAGATCTTGATGTACTTTTAGGTAGGGAAAATGTTAGTTGAGGCAAGGTTTGGCCAAAGGTTTAAAGATTCTTGTGTTGATTCTTTCAGGGCTCTTCAAGCTTTCTTGGAGGATTCTTGGAGATATAGTTGACAGAAGCTAGTTTAGGCTAGGTAAGGTTTTTCTTGGTTGAAAACTTGTTACCCAGTCACTCCGCAGCTTACCTCTCTGTGGTCGATTTTGGAAGAGCACTTGGAAGAAGGGAAAGTGAAGAAGAGGTATGGGAAAACGATGAACCTGACTTCCACTGGGGCGTTTGCCTTGATGGCTTTGAGCTTGTCGAGACAACTCCAACTTGGATTCGAAGTTGGTGTGAGTAACTTCTTGGTTGGATGTTTGTTGGTGACATTGATGAAGATGAGCATAAAGCTAGCTCCAATTGCCGCATTATTCTGCTATCTGCTTCTGAATGTTCGTTCCATTTCTGATTTCTTGCTTGGAATGCGTGCACGTAGCGCCGCACAACATGCAGATGACGACGATACTGAATCTCACGACCAAGATAAGGACGATACTGATGATGATGATTATCTTGGTGGCTATTTTGAAGACTACGCTGAACCTATGGAAGACTTCTTTATCGATTTCACAGACTTGGAGTGATTAAAGATGGAAACATGATACTAGAAATGTTTATTCACGTTTGATTTCAAATATCGATGATACAGTGATGATTAAAACTTATTTAAACTTTAATTCAAATGAAATTATATATTTATAAAATAATTCATTTTAATTCTTATTTTTGGTAAAAAAAATTTAAAGCTTTTAAAAAATATATAAATAATAATATAATATTTAATATTACTACTTAAAAAATTATCAAAATAAGACTTAAAAATTATAAATAAAAACGGTATATTATTTCTCAATTTTAATATTATCAAAATTGTGTAGTATTGAACAGTATTAATGTGAATAACTAGTTCTTTATTAAATCCAAATACATTCTATATTTTTATAATATTGAAGTTCTTTCTCTCATTATCCCTGTTTTGTTGTTGTCCTCAGTGTAAGGAAATGGGCATTTTAAAATATTTGTATGATTAATAAACTTAAGAAGATTTTTTCTGTAAAACTTGACAAAAGCATAATTAAAACAAAAACGTGTACAAAATTAATAAATAAAAAAGGGTTTTTAAGAAGATGATAACATTTTTATACTAATTTGACTAATAACATTATTCTATTATTTTGAATATTATATTATTGAAAATGTGTGAGACAAAGATAAATGATTATTTAATTAGTTTGTTTGACGGTTTAAACAATTTAGAAAATCTTTAATGAATCTTTAACTAAATATGCATACTTAGTAAATTTTTGTTAAACTTTTCAACACATCTTATAATGTTTATTATCATCAAAATCCATAGACTCTCGTATTAAGAGAGATCATTTAAAGGGTGATAGACAGTTTAAAGAGAGATAAATCGTATAACGTTTTAATAATGGCATTGACAACGAATGAGGCTTAACATAAACATTTGACTTTGTGTTTGAACACCAATAAATATTACTTACGGGTTCATCAAGGTAGTTGTCATAGGTGTCATTGCAGTTGGGACAGTTGTAGTTAGGTTGATGTAGAGGTTGGAGCTACATGCAAACTCCCTCTGAAGATCAACCAAGATGTCCTTGTAACGGCAAAAGCGCCCATGTAAGCGCCCATGTTAGCTCAAAGCTTCTTGCAATCAAAGTCTTTCCCATGAATTCTTCATAGAAACAAGACTAAGCCAAAAATAAAAGTGTTAAGCAAGAAAAAGCTAAAAATATGAGTCTTAACCAAGAAAAGGGCAACAAGGTCCTCAACAAGGAGCACATTAAAAAGACCTTTGTTGCTTAGGAATCTTGGGAGATTCTTTAAGATCTTGATGTTTATCTTATCTTTGGCATTAAGAAGATACTTGATCCTTTTAGCATATCTTTGTTAGTATAAGGAGAATTGAGAGGAAGAATAGAAAACAATTTTTTTCTAGTATGCTTAAAAACAAATTCTTAAATTTTTTATTATAAATTGTGAACAAAGAACCATATTGAGCACCATTCATAGAACACCCAACTGACTTTTGAATAATGTTTTAATAGATAAAGATACATAAATTTATTAATAGTGAAATTAGTATTTACAAAGTATTTGACTTCATGGTCCTCAGCATTCAACTCTCTCGAAGGGAGAAAGGAAATAAAAATATCAAAATAGTTGTAGAAAAAATCATATACAAATGTAAAATCTTCCACATTGATTTTGAGTTTCACATAGACTCTCTCTCTAGGTTCATAGGCCTCCACCATGATAAACTCACTCATTTTATCAAATTCAACATTAAAGGAAGAAACAAACTTTTCTACAACTTCATAAAGGTAAACAGAAAATGAAGAAGATGAAGTCATGATAATGTTGATTTTGGCTTAATCCCAAGTCCCACATCGGTGGGTTCATTGTTTGGGAAGGAGGTTTGAGGGTTATAAATTAAACTCTTCTCCTTCACTGTAATATCTTCTCTCATAATAATAAAAGTGAGTTGTTTTTGTTGTGCTCGGAGATTAGGCTAAACAGGCCGAACTCCGTTAACAATTTTCGGGTGTGTTTTTTCCTCTTTATCTCTTTTATTATTCCGCTTTATTTATTCAATATTATTTGTCGGGTAGCTCTGTTAGGGTTTTATTTTAGTGGGAAAATTTCCCGTTTTTCCCAACAAGTGGTATCAAGAGCCGAAGGTTCGCCTTGGGTTGTTTGAAATTATTTGTAATATTGAATATTATATTTTGAGTTTGTAATGGCAAATCAAGAAGAAGAAGCCAAGGATGTATCCAGAGTGTCGGGCTCCTCTTCATCATGGTCGAGGTTCCTGGTGTCCACCTTGAAATTGGCGGTGGAAATATTTGATGGCACTGGACATTTTGGCATGTGGCAAGGAGAGGTCTTGGACTCTCTTTTTCAGCAGGGTCTTGATATTGCTATTGAAGGAGAGAAACCAAAAGAGGTAGAGGAGAAAGATTGGAGCATCATCAACCGGTTGGCATGCGGAACTATTCGATCCTGCCTGTCCAGAGAGCAGAAGTACGCTGTAAAAAACGAGACTTCTGCACACAAACTGTGGAAGGCATTGGAGGACAAGTTTCTGAAGAAGAGTGGTCAGAACAAGCTCCTGATGAAGAAAAGGTTGTTCCGATTTGACTACCAACAAGGTACTACTATGAATGCACACATCACTATGTTTAATCAATTAGTAACAGACCTGTTGAATTTAGATGTGAAGTTTGAGGATGAGGATGTGGCTTTGATGTTGTTATCATCTCTTCCTGATGAATTTGAACATTTGGAGACTACGCTCCTTCACGGGAAGGAGAATGTGTCGTTAGATGCTGTTTGTTCTGCTTTATATAGTCATGAATTGAGAAAGCAGGATAAGATGAAAACCAAATCAACGACATCAGAAGAAGCATTGGTGGCAAGAGGTCGTCAGCAAAGCCAAACAAAGGAGAGAAGAGGGATGTCTAAGTCTAAAGGTCGAGCCGTTGCCAAAGATGAGTGTGCTTTCTGTCATGAGAAAGGACACTGAAAGAAAGACTGTCCAAAACTGCAGAAGAAAGAGAAGGTTCCGCAAGATGCAAATGTTGCAGAATGCAAAAGTGATGTGGAATCAGATATCTCTTTAATTGTCTCGCTTTCAGCATCATCGTATCCAGATGAGTGGATATTGGATTCAGGTTGTACCTATCATATGTGTCCAATTCGGGATTGGTTCTTTGAATTTCAAGAACTTGATGGCGGGGTTGTTTACATGGGTAATGATAATCCATGTAAGACAGCTGGGATAGGTTCAATCAAGCTGCGGAATCATGATGGATCCACCAGAATTTTGCGGGATGTACGGTACGTGCCAAAGTTGAAGAAGAATCTCATCTCATTGGGGGCTTTAGAATCTAAAGGCCTAGTCGTGACGATGCGAGATGGAATTCTTAAAGCAACTTCAGGAGCACTGGTGATGTTGAAAGGCGTGATGAAGAACAATTTGTATTACTATCAAGGTAGTACAGTGGTGGGGACAGTAGCGGCAGCAACTTCTAGCTCTAAGAAGGATGCTGAGGCAACAAAGTTGTGGCATATGAGGTTGGGACATGCTGGAGAGAAATCCTTGCAAATTCTTACCAAGCAGGGATTGTTGAAAGGTACGAAGGCTTGCAAACTTGAATTTTGTGAGCATTGTGTTCTGGGAAAACAACGAAGAGTGAAGTTTGGCACTGCAATTCACAATACCAAGGGTATTCTGGATTATGTGCATTCAGATGTGTGGGGACCTGCCAAGACTCCGTCAATCGGAGGTAGGCATTATTTTGTCACTTTTGTGGATGATTTTTCCAGGAGAGTTTGGGTGTTTACTATGAAGAACAAAAATGATGTGCTTGAAATTTTCCTTAAGTGGAAAGATGAAGTTGAAAACCAGACAGGAAGGAAGATTAAGGTTCTCCGAACCGACAATGGAGGAGAATACAAGAGTGATCCGTTCCTGAAGGTATGCCAAGATTGTGGCATAGTTCGGCACTTCACTGTTAGAAAAACACCACAGCAGAATGGGGTGTCAGAGCGTATGAACAAGATACTTGTGGAGAAAGTTCGTTGTATGTTGTCTAATGCTGAGTTAGGCAGAGAGTTTTGGGCAGAGGCTGTGACATACGTTCAACATCTCGTCAATCGTTTGCCATCATCTGCTATAGATGGAAAAACCCCGTTAGAGGTATGGTCTGGAAAACCTGCAACTGATTATGATTCTTTGCATGTTTTTGGTTCTATTGCATATTATCAAGTGATTAAATCAAAGTTGGATCCACGGGCAAAGAAGGCTCTTTTCATGGGCTTTAGTCCTGGAGTGAAGGGATACCGTTTGTGGTGTCTAGAGGCAAAGAAGACGATTATCAGCAGGGATGTTACCTTTGATGAATCTGCCATGTTAAAGAAGGTAAATCCAGAAGGAGCTGATAGTACTCCGCAACAGGTGGAGTGTGCCCGGAAGCAGGTGGAGTTTGAGCCGACAGTGGTGATCCCAACACGAAATACCACAAGTGACTCTCCTATGGCAGAAGAAGAGTCAGATGAGGAAGAGGTTCCTACCCAAGAATCTCAACAACAATCAGCGCCAATTGCAGTTAGAAGACAGAGACGAGATATTCATAAGCCTGCTCGTTTCATGGATATGGTTGCCTATGCACTTCCAGTTGTTGATGACATTCCATCCACTTACCCAGAAGCCATTCTGAGTTCAGAGAGTGGTAATTGGGCGGGTGCGATGGAAGAGGAGATGCAGTCTTTGAAGAAGAACAAGACGTGGAAGTTGGCACAATTACCAAAAGGTAAGAAGGCAATTGGGTGCAAATGGGTATTTGCAAAGAAAGAATAATTTTCTAATAAAGAAGATGTTCGCTACAAGGCAAGGTGGTTACAAGGGCCAAGTTTGAATATTTTTCACATTTGAAGTTGGCGCCCGGAGGCGCAAATTTGAAGCACTGTAAAGTTTGTTTTTGTTATGTTGTGAGAAGATTTGTTTTAGGTGGGACTTGAAATTAAGCCAAGGTGGAGATTTGTTGATTTTGGCTTAATCCCAAGTTCCACATCGGTGGGTTCATTGTTTGGGAAGGAGGTTTGAGGGTTATAAACTAAACTCCGTTAACAATTTTCGGGTGTGTTTTTTCCTCTTTATCTCTTTTATTATTCCGCTTTATTTATTCAATATTATTTGTCGGGTAGCTCTGTTAGGGTTTTGTTTTAGTGGGAAAATTTCCCGTTTTTCCCAACGGATAACGTACATAGGCAACAAAGATAACTGAAAATGATATGGGAGGACTTGGAAAAGCTTTAGAAGAACAAGAAGAGACAAGAGAAAAAAAAAACTTGAACTTGAACGCTAAAAAATATTTTACATAAAAGACATATATATAAGACATTATGATAAAAATGTATCAGGTAACTTATATCCTACCCTAAATATATAACCAATAATCAAACAATAAAGATAATGGTTAAATCTTAATATATGTTCTTCTGGTTTATAGTCGCCAACACATCTTCCAGCCATTTTCCTAGCCTGCCCCACACGTATTAACCCTGACTTCGTCCAAGAGTGTCCCTGTCCTAACTGTTAATTCAACTTTAAATTCTACCCCTAATTTCTATCCTAACACTCTCTTCATGTCTTCCGTTTGAACTTAGTATCCTTCCTCACAGTAACAATGATAAATAGTGAGGCCTTCCAAAACTCTGTATCAAAAATCCACCCTTTGCTATGGAGATTCACAGGCTGTGTGTCAAGCATAGTGGGGTTCACTTGTTACGCCCTCAGCCCTTCTTTCAAAGGCTTGTTCGGACAATGGAACACGCTGAAGATCGTGGTGTACAGTGTCGTAAGCTCACTTTTATCTATCTTGATGCTGTTTGTTCCAAGATGCACATGGAGACATGGGAAAAGTTTGTTGTTGAAAGCACATGTGAGTTTTGTGGTCTTAATGCTTACCTCTCTGTTTTCGATTTTGGAAGAGCACTACGAAGAAGAGAAATTGAAGAACGGGTATGGCAAAACGATGAACCTCACTTCCACTGTGGCGTTTGCCTTGATGGCTTTGAGCTTGTCTAGACAACTCCAACTTGAATTCGAAGTTGGTGTGACTTACTTCTTGGTTGATGTTTCTTGGCGACATTGATTAAGATGAGCCTAAAGTTAGCTCCAATTGCCGCGTTATTCTGCTATTTGCTTCTCAACATACGTTCCATTTCTGATCTCCTGGTTCAAATGCGCACCCGCGGTGCCACACAAGATGCAGATGATGATATTATTCAACCTTTGTACGCAAGGTCATCTCCTTTGTAATAATTTTTGTGGTTTAGATCAATGGATATTTAGATATTTTGTGGACTATTTTTTCTTTTAGACAACTATTTTAGTTTTAATTATTGTAAAATGACTTTTCATTATTTATTGAATATGATCCACCGATGTTCGTATATGATACAGAGGAGATGGAAGAACGCTCAGCAGATGCCATATTTCATTATGAAACGATGACTATTATTTCGACGTGTATTTGTTGCAGATGGATGCAGACAACTTGTAAGAACTTATTGCATATTCACTAGGAGAAAACTGTGCCATGGCTATATTTTTAATTCTCAACCAATACTAATTATAGAGGAAAGGCTCAGTACGGGGCAGACTAATATCAGATTCCCTTAACTAAACCAGAAGTAACTGTTACTGTACAGTCATGTTTAAGTGGCAATACAAATGTTTCATCCGTTCGGGAAAATCAATTATATTCTGAACCAAAAATTTGCTCCTTGAGCTCCTCTATTTTAGTAGCCAGTTCATCTCTATTTTGCTGCACGTTAACAAATTTAATTAATCTGGGAAGAACCAAGATGCACATATCAATCAAACTTAGTGAAATTAGTACCTTGAAAAGCAGATAACGGGAAGTGAACCATACGGTATATGCGAGCCCGACAACTTCCAGCAACTTGGGAAACTGTGCCATAATAATGAACAAAAAATGTCAGGCATTTGAAAGAGTTGGCTTTGGGTTTGTGAAAAAGTTTACATGAACATTGAATGATACACACCAATGGGATAGAATCAATTGCACCAACAACGGCGGATGTTAGCCACAGAGTCGCCAAGACACCACCTCCATACAGGAAAATGGAACCAGTGTCATTTCTGTCAAACTGTTAGAGGCAACAAGGAGGGCAGTTAGATTTATAATACACATTAAAACCAAGTCTTAATAATTTTAATGGCAAATCAGTAATGCAGACAGCAAGATTTACTGTCGACCTTCTTTCCATGAGTGGTAAACGAAAGCAATCCGTTATCAGAAGCACCAGACAATAATGATGCTATATAGTTGATTTTAAAATCAATATCCGAAGAAACCCACATATTGATGGTCCCTTCAGACAAATAATTTTCAAACAGTTCTTAGGTAAGGATGTGAATTCGATGTGTAATAAAATATTTGAACTAAAAAAAACTGAAGAAGTAGAAACAGACTCTTGATAGCAGGGAAAAAAACATAACACCTACTCAGAAATTCATTTTCCAAATTTGATGTAAAACCAAAAGACCAATGAATAAAAATAAAAAAGGTAAACGTATAGAGTTGCTCAGCTAACCGCTCAGATTCGACAAGATTGCCGAAGAATCATCAAGCATTTTGTAAATGCCATCAATAAACTGGATTATCATCATAGCAACTCCATGTTAGAAAAAGAAACAAATCTAATCAGGGGGAACATGTGCCCTAAACCCCCAAATTAAGTATTTGAATTGCAAACAAATCTAAACAGGCATACAAAATAAAACATGCGCCTTGAACAATCAAATACATAGCTAAAAAAATAATAAAAGCTTAATAGAAAAGGTGGTTAAAGTGACACTTACATTGAACTTATCCAGCAAATCAAAAGACAAACCCAGTCCTTCGTCAGGTAACTCTTCCTTTCTGTCTTCGTTCACCGTTTTATCAAACTCATTTTTATCATCGGCTTTAACATCCTCCACGGTTATCAAACCATCGCGTTTCTCACTGAAAAAGTCACTAGCCCCACTGGATCTTTCTTCAGAAGGCGTAGCCCTCGGCGACAAATTTCTCAACAAAATCGATCCTGCCATGTCACAAAATCCAACAAGAACAAAAATCAGAAATATGCAGTTGCAGTACTAAAACAGATTCACACCAATGGCTCCACAAAAGTGACACAAATAACGCCATAAAACAAACGAAGAGAACAATTTAATCAAAACTAAAACAGAACTATTAAAGAACACACACACAAAAAATACAACGGTAGGGTTTTGTTCATTGAATAAGAAATTGAAAGGAAAAAAAAAAACGTACGAGATAATAGTGCGGCGGTGGGAGGGAGAGGGGTTAGTCTGTGAGAAAGAAGAGAGGGTTTAGGAAGAAAAGGGGAGGCGTTAGGAAGTTTAGAGAGAGGGATAGACTGAACTGTACAAAACCCCATTGTTATTCTTCTGATTTGAAGAATGCGATGAGGTTTTAGGGATACAATGCTTCCTTTTATACAAAATGTTGCCTCTAGGGTTTTCGTTTCTCTTTTCCATTTCTCTGTTTCTTTTTATTTTATTTTATGATTTTCCTTTATCTAATTATGCTTTTACTTTTTAAACTTTGGAATAATTCTGATTTTATTCCTTTACATTTAAAACAATTTATTTTAATCCTTTGAAATGAAAAAATATATATAATTACAGTACATGTTTCTAAAAGTGATTTAGTATTAAATTTCAATAACTAAATTTAATTTTTTCTTTAAATGATAAAAAAATCATATAAACTAAAAACATAATTAAATTATACTTAAAAAAAATTAACAGTAGCGACTCCCCAATTTTTTTTCATCTATATAAATTAATATCTAGATAAAATTTTTTTTTTTAAATTATCATATTTTATATTTTTCTTGTTTAAACAAATATATTTATTTTCACATTTTGCAAAATATTTTCTGAAGATATTTTTTATTTACTCTCTCTATTTTCGGTCACATACTCATTATCTATTTTAATCTTTTATTTCATAAATGAGTATTTCCCTCGACTATTTTATGGACAGTTTAAATTATTTTTCCACTTTTTTTTATTTTTGTACCCCGTCAAAAGAAAAACCTAAATAACTATTTGGGATTGGGTAAGTGAAGGGTGGTTGAAAATCAAAATAATTTATATTTGAATCCATATATATGCCATGTGTAGTAACGGGATTATAATTTTAAAAAAAAAGCCTTTTAAAAGTTTGTTGCAAATTAGCAATGCTGAAAAAATATTTTCATTAAAAATAATTAATGATTTTTTTTATTTCTGCTTGCATATTTTTTTAATTACTTATTATATTTTTAATCGATTATATTCTGTATCATAATCCAATACCCATACTTCTTTTTATCAGTACTATCCACAGTTGTAACAATGTAAAATATTCAAGTTAATTTTTCATGTACACTTCAACTACTGAATATTTATTATTGTATTAATAATTGTCACCTAAATTAGGAAAATCCATCAATTTTATACCTACTAAATGTTAATTTTTCATCATTTTTATTTATTATTTACACACAGAATTAAAAAATAATATTTGAACTAATAAATTACTGCTAATAATTGAATTTCCTACTTATAAGTATAAAGTTCAATTAGACAAAATTGGATACCAAAAAGCGAATTAGAAACTAAAGGGAACCAAGCTGTAATATAGTAAAAAGTACTAAAGGAAATAGTTCCTTATTTTATTTTAATCTCCATTTTTAAGCCTTAAAAAAAGTTTGAGTACTCTTAATTCCTAACAAAATTGTTTGTGTTTTTAGTTCAACGACAACTTAGACTCTTAATCCGTATAGTTAACTAAAATTATTTTCACATAATTAGGATTATTATACACAAATTACATTGGTCTTTCTCATTAGTGTAAATAAGTTTCTAGAAAAAAAAAATTGTTATTTTTTCATGATTGTTAGATGGCTTTCAATTTTACTAAGGAGATTGTTGCATTAGAGAATGAAATTTTGAACCAGTAATGATGAGAATCAAATAAAGGAGGCTTTTATTAATGAAGGGAGAGGTCATTCACCTACACATTTGAAGTTCTTCCTTCTAGTCTAAATTTGTAAATAATATAGAATGTTTAAATACATAGTTTTTAGGAAAGGTGCTTAGAGGAAAACCTTAGATACCTCTCTTGTAAAAGCATCTTTAGGCATTAGTTTAGAATTTTCTAGAAGAGTACTCTTCATGCTTCATTTAGGCGTTATTAGTAAGTAACATATGAAGAGTCTTTTGGTTAGCTTATGTTGTAAGCTTCATGACCATACCTTGCTCCTATAAAAGGAGGGCTTAGGTCATTCACAATTCAGATTTGGAATTTGTAGTAAAGAAACTCTCCCAATTTGGTGATTGAGTGAGTGAGTGAGATTTGATTTCTCCTCTTCCTAGTCTCATCTTGAGAGCCTTGGTTCCCTCAAGTGGCGGCAATTCACACTTATCTTGGAGCAATCACACTTCAAGTGGCGTGTTCATCAATCAAGTTCTTCATCCACATAAGTTTCCTCTCTTCTCCATTTAGTTCTTCCATTTCCATGTCCATATGAACTCTAAAACAAGTGTAGTTTCTTTTATTCGGTTCATCTTCCTTTTCTTGCATTTTGGTTCGGTTCTTTTCAATTTCTTACTGTTTTAATTCAGTTCAGTAGCTCCCTTTCATGTTTTGTTCGGTTCAATTGCTTTCTTTAGAGTTTCAATCGGTTCATTTACTTTCTTGTTCAATTTAATCGGTTCAATTGGCAAGAAATGGGTCTTCCATGTGAGTTTGGTGTTTGGTGCAAGTTTTGGTGAGTTCTTGAAACATAGAACATTGATCCATTTCTATTAAAAGTGCCTATTCATTCTCCAACTCAAGTTGATTCCATAAAATGTCAAAGAATCATCTATATCTTGCTATTGGAATCATATCATGTGGTATCATGAGTTTAGGTGTGTTCTTGTTTAATTTTTGAGTTGTGTTGCACTTTAATTCAAGAGCTCTATCTTCTTGTTGTTTCTTTTCTGTTTTTAGGATTATAATTGAGTATTCTTGCTGTTTTCTTAATTGTGCCTACCAAGTGTTTGTGTTTTTTTCTTTTTTGAATCCATACAAGTTTTGTCATAGTCTTGTTTTTCCATGAATGTCATCACTTCTTGTAGTACTTTTATTGCATTTTTTGTTTCTTGCTTTGGTGTAATACAGTTTTCTGCATTTGTATCTTGATCCTTTGTACATTTTCTGTTTAGAATTGAGTTCATACTTGTATTTTAGACCTATACAAGTTCCTATACATCATTTTCCATTATGTCTTTGCTAGTTCTTAATTCTGTTTTTCATTCCTGTTAGGATTCCTCTGTTTTATGAAAACGTGCTTACTGTTTTTCCTTATTGCAATTGATTTACTCACTGGAAAATTCTGAAATTCTGGATTTGTGTTCTTCAAAGTGTTATAAAAGCATAGAAAAAAGAAGTACTCGAAAATTCAAAGTACACAAAAACTGATAAATAAAATACAAAAAGTGTACAATTCTGCCGAAAAAAATACGGTAATCTGGCAGCGATTTTGAAAAATTTATCTCAATTAATTGGCTTACTGTTTTTAAGTAATTCCAGTGCCATTATTGAGCTAACATCTTGAAGTTTCTGTGGTTTAAATTTCATAATCCAGTTCGCTCTATATCATTCCAGTTAAATCAGTGAACATCAAGCACAGTTTGCATAAAAAATATTTTCCAGTAGCTTGTTTTTGTTTTCTTCATCTACTCTAGTGCTTTTCTTTAGGTATTTTTTTGTGTGCCTACTTTTTCATTGAGTTCCTTATTTTCTTACTTGTCTTTTATTCATTAATCTTTGAGTTTGTCATACATCTAGTTTTCCTTTTGTTATAGCCTTTCATTGCTTATACCTTTTCTTGTTTGTCTTTATTGCTTCATTGGTTTTGTTGTGGTTGGCTTTGAGATTGGTGTGCCTTGCTTTGACATCTTTCATTTGAGGATTCCAAGACCTCAAGATCAGATTGGTGCAGGGACATTATTTCTTTGAGAGTGACTTCTTAAGCCAAATTCACTTCGACAGTTTGCTACCAAATTACTTTTTGCTAACTTTGTTTTCTTAACTTTGTTTGTTGTTTTGTTGTTTGCTGTTTTCTTTTATACATGGCTTCATATTACAGCAGTGGTTCTTCCAAACAGCATTCTTCTAGCAAAGCTGCTGCTCTTGATGAATTAAAAAAGGCAAAACGAACCATTAATCTCAATGATGAAGTATTTTTAAGAATCTTTATCATTATTATGGTAGGAAAGTAATAAAGGTATTTAATAAACCATTTTACTCCGAAATATTAAAATTAAAAAGAAATTGTCCAAAATTAATCAATAACAACACCGAAATTATTAAGTTGTTAAAAATTAAAGCTATTGGAAAACATATTCATAACTGGAGATTTGTTTGTATTATATATATATATATATAATTTGTAAGAATTTTTATATAGTTTAATATTTTTATTAAAATATGTTTTTTCGAAACTAATCAATGGATTTGAATATTTTTATCTTTTATACAGAATTTTATATTAATTTTATATTTTTTATATTTCATTTATATAAATAAAAAATGATGTAATATGTATTTTTAAAATACACTACAATATAAAAAATGATATTTTATTATTATTTAAATTTTTGTTTAAAATGAATTTTATATATAAAATTATCAGTGATATAATATTTTAAAAAATAGTTCCATTCCTCCTATATAATATAACATGTATTAAAAGAAGGACGAAAAAAGTTAAATTTAAGTCCACTTTAATCCAAATCCAATTTTTTTTCATAAATTTCTTAAAAAAGTAGTTTGAATCTAAGACCAAATTTGCTTTTATTAACAAGTGGTTTAATTTTAAATTAGATTTGGTTCGATATAAAATTGAAAGTTACATTCCCACAAGTCTCTTAAAATGCTAGCACTTTCTAGTTTGGACTAAATATTAGTAATGAGAGGTAATTTAAAGTTTATTTATTACAACAAAATCCATTTATCATGAAGTAGGTGCCAAATTTAAAGGCTACTAAAATGTTAAATCTACTGTAAATATATAAAAAAAATATTAGAGAAAATATCAACTATCTCTTGGTCATTGAATTTTCTTTTCTTTGTCATTAATTCTTTCATAAATTTAGTATATGTAGGCATCTGCTCTAAAGCTTTAGTAAACAGAATGTTAATTTGTAATCTTTTGAGAATATCCACAAAATTTGCAAATTGTCATTCCTTGTCTTTTTTTGTAGGAGCATGTAGATAAGGTACATCTGTATAGACTGTCAACATGTGATGCATAACCACATAAGGACTCAGGTTTCAGATGCTCATAACTACCTTTCTGAACATATCGATGAACTTTCTTAGCGACTCTTCCTTCTCCTGGCGAATACCAACCAGAGCGATGGAGGTCAGGTGGTGCCACCGACTGGTGGCAAACTATGTCTCGAAAATAGACACTAGTGTTGCGAAGCTATCAACAAAATTAGGAGGGAGCTTTGTGAACCAACTCAAGGCTCCTCCCTTCAACGACGTTGAGAACACTCGGCATAGGACCACGTCCTCTGAGGTGTAAAGGCTCTTGTGCGTGGAGTACACATCCATGTACTCGTTCGAGTCGGTTGTGCCATCATATAGCTGCATGTTGAAGTTCTTCCACTTGTCTGGCAATAGTACCTTGATTATGGAATCGGTAAAAGGATGTCGACAGACCGAATCGAGGGTTCCGATCATTGGGGCCGACTTGTTCAGGTAGGACTCACCATCCACCTCTTGAGTGTGGACCTTGTCCTTTGGCCCCTCAACAGTCTTCGGGTAGCTATTCCTTGTGTTACACCTTTTCTTGCTTGTCTTTTCTTGTTTCTTAAAGTTTTGTGGTGATTTGGTTTTGAGTAAGTGTGGTTTGCTTTGGCATCTTTCACTGAGAATTATCCAAGCCAAAAGAGAGACTTTGGTTAAGGAAAGAAACCTTTTCTTTGAGTGCTTCATTCCTTTTCTTTCCTTTGGCCGTGAGCAATTTTTTCATTCAAGCTTGATTTCCCTAATTGTTTGTTCATTGTGTTTTGTGTTTGTTTGATAATATGGATCATATTTCTAGTGGCGAATCCTCTAAACAACATTCTCCTAAAAAAGCTTTCCTAATTGGAGAATTGACGGAAGCTAAAAGGACAATTGCACAAAAAAAGGAAGCAATGAGACAAATGGAAGAAAGACTTCAAAGATTAGAAATGATGAATGATAGGTCTCCAAGAAAAAGAAGGCATCATCATAGATATGATTCAAGGAGTTCTCACAATTATGGTGGCTATGATGAAGAAACCGAATGGAGGAGGCACCAACATTATGAAGAAAGGCGCCAAAATGTGGCAAAACCTTATTTTTCATTTGTAAAATTGTCTAGTTTTAATGGAGATGGTGATCCTAATGTGTATTTAGGATAGGAGGCTAAATGTGAACAAATTTTTAATGTACATGAGGTCCAAGATGACCAAAAGGTAAACTTAGCCTCCCTAAAATTTTTAGACTATGCCATGCAATGGTGACATAAACTTGTAATGGACATTGGGCTAAACAAGAGACCTCCCGTGGTTTCTTAGGACGACTTAAAAGAATGCATGCGCGCTAGATTTGTGTCTCCACATTATAGGAAAGACCTTTTGTTGAAACTCCAAAGGTTTCATCAAAGCACGCTTAGTGTGGATGCTTATTTCAAGGAACTTGAAACACTTTTAACTAATATAAACATGCATGAAAGTGAGGAGTCCAAAATGACTCGCTTTGTAAGTGGTCTAAAAATGGAAATCCAAGATGTGGTAGAATTGCATGAATATTCTTCTTTAGAAAATTTGGCTCACCTTGCCATCGAGGTAGAATCACAAATTTCCAAGAAAAAATCTTTTAAAAAATCTCATAATGATGACTTTTACCACACATCTTGGACAAATAAACAAAAATCTACTTCCACTTTTCCCTCCAATTTTAAAAAGGAGTTCACTTACAAACCAAAAGATTCAAAACCTTCACTTTCAAATCCTATATCACCTACCAAGACCTCAAGTAAAAAATGTTTTAAATGTTTAGGTTTTGGTCATATAGCTGCAAATTGTCCAACAAAGAGAACCATGATGGTTAAGGAGGGTCAAGTAGTTAGTGAGCATAGTGATAACTCATCTAGATATAACTCCCTTTCCCCTTCAAAAACCCTTAGTGAATATGAATGTGAAATACCTTGTGAAGGTGACTTATTGATGATAAGGCGAATGTTGGGAACAATTCCAAAACCTTTTGATGATACCCAAAGAGAAAATATTTTCCACACCCGCTGTCTTATCACCAACAAGTTATGTTCCTTGATTATTGATGGGGGTAGTTGTACTAATGTGGCTAGTACAAGAGTTGTGGAGAAGTTAGCCTTACCCACTATCTCTCATACCAAGCCCTATAAATTACAATGGCTTAGTGTCGAAGGTGAAATCATGGTTAACAAACAAGTTCTCATAAAATTTTCAATAGGAAAGTATAAAGATGAGATTTTATGTGATGTTGTGCCCATGGAAGCAACTCATCTTATTTTAGGAAGGCCTTGGCAATATGATAGACATGTTTTACATGATGTCCTATCCAACACAATGTCTTTTTCCTTCCAAGGGTGCAAGGTTACCTTAAAACCCCTCTCTCCCCAAGAGGTTCATGAGGACCAAATAAAAATGAAAACTAAAAGAGAAAATGAGAAAGCAAAAGAAGGAAATGATAAACCGAGTCACACTACCTTATCTACTAAATCACTATTGTTGACACGTGTTATGCCTCAACTTGAACCTCCAAGGTATTCTTCTTCTTTGTCTTTTTCATTACCCAAGGTTCCTACTTCCACACCAACTTGGTTAAAGAATGTTAGGGATGATTTTTACATACCTCCTAATGGTTTTCACCATTTAAGAGGACTTTTTCCATAAAATATCATCATTCCCAAATAATCTTTTCCAACATGGTCTGTCTATAGGACCTCTTTTTCTGAACTCCCAACGCTTACAAATGCTAAATCAAGTTTGCCTATCTCTTCTTGCATTCTCTTATCTAATTGCAAACAGAATTTGTCTTATGCAGGAGTACTAAATTCGTGGTCGAATTTTCTCCAACTTGGAAGGCATGAGCAAAAAATACATGAAGATGACCAAGGATGCTATACTTGAAGGGTCATCTCAACAAGAAAATAAAGACTTCATCAATAAAAGAAATGAACAAGGCCCAAAACATTTAAAGTCTTTCTTATTAGTCTTCTCAAAAGATGAGACCCAAGCCCAATTAATATCTCTTTGTAATATCTTTAGAATAGATTCAAGATAGAACATTAAAAGGGAAGTAGTAGGAAAAGTCACTTTTCTAGAACAAGGAAGTGACTTGGATAGGGGTAGCATTTACATTGTCTTTTCATATACCTTGTGTTGAATCAAGTGTGTTCAAGCTTTGAAGAATCCAAACCCTTTGAAGGTTGATGAAAGGCTGGATGTACTTGTTGTTGCTGAGCTGTCTTTATATAGGATCTGGGGTAGATTTTATGTGTTAAATCCACTCTTGATTGAATCCAAAGCTTAAGCATTCTCAAACCTTTTAAAAGAAAAGTGTTTTTCAAACTAAGTGAAAAAAAACCTATTGTTTTTTCGAAACAACCGATTGTTTTATACTTAGGTGTTTTTAGAAAGGTTGAAAACTGTTTTTGATTGTTGACTTGCTGTCAAACCAAAACAACCGATTGATTCGAGCATTCAACCGATTGTTTGTTTTGGGACCATAACAGAAAACTGTTTTGTGCTTTGACTGAGCATTAAATGATTTTATAACTGAATACGCTCCAGTTTTAAATGCTTTGACCAGTCTTTGAATGCAATAAATAGTTTGTTCAGATTATGTAACAAACAACAACTAGGTTTTAATCAAAGAAAAACAGATTTGAGTTTTTCACTGATTTTGCTTTTGAGATTGCTTGGATCAAAGAGAGTGTGATATAGGATTTTCATCTTGTATTGATTTCAGATCTTTTCTGTAACAAGTGTAATCCTTTGTACTTTGAAGAAACTCTGTGTGTGAAGCTGAGAAGTGCTATGTGTTCTTGAGGTTGTCAAGATCAACATTCTTAGTGGTGTTGTGCTGAGCCAAAGGAAGTGTGTGTCTTGAGGGGATCAAGGTCATTTCTTTTGTGGTGTTGTAAGTAATCTAGGGTTGATTGCTTAGTGGATTCCCCAATGGTGTATGGGAAGACTGAATGTAGCTCTTGGTTTAAGAGTGAACCAGTATAAACCTCTGTGTGCATTCTCTCTATCTTTAAACTCTTTAATTTCAGTTTTATATTTGTGAACTGGTACAAACAACCGATTGTTTCTGTGAAACAACCGATTGTTTTTCTGGTGCTGTGCTTATTTGTTTTGTGTTTTTGGCAAACTGAATTCTGATTCAAGTTTTCTTGAAGTAATTTCATTATAGACTTAAAAGTTTGCGAAAACCCTCTTTAAACCATCCACCCCCCCTCTAGTTTAAAGCCATACATTCTAACAATTGGCATCAAGAGCTTGGTTCTTGAAATTTATTCAAGTGTGATCCTAAAACTGTTTTTAAATGGCTGATAGACTACCTTTTGGGGAAGGTGCTTCAATCAACAGATCACCTCTGTTTTGTGGTTTGAACTACCAATTTTGGAAAGTCAGAATGAAAATCTTTGTAGAATCACTTGACAAAGGTATTTGGGATGCCATTGAAAATGGCCCCTTTGTTCCAAAATTTGAAAAAGATGGATCTTCCATTGAAAAACCTTGGTCTCAATGGACTGATTCCGAAAGCAAGAAGGCCAAATTTGATTGCATTGCTAAAAACATAATAACTTTTGCCTTGAATTCAGATTAATTTTCCAGGGTCTTTCAATGCAAATCAGCAAAGGAAATGTGGGACACCTTGGAGGTAACTCATGAAGGTACCAATGAGGTGAAAAGAGCTAGAAAGCATAATCTAATCCAAGAGTATGAAATGTTCAGAATGCTGAAGAGTGAGACAATTGCTGAAGTTCAGAAAAGGTTCACGCACATCATCAATCATCTCATGAGCCTTGACAAAACCTTTGAAAAAGAAGAGCTAAACGTCAAGATCCTCAAATGTTTTGAATGGTCTTGGCAACCTAAGGTAACTACTATATCTAAATTTAAAGATCTAACATCATTGGGTATGGCTTCTTTGTTTGGCAAGCTTAGGGAACATGAGTTAGAAATGAATCGACTCAATGTTCAAGAAAGCGAAGACAAGCATGTAAGGAGTGTTGCCTTAAAAGCTGTCAAGCACAAAAGCAAGCAAGAATCCAATGATGAAAGTGATGAAGAGAACCTTAGTTTTCTATTTAGAAAGTTTAGCAAATTCTTGAAAAGGAACCGCAACAAAGACACCAACAAAGAAAGGTATGGAAACAAAAAATCCAATGATTTTAATTCCAATAACTATACCTGTTTTGGTTGTGGTGAGCAAGGGCACATAAAGGCAAATTTCCCAAACAAAGAAAGCAAGGAGAAAAAGTCAAGCTACAAAGAAAAGAAGGGAAAGTCAAAAAGGGCCTACATAGCTTGGGATGAGAATGAAGTCTCCTCATCAAGTTCATCATCAAGTGAAGAAGAAAGGGCAAACATATGCTTGATTGCTGAAGAAGATGATGAATCAAGTAGCTCAAGTGAAGTAAGTTCATGTGCTTCTTTAAATGAAGAAAATTATAGTGAATTGCTTGAAGCTTTTCAAGAAACACATGATGAAGCTAATCGATTGGTTCTTTCAAACAACCGATTGAAAGATTTTAACAGCTGGCTTGAAAAGAGAGTTAAGGCACTTGAAGAAGAGCTGGAAAAATCAAAAAGGGATTTTAAAAATCTTGAAACACATTGCAACAACTCTTCTTGCAAGTGTGACACTCTCATTTGCGAAAATTGTGAAAATCTTGAAAGGAAAGTGCATTATCTTGTAAGTACTGTGGATAAGTTTTCAAAAGGAAAATCCAACTTTGAGAATGTCTTGGCATCTCAAAACTGTGTTTTTGGAAGAGCTGGATTAGGTTTTAATCCACAAAACAAGCAAGATAAGTTTTCAAAGAATTTTCCAAAACAACCAGTAAAACAACCGATTGTTAAGTCGAAACAATCGGTTGTTACATGCTTTTATTGCATGAAGAAAGGCCATTCTGTTAGATTCTGCAAAATAAGAAAATTTTCCGTTCCCATAGGCTTTATGAAATGGATTCCTAAAGGTTGTGAGGTTTCAAACAATAAAAGTAAACCATGTGGACCCACATTTGTAAGGGGACCAAACCTTGTTGCTTAAATTTATGCTTATGTAGGGAATCTAGAGGAATATGTGGAACTGAGTCATCTGATCAGGTTCTTGGAAGAAAAAGACTAACATTGAAGTTGAATCAATGTTATGTATCAGTCCAAGGTTCTCAATAGTCAAAAGAGGCTTCTTGATCAAAAGGCACATGACTTATTGAAGGAACATCATAAAGGATAAAACCTTCCTTATCTCTTTCTTAAATTCCTTCTTAAATTCATATTCATGCTTAAATATCTCTTTTGAAATGTTCAAATACATATGGTTTTAATCCTTTCTGCTCATGATTAAAAATTCAAAATCTGTTTTGTTGAAGATGGTTGCTGCCCCTTCAAGACATGTGTTTGATGAAACCATTTGTGTACATTTCATGTATAGTTGTATTTGCTTTAAGAATGTTTTAGGTATAGTTTAGAGGTTGTTTAAGAGTAGGCTTTTTGCTGGGTAACTCACCTCTTAATCCCTGACCATGTGATAAGAAGAATCACAAATTTTCTGAAACTATTTTTCACATGTTTTGCAAAAAACATCTTTACTGCATAAAAATAAATCTGTTTTTTTCTAAATAAACAAATTCTTTTTTAAACTGATGCATTAACTAAGTCTTTTGAAAATCAGGTTTTGTGCATCAAGTATTTTGAATAAGTCTTCACTCTTTCAAAGCGACTGTGTTTCGATAGTTAAGTCTTTTCTGTTATCGTTTTTGAAAAATAAATTTGTTCATCTGTAAATGAATAAATTTTTTTTAGTCTGGTGCCATGTTTATCTTAAACGGTTTTTTCGTTTTATCCCTGCACCAGAATGGTTGACTGAGTCTCCTTCACATAACAAATTCTCTAACTGCTTTTGAAAATAAATCTGTTCTTTTTATTTTCAATATGTTCTTTTTATAACAACTTTAACTGTTTTTTGAAAATCTGTTATAGGTTGTTTTTCTATAAAAAGAAAACTTGTTCCTACGTTTAAGAGTGAATCATACATTTGAGAAAACAAGTTTTACATAAGAGAATTAAGGATTTACAGAGAATTAGCATGTGTTCTTGAAAGATTTCAAAAATAAAAAATGTGCTTGTTCTTGTTTGGTTCTAAGGCTTGGTGAGAGGTGCTGCTACTGTGTGAACAATCTGTTCTACTGGTCTAAGGCAGATTTTTGCATCCTCTATCAGGTGTATTCGTTTCATATTTCTTTTCTTGTAAAAGTGTGATTGTAAACTCTTCTTGATAGGGTTTCTTGAAGAGTGTGTGTGCTGAAATAGTGTTTTTCAGCAAGTGTGCCAAGTTTCTTGTAGGGTTCAAGAACAGTGGCTGTGTAAGTGTGTTTGGTACGTTTTGTTTATTGGATTTCACCTTGGATTAGGTGAGACCGGATGTAGCTCATTTGAGTGAACCAATATAATTGTTGTGTGTTCATTTCTCTTCATCCCTGCACTCGAATTCTTGTTTATCTGCTAATCTGCCACAAATTGAATCTGTTCAATTAAAAATAAATTTGTTCTTTCTGGGCTTGTTCATAAAGTTCTTATTTTCTGGAAAATCAGTTTGGTTCTGTGAAGAAGATATTTGATCTGTGAAATACAACTGGAACAGGTTGATTGTGATAGGTTACCCAATTGATTATCAAGCTAATAATTGAACCTTAATCACTTGCTTAAAAAATTAAAGGTCACTGTTTTTTGCTGTTCACTGGTTTCTCTTTAATATCAGTGTGTGTGTGACTTGCAAATTAATCTGTATAATCTCAAGATTAACTTGGTTGATCTAAACGTTTTCAAACATAAACAGTGTCAAAATAAATTTGTTCATTGCCAAATAAATCGATTTATTTTCTGTGTACTTTGATAAAATCTGATTTTGCGCGAAACTTTTAAAAGGTCAATTCACCCCCCCCCCCTTGAACTTTGACACTATTGAACCCAACATGTTTAACTGTTGCAAAAAAACAACCGATTGTTTCCTCGAAACAACCGATTGTTTTGTATCTGGCAGCACTGTGAAAGAATGGATTTAATTTCTTTTTAATTTTTGTCTCTTGCAGATATCAATTACGAAAGGATTTGGGTCAATAAAGCTGTGTTGAAAGCCTGTTTATGTTCTGAAGGAAGTTACAACATGTCATAAAGGAATATATTCCAAAATCTTGAAAATTTAAGAGCTTTTATGACTAGTCAAAGATCACATGTGATGACCATGTGATTTTCTGCTTTTTCTGACGTTTTCTGTGCAAGTCTTGGTCAAGTCTTTTCTCTCTGAAAAACTGAAACCCACTCACGTCATTGAATGCACTTTGGTTCTGTGTTTTCTTTAAATTCTGTTGCAGCTGTTCACTCTCACAAGAACAACCAATTGAGCCATCTCTTGCAACAACTCTTGTTCTCCTTGTGTGAGTATTCTTTGTCCCTTTTTCTGCTGTCATGGAATCAACTCCTCCTACATCAAAGAGGGTTAAAACCAGAGCAGTGAGGTCTGGAGGGAGATTAGAGGGCTGGTTTTCTGGAGACAATGAGCTCATTGAAAGGTATAGGTTTGAAACTAGCACAAAGGTGATAAACAACCCCAAAGTTGTTTCCTTTGATTGGCTAAAAAGCCAAAAGCTAGATAATGTGAGGAAGTTGCTCAAAGATCAATCTCTAAGAAGGTTCTTGGAGATGAAGGGGAACATCTACCCTGACTTGATTCGGGTGTTCTACACCAATCTCAAGTTTGAGGGAAACAACCTTGTTTCTCATGTGAAGGGAGTTGACATGGAGATCACTTATGATGTGTGGACTGCTATTGCTGGTTTGAAATATGCTGGCCTAAGAATCAACAAGGGAAATCTTGGAATAGTGGAGGATTTCAACAAAGTCCAATACTACAAGAGTTGCTTGAAGAATCAAAATGCCCAAGTGAGAACTTGTTCGGTTGGAGGCTTAAAGCTATATGAAAGGTTGTTTGCTCTTATTGTAACTTGGATTCTTACTCCAAGGGGGAGCAATCATTCTGTCCTAACAGAAGAAGACCTAGTGTACATCTACTGCATCATGAAGAAGATCAGAATCAATTGGATCCACATCATCAAAGAGCACATGCAAAAAACCATGAGGTGAAGTGATTATCACTATCCCTATGCTGTTTTGATCTCTAAATTTATACTTTATTTTGAAGTGAATCTGGAAGATGAGACATCTGAGTTGGTTAAGTCAACTCAAGAGATGAACAATGGCTCTCTTAGCAAGCTGGGACTCACCAAAATAGGTGGCAAATGGGTGAGCAAAGATGGTGATCATGGTGCCTCATCAAGTGTTGCAGCTGCCGATTTTGATGAAGAAGATCAAGCTGCTGACATGGATTTTCATCAAGAAGAGCAACCTGAAACCAATCTAGGTGCTGGAACCAGTGCAGGGAATCAAGGAGATGAAATGCCATCCATGTCTTCGTTTGAAAGATATATGGTCAATAGGCTTGATGGATTTGCCAAGAATCAAAGAAATCTTCATGATTTGTGTGTAAGCAACTTCTAGAATATAGACAACAAGTTCAACAACATGGATACACGGTTCATGACCTTGGATGAACATATAGAAGTTGTTCAGAATCAGATCTTTGAACTCCAGTATGACAAGGAAAATTAGAGGAAACCAACCGGTTGAATTCACGAAACAACCGATTGTTTTTTGTCTTGTATCAATTTTATTGCTTTTGTTCTCTTTTTCTGTATGATCTAGAACAATTATCTTTTTATCTCTTCTTTTTGTCTATTTGTGAAGACAAATAGGGGGAGATTTATGTTGTGTTGTCTTTCGTTATCTTTTAATTTATGCAAAACTCTATGTGGTTTATGGATGTTTAAGTAAGCCTTATTTCTGCTGGATTTAGAACTGCTGATATACTTTCTGTTTTTACTCTAATCCTATATCAGAGATATGGTGCTTTGCTTAAACTTTGTCTTGCAGGAACTGCTTCAGATTCAATCAAATCCAACACAAGCAACCAGAGATTTGTCTTCATCAAATAGGGGGAGATTGTTGAATCAAGTGTGTTCAAACTTTGAAGAATACAAACCCTTTGAAGGTTGATGAAAGGCTGGATGTGCTTGTTGTTGCTGACCTGTCTTTAGATAGGATATGGGGTAGATTTTATGTGTTAAATCCATTCTTGATTGAATCCAAAGCTTAAGCATTTTCAAACCTTTTAAAAGAAAAGTGTTTTTCAAACTAAGTGAAAAACAACCTGTTGTTTTGTCGAAACAACCGATTGTTTTATACTTAGGTGTTTTTAGAAAGGTTGAAAACTGTTTTTGATGGTTGACTTGCTGTCAAACCAAAACAACTGATTGATTTGAGCATTCAACCAATTGTTTGTTTTGGGACCATAACAGAAAACTGTTTTGTGCTTTAACTGAGCATTAAATGATTTTATAACTGAATACGCTCCAGTTTTAAATGCTTTGACCAGTCTTTGAATGCAATAAATAGTTTGTTCAGATTATGTAACAAACAACAACTGAGTTTTAATCAAAGAAAAACATATTTGAGTTTTTCACTGATTTTGCTTTTAAGATTGCTTGGATAAAAAAAGAGTGTGATATAGGATTTTCATCTTGTATTGATTTCAGATCTTTTCTGTAACAAGGGTAATCCTTTGTACTTTGAAGAAACTCTCTGTGTGAAGTTGAGAAGTGTTGTGTGTTCTTGAGGTTGTCAAGATCAGCATTCTTAGTGGTGTTGTGCTGAGCCAAAAGAAAGTGTGTGTCTTGAGGGGATTAAGGTCACTTCTTTGGTGGTGTTGTAAGTAATCTAGGGTTGATTGCTTAGTGGATTCCACAGTGGTTTCTGGGAAGCCTGGATGTAGCTTTTGGTTTAAGAGTGAACCAGTATAAACCTCTGTGTGCATTCTCTCTATCCTTAAACTCTTTAAATTCAGTTTTATATTTGTGAACTGGTATAAACAACCGATTGTTTTTCTGGTGATGTGCTTATTTGCTTTTTGTTTTTAGCAAACTGAATTCTGATTCAAGTTTTCTCGAAGTAATTTCATTCTAGACTTAAAAGTTTGCGAAAACCCTCTTTAAACCATTCATCCCCCCTCTAGTTTAAAGCCATACATTCTAACACCTTGCCTCTTCATTTACAATGACTTTTCATGTATCTTACCTTTCATGACCGGTCCTCTATTCCTATATAAAGAGGAGCCTTGCTTTTGTAAACACAAGTTGAATATTGAAATTGAAAATGAGGTTACTCTCTAGAATTTGAGTGGTTTCTTTGAGAGACTTGCTCTCCTTCTTTTTGTCTCATCTTGTGGGTATTGGGAATCCTCAAGTGGCGGCACTCCCACTTATCTTGGAACCTTCCACCATCCAAGTGGCGTGGTCACTCCCAATGTCTTCAACCACATAAGTCTTCTTCAACTTTTCATCTTCTTCTTCCATGTTCATCCATATCAAAAACTCTAAAATATGTTTTGTTTCTTGTTCTTGATTTTCAATCGGTCAAATGTTGCTATTAAATGTTTCTAATCAATAGTTTGTCATTGGTTCTTGTTTTAATCGGTTGGAATTACTTGTTGATGTTCTATTCGATTCATGTTCTTGAAATGGGTTTTCCATGGGTTTCTTGATTTTTGTTCTTGAAATGGGTTTCTTGATTTGTGTTCTTGAATTGCTTGTTGAATCTTGATCCTAATTCCTAAAAGTGTCTATTAATGCTTCATCTCCTAATCAACTCACATCAACTTTGAACTCCATTGATGTTTCCTTAAGTTCCTCCACTTGGACCGAATTGTTTGCCTTTGTTTACAACTCCTAATTGCCATCATTCTTCACCTTTAATTGTATTTTACCTTGGACCTTTGGAAATGAGTCTTCACATCTACTTAACACTTGTTAAGTTAATGTCCAGTGGAGATTTTCCTTAGGTGACTCACCTTAAATTGCTAAGAATCTTGATCCTAATTCTTAAAAAGTGTCACAATATTAATGAATCTAAAATCAACTCAAATCATGTGGTATCTAGAGCTATGGTGATATTTTTGTGTGGTTGAGTTAAAGTGACACTTTACTTTGAAGCAATTTAAATTCTAGCACATTTACATTCAAGTTCCTTTCAATTCTTTGTTGTTCTTTAATTTTTCAGCACCTTATATTCAATGCTTATTTCGTTTTGAATATGTCTTTAGTATATGCCTTTCTTTGATCTTGCTTTTTACTCTGAGTTTTATGTTCAATAGTGTTCTAGGTTTCCTTGTTTTGCTTCTACTTGTTTTTAATTTTGAAAGTTTGCTTTGTCTTTAGATATTTGTTTAGTAGAAGTTGATTTAGAGTTCCAAACATTTGATTTCAAGTGTTATCTTGAATCCATTAAAAAAAAAATTGTGCAAATTGAATGTTGTTAAAAAAATTTATGATGCAAACTATGGTGTGTTTCTTCGATAATGTCATGTAGTATAAAAAAAACAGTACCGAATTCTTCAAAACAGTTTGGGATTTGCATCTAGACATTACATTTGCACATCAATTTTATTTTCAAGGTTGGATTCATTTTGATTGGCAAATTGTTATCTACATTGTGGAATTTTTTATCCTTTTACTTTGACATCTTTTAAAGCAATTCATTTCTTTCTTTATTAAAAGTTTAGTAGGTTTCTTTGAGTTCTCTTTTGTGCCTTTTTATTTGCTTGTCTTCTTTCCTCAAAGTTTTGTCAACATCTCTTTTCACACTTTGGTTTAGCTTTCTTGCTTATACCTTTTCTTAATTGTCTTTTCCTTCTTTCTCAAGTTTTGTGGTGTATTGTTCTTTGAGTAAGTGTATTTTGCTTTGACATCACTTGAGGCTCATCCAATCCACAAGAGAGGCTTAGTTAAGGAAAGAAATATTTTCTTGGAGTGGTTTGAGTGATATTTTTTTCCTATTGCCGCAAGCTTTCTTTTGCTTTATTTGCTAACAAGTTTTCTTTCATTGTTTTCTCTTTGTGTTTTGTGTTTCTTTGTTATCATGGCTAATATTTCTAATGGAGAATCCTCTAAGCCTCATTCACCTAAAAAAACATACCTAATTGGTGAATTAAAGGATGCACAAAAGGATGAGGTGATAAGACAAATGGAGGCAAGGCTCCAAAGATTGGAGATGGACCGTGAAGATACTCATCAATACCGAGAGAGAAGACATCATCATCCTAGGCATACCTCACAGAGTTCTCAAAGTTCTTCTGGACATCATGAAAAAAATGAATGGAGGAGGCACCAACATTATGAAGATAGGTGCCAAAATGTGGCTAAGCCTTATTTGCCTTATGTAAAATTACCTAGTTTTAGTGGTGAAGGGGATCCTAATGTGTATTTGGGATGGGAGGTCAAAGTTGAGCAAATCTTTCATGTACATGAGGTCCTAGAAGACCAAAGGGTTAGGCTAGCTTCTTTAGAATTCATGGACTATGCCATGCAATGGTGGCACAAAACTCTTATGGACATTGGGCTAAACAAAAGGCCGCCTATGGTTTCTTGGGATGATTTAAAAGCATGTATACGCACTAGATTTTGTTGAATCAAGTGTGATCAAAAGCTTGGAAGAATCCAAATCCTAGCGTTTGATGGAAGGCTGAAGTTGCTTGAAGTTGCTGCTATGTTTTAGAGTAGGATCTGGGTAGTTTATCTTTGTAATCCACTCTTTGTTGAATCTAAAACTTAAGTGTTTTCAAATCTTTTAAGGTTAAAGTATTTTTCAAACTAAGTGAAAAACAACCTGTATTGTTTTACACTTAGGTGTTTTTGAAAAGGTTGAAAATTGTTTTGGTTGGTTGACTTGCTGTCAAACCAAAACAACCGATTGATTCCCACTTTCAATCGATCGTTAGTTTGAAAATCCTAACAGAAATTGTTTTGTTAGTTAAGTGAGCTTTAAATGATTTTATAACTGAATACGCTCCTGCTTTAAATGTTTTGACCATTCTTTGAATGTTATAAATAGTTTGTTTAAGTTTTATAACAATCATTAAGAAAGAAAAACATATTTGAGTTTTTCACAGATTGCTTTCAAAGACTTGAGTTTTCACCTTTGAGCTTTCGTTTATCAAGAGAGGGTGGAATATGATTACATTTGTATTGATTTCAGTTCATTCTATAACAAGTGTAATTCGTTCTGAATACTTTGTACATTCTGGTGTTGTAAAGCCAAGAAGGGTTGTCTGCTCTTGAGGTTGTCAAGATCAACATTTTTCGTGTGTGCTGAGCCAAAGGAAGTGTGTTTCTTGAGGGCATCAAGGTCACTTCTTTGGTGGTGTGTGTATGTAATCTGGTTTTGATTACTTAGTGGATTCCCCAGTGGTTTCTGGGAAACTGGATGTAGCTCTTGGTTTAAGAGTGAACCAGTATAAACTGTTTGTGCATCTTTTTCTTCCTTAAACTCTTTAAATTCAGTTGCTGTTGTTTTTACTGGTATAAACAATCGATTGTTTCTTCAAAACAACCAATTGTTTTTCTGGTGCTTTGCTGTTTTGAGCTTTGTTTCTTGGCTAACTGAATTCCTAATATGGTTTCTTGCAAAAATTTCATTCTGGCTTAAAATTTTTTCGAAAACCCCCTTAAACAATTCACCCCCCTCCCCCCTCCCCCCCCCCCCCCCCCCTCTCGTTTAAGGCCATACATTCTAACAATTGGCATCAAGAGCTTGGTACTTGAAAAATACTCGAGTTTGATCCCAAAACCTTTTTTCAATGGCTGAAAAACTACCTTTTGGAGAGGGTGCTTTAATCAACAGACCACCTTTATTCTGTGGTTTGAATTATCAATTCTAGAAAGTTAGAATGAAAATCTTTGTTGAATCTCTTGACAAGGGAATTTGGGATGCAATTGAAAATGACCATTTTATTCCAAAATTTGAAAAAGATGGATCTTCCATTGAAAAACCTTGGTCTCAATGGACTGATTCTGAAAACAAGAAGGCCAAATTTGATTGTATTGCTAAGAACGTCATAACATCTGCCTTGAATTCGGATGAATTTTTCAGGATTTCTCAATGCTCATCGGCCAAGGAGATGTGGGACACTTTGGAGGTGACTCATGACGGAACCAATGATGTGAAGAGAGCTAGAAAGCATACTTTAATTCAGGAATATGAAATATTTAGAATGCTTAAGTGTGAGTCAATCGTTGAAGTACAAAAGAGGTTCACCCACATCATCAACCACCTTATGAGCCTTGGGAAAACCTTTGATAAAGAAGAACTAAACATCAAGATTCTCAAGTGTCTTGATAGATCATGGCAACCTAAGGTGACAACAATTTCTGAATCAAAAGATTTGACATCTTTGACAACGGCTTCAATGTTTGGTAAGCTTAGAGAACATGAGTTATAAATGAATAGACTCAATGTTAAAAAAAGTGACAAGCATTTTAGAAGCATTGCTTTGAAAGCTATCAAGCACAAAAGCAAGCAAGAGTCAAGTGACGAAAGTGAAAAAGAAAACCTTAGTTTGCTGTCCAAGAAGTTTAGTATATTTTTGAAGAGAAATCGTAACAAAGAAGCCAACAAAGAAATGTATGGCAACAAGAAAACTAGTGATTTCAATTCTAACAATTATACTTGTTTGGTTGTGGTGAACAAGGGCACATAAAAGATGATTGCCCAAACAAAGAATGCAATGAAAAGAAATCAAGCTACAAGGAGAAAAAGGGAAAATCAAGAAGAGCATATATTGCTTGGGATGAAAATGAAGTCTCCTCATCAAGCTCCTCATCAAGTGAAGATGAAAAAGCAAACATATGCTTGATTACAGAAGGAGATGATGAGTCATGTAGCTCAAGCAATGTAAGTTCATGTGCTTCCCTAAGTGCTGAAAATTATAGTAAATTGCTTAAAGCTTTTCAAGAAACTCATGAAGAAGCTAACCGATTGGTTCTCTCAAACAACCAATTGAAAGGGCTTAACAACTGGCTTGAAAAGAGAGTTAAGACACTTGAAGAAGAGCTGGAAAAATCAAAAATTGATTTTCAAAAGTTTGAAAAACATTGCAAATACTCTTCTCATGTGTGTGAGTCTCTTGTTTGTGAAAATCTTGAAAAGAAAGTTCATTATCTTGTTATAACTGTGGATAAGCTTTTAAAGGGAAAATCCAACTTTGAGAATGTCTTGGCATCTCAAAATTGTGTTATTGGAAGAGCTGGATTAGGTTTTAATCCACAGAATAAGCAAGATAATTTTTCAAAGAAATTTACAAAACTGCCAGTAAAACAACTGATTGTTAAGTCGAAACAACCGGTTGTTACATGCTTTATTGCATGAAAATAGGCCACTCTGTCAGATTCTGCAAAATAAGGAAATATTCTGTTCCCAGAGGTTTTATGAAATGGATTCCCAAAGGCTGTGAGGTTTCAAATGATAAAAATAAATCAAATGGACTCACATTTGTAAGGGGACCAAATCTTGTCGCTTGAATTCATTTTTATGCAGGGAAACTAGAAGAACATGAGGCTTTGAGTCATCTGATCAGGTTCTTGGAAGGAAATGATTAAGACTGGAACTGAATTAAGGGTGTGTACCAGTCCAAGTCTTTTCAAAAGTCAAAAGAAGCTTCTTGATCATAAACAAATGACTCATTGAAGGGACTTCATAAAAGGATAAGACCTTTCTTATCTTTGCCTTTGTTTTTAATTACTAATTCATGTTTAATTCACTTTTTCAAATGAGCATTTACATCTGTTTTGAACCTTTCTCAGTCTATGCTTAAAAATCACAATTTGTCAACATGTTACAGAAAAACAACCGATTGTTTCCTCAAAACAACCGTGTTTCTTCTCTGACAACACTGTGAAAGAATTGGATTAATTTCTCTATGCATTCTGTCTATTGCAGATCTCAATAATGAAAGGATCTTGAGTCAATAAAGCAGTCTTGAAAGCCTGATTGTGTTCTGGAGGAAGTTACAACATGTCATAAAGGAATATATTCCATATCTTGGAAATTCAAGAGTCTTTATGTCTAGTCAAAGATCACATGTGATGACCATGTGGTTTTCTGCTCTTTTCTGACGTTTTCTGTGCAGGTCTTGGTCCAGTCTTTTCTTCTTGAAGACTGAAACCCACTAATAATAATTGATCAATGTAGGGTTCTGTCATGCTATAAAATCTGGTGCAACAATTCTCATTTACAAAAACAACCAATTGAGCCATCTCTTGCAACATCTCTTTCTCTCTTTGTGTGTGAGCCTTTGCCTCTTTTTTTTGCTATCATGGAGTCCATCCACCTACATCAAAGAGGATCAAAACAAGGGTTATAAGGTCTGGAGGGAGGCTTGAGGGCTGGTTTTCAGGGGATAATGAACTTATTGAGAGGTATTGCTTTGAGACAAGCACAAAAGTGATTAACAATCCAAAAGTTGTCTCTTTTGATTGGTTGAAAAGCCAAAAGCTGGACAATGTTAGAAAGCTTCTCAAGGATCAGTTGCTGAGAAGATTCTTGGAGATGAAGGGAAACATATATCCAGATTTGATTCGGGTATTCTACACAAACCTAAAGTTTGAAGGAAACAACCTTGTTTCACATGTTAAAGGTGTAGACATGGAGATTACCCATGATGTATGGGCTACTGTAACTGGATTGAAATATGATGGTCTTAGAATCAATAAAGGTAATCTTGGAGTTGTGGAATATTTCAACAAAGTTCAATACTACAAAAGCTGCTTGAAGAATCAACAAGCACAAGTGAGAACTTGTTTTGTTGGAGGGTTAAAGTTAGATGAAAGGGTGTTAGCTTTCATTGTCACTTGGATCCTAACTCCAAGGGGGAGCAACCATTCTGTTTTAATAGAAGAAGATCTTGTTTATATCTACTGCATCATGACGAAGATCAAGATTAATTGGATTCATATCATTAAAGAACATATGCAAAAATCCATGAGGTTAAGTGACTACCATTATCCCTATGTTGTTTTAATCTCTAAATTCTTGCTCTATTTCGAAGTGAATCTTGAAGATGAGACCTCTGAGTTGGTTAAATCAACACAAGAAATGAACAATAGTTCACTAAGCAAGATGGGATTCACCAAGATAAATGGAAGATGGGTGAGCAAAGATGGTGATCATGGTGGTTCATCAAGTGCTGCAGCTGCTGATTTTGATGAAGAAGATCAAGCTGTTGATATGGATATCCACAATGAAGAACAACCTGCAACTAACTTTGATGCTGGAACAAGTGTAGGACATTAAGGGATGAGATTCCTTCTATGTCTTCTTTTGAAAGATACATGATGGATAGGCTTGATGACTTTGCTGAAAAATCAAAGAAATCTCCATGATCTTTGTGTGACCAATTTCCAGAGCATTGACAACAAATTCCAGATCACGGATACTTGCTTTCTGACCCTGGATGAACAAATTGAAGTTGTTAAAAACCAGATCTTTGAGCTGCAATATGGCAAGGATGACTTAAGAAAAACAACTGGTTGAATGCTCGAAACAACCGATTGTTTTTTACTTTGTACCAGTTTAAGTGCTATTTCTTTTAAATTCTGTTTTATCTCTTCTTATAGTCTATTTGTGAAGACAAATAGGGGGAGATTTTATGTTGTGTTGTCTTTAATTCTGCAAACTCTATCTATTTAAGTGATTGATGTTTCTGCTGTTGTTGATGCTTTATGGTGTGCTGGTTTTTCTGCTATTTTGGTTAAGCAAAACACAAGTTATATGTGCTATTCTAACCTGCTGCCATAGATGTTGTATATTGCTTAAACTTTGTTTTGCAGGAACTGCTTCAGATTCAAACAAGTCCAACACAAGCAACCAGGAATTTGTCTTCATCAAATAGGGGGAGAATGTTGAATCAAGTGTGATCAAATGCTTTGAAGAATCCAAATCCTAGCATTTGATGGAAGGCTGAAGTTGCTTGAAGTTGTTGATGTGTTTTAGAGTAGGATCTGGGTAGTTTATCTTTGTAATCCATTCTTTGTTGAATCTAAAGCTTAAGTGCTTTCAAATCTTTTAATGTTAAAATGTTTTTCAAACTAAGTGACAACCTGTTGTTTTGTCGAAACAACCGATTGTTTTACACTTAGGTGTTTTTGAAAAGGTTGAAAACTGTTTTGGTTGGTTGACTTGATGTCAAACCAAAACAACCGATTAATTCGCACTTTCAATCGATTGTTTGTTTGAAAATCCTAACAGAAACTATTTTGTTAGTTAAGTGAGCTTTAAATGATTTTATAACTGAATATGCACCTGCTTTAAATGCTTTGACCATTCTTTGAATGCTATAAACAGTTTGTTTAAGTTTTATAACAAACATTAAGAAGAAAGAAAAATAGATTTGAGTTTTTCACAGATTGATTTCAAAGATTTGAGTTTTCACCTTTGAGCTTTGGTTTATCAAGAGAGAGTGGAATAGGATTGCATCTGTATTGATTTCAGTTCATTCTGTAACAAGTGTAATTCTTTCTAAATACTTTGTACATTCTAGTGTTGTAAAGTCAAGAAGGGTTGCGTGCTCTTGAGGTTGTCAATATCAACATTCTTGGTGTGTGTGCTAACCCAAAGGAAGTGTGTTTCTTGAGGGGATCAAGGTCACTTCTTTGGTGGTGTGTGTGTGTAATCTGGTTTTGATTACTTAGTAGATTCCCCAATGGTTTCTGGGAAACTGGATGTAGCTCTTGGTTTAAGAATGAACCAGTATAAACTGTTTGTGCATCTCTTTCTTCCTTAAACTCTTTAAATTCAGTTGTTCTTGTTTTTACTAATATAAACAACCGATTGTTTCTTCGAAACAACCGATTGTTTTTTTGGTGCTTTGCTGTTTTGAGCTTTGTTTCTTGGCTAACAGAATTCCTAATCTGGTTTCTTGCAAAGAATTTCATTCTAGTTTAAAAAGTTTTCGAAAACCCCCCTTAAACAATTCACCTTCCATCTCGTTTAAGGCCATACATTCTAATAACCTTAAATTGCTAAGAATCTTGATCATAATTCTTAAAAAGTGTCACAATAATAATGAATCTAAAATCAACTCACATCAAGTGTCATCTGCTAAACTTCGGCCATTCTCTCACTTGCCATGCTTTAGATTGATACCATCTACTTGTTGAATCAAGTGTGTTCTATTAGAATGTATGGCTTTAAACTAAAGGGGGGGGTGAATGGTTTAAAGATGGTTTTCGCAAACTTTTTAGTCTAGAATGAAATTCCTTTGAGAAAACTTGATTCAGAACTCAGTTTGCTAAAAACACAAAGCAATTTAGCACAACACCAGAAAAACAATCGGTTGTTTCGCAGAAACAATCGGTTGTTTATACCAGTTAAAACATACAAACTGAAATTAAAGAGTTTAAGGGAGAGAGAGACTGCACACACTGTTTATACTGGTTCACTCTTAAACCAAGAGTTACATCCAGTCTTCCCAGAAACCACTGGGGAATCCACTAAGTAATCAAACCTAGATTACTTACACACACCACCAAAGAAGTGACCTTGATCCCCCTCAAGACACACACTTCCTTTGGCTCAACACAAACACCACCAAGAATGTTGATCTTGACAACCTCAAGAGCACACAACACTTCTCGGCCTAACACACCAGAGTTTACACAAAGTACAGAAGAATTACACTTGTTACATAATGATATGAAATCAATACAAATGAAAATCCCATTCCACTCTCTCTTGATCAAAGCAATTTCAAAGAAATCTTTAACTCTTAAAAGCAAAATCAGTGAAAAACTCAAATCTGTTTTTCTATGATTAAATCTCAATTCTTGTTTGTTACAAAAGCTAAACAAACACTTTATAGCTTTCAAAGACTGGTCAAAACATTTAAAACAGGAGCGCATTCAGTTATAAAATCATTTAAAGCTCAATCAACACACAAAACAGTTTTCTGTTATGATTTGAAAACAAACAATCGATTGAATGTGCGAATCAATCGGTTGTCTAAACCCTAAACTGAAAAACACTTTCAATTCAAAAGGTTTGAGAATACTTAAGCTTTGGATTCAATCAAGAGTGGATTTACACAAATAATCTCCCCATATCCTATTCTAAAACACCTCAGCAACAGCAAGCACATTCAGCCTTCCATCAAACTCAAAGGATTTGGATTCTTCAAAGCTTGAACACACTTGATTCAACATGTTCAATCTTTGAAGAATCCAAATCCCAAACGTTTGATGGAAGGTTGGAAGTGCTTGATGTTGCTGATGTGCTTTAGAATAAGATATGGGGTAGATTATATTTGTAATCCACTCTTTGTTGAATCTAAAGCTTAAATGTTTCCAAATCTTTTAAGTTTAAAGTGTTTTTCAAACTAAGTGAAAAACAACGTGTTGTTTGTCGAAACAACCGATTGTTTTATACTTAGGTGTTTTTGAAAAAGTTTGAAAACTGTTTTGGATGGTTGACTTGCTGTCAAACCAAAACAACTGAGTGATTCGCTATTTCAACCGATTGTTTCTTTGAAATCCTAACAGAAACAGTTTTTTTTGTTAAAAGAGCTTTAATTGATTTCATAACTGAATACGCTCCTGCTTTAAATGCTTTGACCAAGATTTGAATACTACAAATAGTTTGTTAATGTTTTATAACAAACAACACGAAAGAAAAACATATTTGAGTTTTTCAAAGAGTTTTCAAGCATTTGAGTTTGAACTTTAGCTTTGGTTATTCAAGAGAGAAGTGGAATAGGATTACTCTGTATTGATTTCAGTTGATTCTGTAACAGTGTAATTCGTTCTGTAATTTGTGTACATTCTGGTGTTGTAAAGCCAAGAAGGGTTGTGTGTTCTTGAGGTTGTCAAGATCAACATTCTTGGTGAAGTGTGTGCTGAGCCAAAGGAAGTGTGTGTCTTAAGGGGATCAAGGTCACTTCTTTGGTGGTGTGTGTATGTAATTTGGATTTGATTACCTAGTGGATTCCCCAGTGGTTTCTGGGAAACTGAATGTAGCTCTTAGGTTAAGAGTGAATCAGTATAAACTGTTTGTGCATTTCTCTCTTCCTTAAACTCTTCCCTAAACCCTTTAAACCATTCACCCCCCCTCTAGTTTAAAGCCATACATTCTAACAATTGGTATCAGAGCTTGATACTTGAAAAATACTCAAGTTTGATTCGAAAATCTTTTTCAATGGCAGGAAAACTATCTTTTGAGGAAGGTGCTTCAATTAACAAACCACCTTTATTTTGTGGTTTGAATTATAAGTATTGGGAGGCTAGAATGAAAATCTTTGTTGAATCCATTGATCAAGGAATTTGGGATTCAATTGAAAATGGCCCTTTCATTCCAAAGCTTAAAAAGAATGGATCTTTTATTAAAAAACCTTGGTCCCAATGGACCAATGAAGAATGTAAGATGGGCAAGCTTGATTGTATTGCCCACAACATAATAGCTTCTGCAGTGGATTCTAATGAATTTTTCAGGATATCAGAATGCAAATGTGCCAAAGAAATATGGGACACACTCAAAGCTACTCATGGAAACATCACTGAATCAAAGGAAGTAAAGACAAGAAGTCAAGCAAGAAGGAAAAGGAGGCAAAATCGAAAAAGCCTCAACCTTTGCTTCATGGCCAAAAAGGAAGATGATTCAAGCAGTGTAAGTTCCTTTAATTCTTCAAATACTGAAAATTACAGTCAATTGCTTCAAGCTTTTCAAGAAACACATGAAGAAGCTAGCCGATTGACCCTTTTGAACAACCGGTTAAAGGGAATGAACAACTGGCTTGAAAACAGAGTCAAAACACTGGAAGAAGAATTGGAAAATTCAAAAATAGATTTTGAAAACTTTGAAATCGTTTACAAAAACTCTTCTCGCAAGTGTGACACTCTTATTTGTGAAAATTGTGAAAACCTTGAAAAGAAAGTTCATTATCTTGTTAAAACTGTGGATAAGCATTCAAAAGGTCAATCTAACTTTGAGAATGTCTTGGCATCTCAAAATTGTGTTTTTGGAAAAGCAGGATTAGGTTGTAATCCACAGAACAAGCAAGATAAATTTTTAAAGTCATTTTCAAAACTGCCAGAAAAACAACCGATTGATCTGTCGAAACAACCGGTTGTTACATGCTTTTATTGCATGAAAAGAGGTCATCCTGTCAGATTCTGTAAAAGAAGGAAATATGTTGTTCCTAGAGGCTTCATGAAGTGGATTCCCAAATGTTGTGAAGTTTCAAATGATGAATGTAAACCAATTGGACCCACATTCATAAGGGACCAAATCTTTGTACTTGAAAATCTTCTTTGTAGGAAACCTTGAAGGAGAGCATGCAACAATGGTATCTGGACAGTGGGTGCTCAAAGCACATGACTGAGGATAAATCAAAGTTTTTAAGCATCTCCTTTAAACAAGAAGGCCATGTAACTTATGGAGACAACAACAAGGGAAGGATTCTTGGAAGAGGATCCATAGGAGACAAAGATATCTTAATCATCCATGATGTTCTTTATGTAGAAGGCTTAAAGCACAACTTGCTAAGCATTAGCCAACTATGTGACAAAGGATATCAAGTGATCTTCAAGACAAACTCATGTGAAATTTGTCTTCCCAACTCAAAAGAGGTAATGTTGATTGGTAAGAGAATAAATAATGTTTATCTCTTGGATATCTCTTCTCCTTGTTCTATTGGTTGCCTTCTTTTTAAGCATGATGAGTCTTGGTTATGGCATATAAGAATTGCTCACATTCACATGAATCACTTAAACAAATTAATATCAAAAGATCTTGTGATTGGGCTGCCCAAGCTCAAGTTTGAGAAGGATCATATTTATGAAGCATGCCAAAAGGGGAAATAAGTGAAAAACTCTTTTAAAATAAAAAATGTTGTTTCTTCTTTAAAACCCCTTGAGCTACTTCACATGAATCTTTTTGGACCTTAAAGAACCATGAGCCTTGGTGGCAACTATTATGCTCTTGTTATTGTGGATGACTTTTCTAGGTTCACTTGGACTCTCTTCTTGGAATCAAAAAGTGATGTCTTCCCTGCCTTCAAAAAGCTTGCTAGAAGGTTGCAAAACACAAAGAACAACAACATTGGCTCAATAAGGAGTGATCATGGAGGGGAATTTTTCAAAATGAGAAATTCAGCAAATTCTGTGAAAAGATGGAAATTCTACACAATTTCTCAGCTTCAAGAACTCCACAACAGAATGGTGTAGTGGAAAGGAAAAACAGATCCCTTGAAGAATTAGCAAGAACAATGCTAAGTGAATCTTCTCTACCCAAGTACTTTTGGGCTGATGTTGTTAGCACCTCTTGCTATGTGATGAATAGAGTGCTAATAAGGTCAATCTTGAAGAAGAATCCCTATGAACTCTTCAATGGAAGGAAAGCAAACATCAATCACCTCAGAGTATTCGATTGCAGTTGTTTTGTTCTAAACAATGAAAGGAAAACCTAGGGAAATTTGATGAAAAAGCTTATCATGGAATCTTTATTGGTTATTCCCTAAATAGTCATGCATATAGGATCTACAACAAAAGGCTAATGACTATAGAAGAGTCTGTTCACGTGGTCTTTGATGAAGTGGATCGCAAAAGCATTCAAATCTCAAAGAACAGTGTTGAAGAGGATGAGCAGAACATCAATTTGGAGAAGCTGGACTACTGTGTAGAAAAACAACCGGTTGATTGCTCGAAACAACCGATTGAAATTCTGTAGCAGAGTGAGTTACCCACCGGGCTTTGAAGATCATCAACACCCTAATCATGTCTTTAAGCTGAAAAAGGTTTTGTATGGGCTTAAGCAAGCTCTAAGGCAGTTGTATGAAAGGCTGAGCAACTTCCTTTTGTCACATGATTATGAAAGAGGAATGATTGACAAGACTTTCTTCATCAAGAAGTCAAATTCTGAAATTATCCTTGTGCAAATCTATGTTGATGACATCATCTTTGGTGCTACACAAGATAGTTTGTGTGAAGAATTTGTGGCAGCTATGAAAGATGAGTTTGAAATGTCTATGATGGGAGAACTTTCTTTCTTTCTTGGATTGCAGGTCAAGCAAACAAAGGATGAAATCTTTCTATGCCAATCAAAGTATTGTAAAGAAATTCTCAAGAAATTTGAAATGGAAAGGTGCAATGAAGCAAGCACACATATGCCCTCAAGCTGCTATATGGATGCAGATGCTGCTAAAAAAGGGATAGATCAAACAAAATATAGAGGTTTGATTGACTCTTTGCTCTATCTCACAACAAGTAGACCGGACATAATGTTTGCGATATGTCTTTGTGCAAGATATCAAGCAAATCCAAAGGAATCCCACTTCAAAGCTGCAAAAAAGATTCTGAAATATCTCAAAGGAACAACAAATGTTGGTTTATGGTACCCTTCTCACTCTCCTATACATTTAATTGGTTATTCAGATTCTAATTTTGCAGGATATAAGCTGGACAGAAAAAGCATAGGTGGTAGTTGCCATCTTCTTGGTTCAAGTCTCATTTCATGGCATAGTAAGAAGCAATCTTGTGTGGCTCTCTCTACTGCAGAGGCTGAATACATTGTTGCTGGAAGCTGTTGTGCACAAATTCTCTGGCTTAAACAGCAACTTGCAGATTTTGGATTGAAGATTAGCACGATTCCCTTAATGTGTGACAACACAAGTGCCAAAAATCTTACCAAAAATCAGATTCAACACTCAAGAACTAAGCACATTGAGATTCGCCATCATTTTATAAGGGATCATGTGAACAATGGAGACTGTGAAGTGAAGTTCATTGAGACAAAACTGCAACTGGCTGATATTTTCACAAAACCACTACCAAAAGAAAGGTTCTTCTTTTTAAGAAATGAGTTAGGCATTCTTGACTCTCTAAATCTTTTCTAAAACTGTTTTATAACTGATATAGTCTATTTGTGAAGACAAATAGGGGGAGAATTGATTGGTTATTGTCTGTCTTTCTCTAAAATAGTGTTTTAAATATGCTAAAATCTTTGATATCCTCATCAAGTGAAGAAGAAAAAGCAAACATGTGCTTGATTGCAGAAGGAGATAAGGAGTCATGTAGCTCAAGCAATGTAAGTTCATGTGCTTCCCTAAGTGCTGAAAATTATAGTAAATTGCTTGAAGCTTTTCAAGAAACTCATGAAGAAGCTAACCGATTGCTTCTCTCAAACAACTGTTTGAAAGAGCTTAACAACTGGCTTGAAAAGAGGGTTAAGACACTTGAAGAAGAATTGGAAAAATCAAAAATTGATTTTGAAAATCTGGAAAATCATTGCAAAATCTTGAAAGGAAAGTACATTATCTTGTTAATACTGTGGATAAGCTTTCAAAAGGAAAATTCAACTTTTAGAATGTCTTGGCATCTCAAAATTGTGTTTTTGGAAGAGCTGGATTAGGTTTTAATCCACAGAACAAGCAAGATAATTTTTCAAAGAAATTTTCAAAACTGCCAGTAAAACAACCGATTGTTAAGTCGAAACAACCGGTTGTTACATGCTTTTATTGCATGAAAATAGGTCATTCTGTCAGATTCTGCAAAATAAGAAAATATTTTGTTCCTAGAGGCTTTATGAAATGGATTCCCAAAGGTTGTGAGGTTTCAAATGATAAAAATAAATCAAATGGACTCACATTTGTAAGGGGACCAAATCTTGTTGCTTGAATTCATTTTTATGCAGGGAATCTAGAAGAACATGAGGCTCTGAGTCATCTGATAAGGTTTTTGGAAGGAAAAGATTAAAACAGGAACTGAATCAATGTTATGTACCAGTCCAAGTCTTTTCAAAAGTCAAAAGAAGCTTCTTGATCACAAATAAATGACTCATTGAAAGGACTTTATAAAAGGATAAGACCTTCCTTAACTCTGCCTTTGATTTGTTAATTACCATTTCATGTTTAAATTCTCTTTTCCTTGAGTATTTACATCTGTTTTTGAGTCCTTCTCAGCCATTATTTGAAAAATCTCAATCTGTCTACTTGCTGCAGAAAACCAACCTATTGTTTTCTCGAAACAACCGATTGTTTCCTCTCTGATAGTATTGTGAAAGAATTGATTTAATTTCTTTTTGCATTCTGTCTGTTGCAGATCTCAATTATGAAAAGATCCTGAGTCAATAAAGCTGTATTGAAAGCCTGATCATGTTCTGGAGGAAGTTACAACATGTCATAAAGGAATATATTCCATAATCTTGAAAATTCAAGAGCCTTTATGACTAGTCAAAGATCACATGTGATGACCATGTGGTTTTCTGCTTTTTCTGACGTTTTCTGTGCAGGTCTTGGTCCAGTCTTTTCTCCTTGAAGACTGAAACCCACTCATATCAATTGATTACAATATTGTTCAGTAATTCTATAAATTATGGTGCAACTGTTCTCTCTAAAAAAAACAATCAATTGAGCCATCTTTTGCAACATCTCTTGCTCTCTTTGTGTGAGACCCTTTGCCTATTTTTCTGCTATCATGGAGTTCACTCCTCCTACATCAAAGAGGATCAAAACAAGAGTTGTGAGGTCTGGAGGGAGACTTGAGGGCTGGTTTTCAGGGGATAATGAGCTCATTGAGAGATATCGTTTTGAAACAAGCACAAAGGTGATCAACAACCCAAAAGTTGTCTCCTTTGATTGGCTGAAATTCAAAAGCTTGACAATGTGAGAAAGCTTCTAAAATATCAGTTGCTGAGAAGATTCTTGGAGATGAAGGGAAACATATACCCTGATTTAATTTGGGTATTATACACCAACCTTAAGTTTGAAGGAAACAACCTTGTTTCTCATGTGAAAGGTGTAGACATGGAGATTACCCATGATGTGTGGGCTGAAATAACGGGTTTAAAGTATGTTGGTCTAAGGATTAACAAAGGAAATCTTGGAGTAGTGGAAGATTTCAACAAAGTCCAATACTACAAGAGTTGCTTGAAGAATCAACAAGCCCAAGTGAGAACTTGTTCTGTTGGAGGCTTGAAGTTAGATGAAAGGGTGTTTGCTCTTATTGTTACTTGGATTCTAACTCCAAGGGGGAGCAACCATTCTGTCTTAACAGAAGAAGATCTTGTATACATCTACTGCATCATGAAGAAGATCAAGATTAACTGGATTCATATCATCAAAGAACATATGCAAAAATCCATGAGGTTAAGTGACTACCACTATCCCTATGTTGTTTTAATCTCTAAATTCTTGCTTTATTTTGAAGTGAATCTTGAAGATGAGACCTCTGAGTTGGTTAAATCAACACAAGAAATGAATATGGCTCTCTAAGCAAGATGGGATTCACCAACATAAGTGGAAGATGGGTGAGCAAAGATGGTGATCATGGTGGTTCATCAAGTGGTGCAGCTGCTGATTTTGAAGAAGAAGATCAAGCTGCTAATATGGATATTCACAATGAAAAACATCCTGCAACTAACTTTGAAGTTGGAACAAGTGCAAGACATCAAGGAGATGAGATTCCTTCTATGTCTTCTTTCGAAAGATACATGGTGAATAGGCTTGATGGCTTTGCTGAAAATCAAAGAAATCTCCATGATCTTTGTGTGACCAATTTCCAGAGCATTGACAACAGATTCCAGAGCATGGATACCCTCTTTATGACCCTTGATGAACAAATTGAAGTTGTTCAGAATCATATCTCTGAGCTTCAGTATGGCAAGGATGATTGAAGAAAAACAACTGGTTGAATGCTCGAAACAACCGATTGTTTTTTCTCTGTCTTAGTTTAAGTCCATGTGCTTTTAATTTCTGTTTTAACAGGAACAATTTATGGTTTATCTCTTCTTATAGTCTATTTGTGAAGACAAATAGGGGGAGATTTTTATGTTGTGTTGTCTTTATTTGTGCAAACTCTCTTTTAGTTTAAGTGATTACTGTTTTGCTGCTTTGCTACTGATTTGCTGTTATTTCTGCTAAGTTTTGGCCGTTGTTTTGGTTGAAGCAAAACATAAGTTTTGTTTTACTACTCTAAACTACTGCCATAGATTTTGTACAGCTTAAACTTTGTTTTGCAGGAACTGCTTCAGATTCAATCAAGTCCAACACAAGCAACCAGGGATTTGTCTTCATCAAATAGGGGGAGATTTTTTAATCAAGTGTGTTCAAGCTTTGAAGAATCCAAATCCTAAGCGTTTGATGGAAGGCTGGAAGTGCTTGATGCTGCTGATGTGCTTTAGAATAGGATCTGGGGTAGATTATATTTGTAATCCACTCTTTGTTGAATCTAAAGCTTAAATGTTTTCAAATCTTTTAAGTTTAAAGTGTTTTTCAAACTAAGTGAAAAACAACCTGTTGTTTTGTCGAAACAACCGATTGTTTTATACTTAGGTGTTTTTGAAAAAGTTTGAAAACTATTTTGGATGATTGACTTGCTGTCAAACCAAAACAATCGATTGATTCGCTATTTCAACCGATTGTTTGTTTGAAATCCTAACAGAAACAGTTTTGTTTGTTAAAAGAGCTTTAATTGATTTCATAACTGAATACGCTCCTGCTTTAAATGCTTTGACCAAGATTTGAATACTACAAATAGTTTGTTAATGTTTTATAACAAATAATAAGAAAGAAAAACATATTTGAGTTTTTCAAAGAGTTTTCAAGCATTTGAGTTTGAACTTTGAGCTTTGGTTATTCAAGAGAGAAGTGGAATAGGATTACTCTGTATTGATTTCAGTTGATTCTATAACAGTGTAATTCGTTCTGTAATTTGTGTACATTCTGGTGTTGTAAAGCCAAGAAGGGTTGTGTGCTCTTGAGGTTGTCAAGATCAACATTCTTGGTGAAGTGTGTGCTGAGCCAAAGGAAGTGTGTGTCTTGAGGGGATCAAGGTCACTTCTTTGGTGGTGTGTGTATGTAATCTGGATTTGATTACCTAGTGGATTCCCCAGTGGTTTCTGGGAAACTGAATGTAGCTCTTGGGTTAAGAGTGAATCAGTATAAACTGTTTGTGCATTTCTCTCTTCCTTAAACTCTTTAATTTCAGTTGTTGTTATTTTTACTGGCATAAACAACCGATTGTTTTTCTGGTGCTTTTCTGTTTTGAGCTTTGTTCTTGGCAAACTGAATTCCTAAATCTGGTTTCTTGCAAAGAATTTCATTTTATCTCAAAAAGTTTGCGAAAACCCCCTTTAAACCATTCACCCCCCTCTAGTTTAAAGCCATACATTCTAACACTACTTTCTTCTTAGCATGAATTCTCTCGGCCCCACAGTGGACGCCAATTGTTCTCAAACGGGATTGGGGCTCAGATAACTATTGAGATTGCTCCTCTCCTTCCTTGGTCGGTTGGTTTGGATAACACTTCAACTCCTCTCCAAGCAAGCTCATTCATTCCCTCTACTCGTTCCACCTCTCAGTCTCCTTGTAGCCCAGACTCAAATGGTACCTGCAGAAGGCACTCCGATGCTTAAGTCAGTTTAGTATTCGGTACTCGATAGTCAGAGCACTGTGTGATGACGTACCTGATTCTTAGAATCTGTGCTATTTATATTATTTTAATGGATCTTTCTTATTGGGGCAGATTAAAGGATTTTGGTCACGTTTAGAAATACATTATCTAACTTTTAACTTGATTAGCTCGATTAATTCTGTTTGAGCTAATTGAATTTGTGATTTCGGTCAACCATTAAGAGAACCGAAATATTTCGTATGGAACAACCTCTTAATAAGAAGACGTACGAGTCTCACTAGTAAAGTAAACTAAGGGTTTGCAATTAAATCACGGTAGGTAGAAAGACGCATGAAAATAGAAGGTAAGACCATATTATGCTATTATGAAGTTTGCAGTTAGAGGATGGGAATAATATTTTATAATAATTCTAATATAATGGATTTTGAATAATCATTTTATAATGCTAAACAAAAAAAGAATATTTTAATTACAATGTTTACCTTGAGATGGTTTCACACATAGATTTAACTTTAAGAAATTCCTACAATAAAGAACTTATTCCCCATCATACAAATAATTCTGCAGTTTATTAAGTAGAAAGAATTGTGCAACATAAAATAATGAGTGGTGGGACTTTCAGCATCTCATGGAATATTTTTGGCGCAAGCAACATAAATGGATAAAATAATAATTTAATAATCAAAATGAGAAAAACTAATATAACAAGATTATTGACATAATTAAACAAGAAAAAAATATAAAATTATTAGAAAACAATATGGTGGAAACAACTCCCGATGTTGCGTTCCCAATTGGATGACCAATAAATTTCAATCCCATAATATTGAAAGCTCCACCACATGTTCTTTTACATACAGATTAAATATATATTGAAATAATTCTATAATTATTGAACCTCTCAAATAGATGTCCTAAATTAGAATTTTCTACTCTATAGTAATAATAATAAAAGAAATAAACAAAGAAAATACTATTAAACCAAAAAATCAGTGGTTTTATTAAAGAAATAAGCAAAAGTGTTCATCAGAGAGTACCTTTACCCATTATTTAAGCTGCATTGCCCAGATCCAAACCAATTAGCTTCATAAACAACATAGCCAAGAATCACCAATCATAACACCCAAGAAAATTAAAACTAATATAATTTTAAACCATGCAAATTAACCATAAAACTTATAATTTAAATCCTAAATCATACTTCACATAAACTAATAAAAATACCAAATCTAAGAAAGCATAAAGCAAACAATGAAATAAGTATGTACAATATGAATAAAAAGAGCGAGAACAACTCCTTATTAATCAAATCACATCTGATGTGATGAAGAATCTAACAAAGTACAATTTCTTTAAAGCGGAACAATTAAAGAATCATTATTCAAGCACATCACGTCCAATCTCATTTTTTACAATAAAATCTTGAATATATGGAATTAAATCATGATGATAGATGGGTAACTGAAACCAAAACAGTCAAACAAACAAAATATCTGATAAGAGCAGGTTTTCTTGAGACCACCACGAACTAAATTGAAGTTTCTAAAAAAAAATCACTAAGAGGAATGAACCTGGATGAGTGAGTAGCACCAATACTGGGTATGAGACAGAAAACTTGGCTAAAGGTGGGTGCGCATTGGTTCTGCCTTCTCCCTCGTTGCTTCCCTTTTCGCTTTGCAGAGCTTCTTGATCAAGGCCATGGCCTTTTTTGTTAGGCCTCTCTAGAACCTTCTACGAACCGGCATTGAAAAGCTTGACGAGTTCATCGGTGGACATAACAAGAAGCGCATCGAGATCCACGCCTCTGAAACTAAGCTTCTTGAACGTTCTCTTCTTTGACAGCCCTGTTACCGCCACATCTACCATTCTTGCCGCTTCCTAGGTTTTCAACAACAAGAAATAGACACATCCAGTTTAATTATTTAATTAGAAATTAAATGAGTCTAGGAAAGCATAAATATAATAATAATTTATGAGAAAAAAAAGAAAACGATAAATTTTCATTTCTCACGTACAAGTAGCTTGCATTGCATCCAATCTGGAAAACGAAGAATAAGAACTATGCTTTGTGTGTAGAACCCAGTCTCGTTGTTCGCAGTGGTGATGCCATCGTTTTCTTTGTTTATTGGGTTTGATATTAGACAATAAAAGGAAAGTAGCACACAATAATGGAACATACAAGCCCAACAAAAACGATAACGATGCACACTTTTGACGGAAGGAGAAGTCACGAGGAAGAAGAGCGTGAGAGGGATACTGAAATTTTTTTTTTTTTGACCTTCTTAGAGATTTTCTTTTATGTTATATGTGATTTAAAGCTGACATAATAAGATTTTTTATATTTACAAAATTGTCATAAATGTTATAATAAATACTTAGATCGGCTGACTTTAAAATGGACACAATAAATCTCTTTATATTTATAATTATATCATATATTTTAAAGAACTTAAAAGTGGGTTAATAAGAGTCTCTTTCTCTGAACATAATTTACATTTACATAAATTACAAAATATCTTAAAATGTCATTACTAATAATATGTTAATTATTTAAAGTATGATTAAAACATATTTTACATGCTACATGTAAATCCATAATACTAAGGATCTAATTAAAAGATATAAAATCCAAGAAAAATTGATAACTTTTAATTAACTCTAATATTGTTAATCATACGTTAGAGTATCTTTACCAATGTCTAATCATTGTTAAGAATAGAAAAATCGAAAGATTTAGAATTTAGAGTTTAAAAACTAATTGAATGAAGAAGAAACACTCTTCAATAAATCTGAACTTGTAATAATATAAAAACCTTTATTTCATTTTAATTAATGAAGTTTTAATTTCATAATAAAAAAATAAGTTATTTTAAAAAATAGATAAAATCAAAATAATATTTAAAATCTAAGATAAAATTAGTTTTATTTTGATTTGGTATTATTATAAAGTAAATATAATCGCAAATAGTAGTTAATAGAAGTAATAGTAACTTATATATATTGACTAAGCGATCTATAATTCAAATTTTGGTGATTTACTAATGAATAATAATAATAATTCTTCTAAAATTATTGTATTAATTAATTATATATATATTACAAGAAAATTATTAAATAAAAAATAAGTTTAAAGATAAAAAATAATTAATTGCTATAATAATTAAATTAGAAACTATATTAAAAACTAAAATGATTTTTAAATTAATCTTTATTGATAAATAGTTTTTAAATTGATATATAATTATTTAATTCTAAATTTGGTAGAAAAACTAATTAAATACCAATTTAGAAACTATTTTTCAATAATAAAAACTAATTTAGAAACCAATAAATATTTTAATATCTAAAATGGTTTCTAATTTAATAACTATAGCAACTAATTATTTTTTATCTCTAAAATTTATTTTTATTTAATGATTTTTTGATATATATATATATATATATATATTAAAGTTAAGTTATCAAACTATTACACGTTTTAATATTATTTTAATAGTATCTTTGGATGAATTTGTCATTTATAGCAGGATAATATTATAATCAATACTCATCTTTTACAATATTAAATGTTAAGATAAAAGATGATTAAATATTTAAGATTAATGAATAACATAAATAAACATGTTCTGAAACATGAGATAAATTATATTCCAAAGTCTAAACAATAAATGATACATTGTTTAGATATTGTAGTAGTAGATAGTATATCAGCTAAGTGTTATAGTGGACAATTTCCGCTATACTATGTAGTATCATAAGTCATGTGCACAGACAAAACAATATTTACCTTGAATGATACATGTTTTGAGGTGACTTAAGTGTTTTATTGACAATAAATGCAATTTAATATTATTCTTTAAAAAATTTTATGACCTTCTTTTTTCTATCTAGAAGTATACAATTCACTTGAAGATCTCTCATTGTCTTTCAATAGTAATTATTTGAAGACTCATATAAAAGCACTCACTAGGAACCTCTTTTTGAATACATGTACTTAAAAAAAAATTGTAGCTTTTATGATATACTAAGAGTGTATATTAGTTAACCAAATTAAAATGAACATTAGGTTTCATATTTTTTTTAATAAGATTCTTCTTTTGGACAAATTCTTGATACCTCAGTGTATTAAAAACATGAAAAGACCAAGTTTGCAAAACATACTTGAAAATTAATACAAATCCTTGAAAGATTACTTTACAGATAATGTTTAAAAAGTTATTTAAAAAATCAAGTAAAAAGAATATTTAAATAAAAAGTTACAAATGAAGGAAACATAAACATGTAATCCTTTATAATTATTATTGTAATTTAAAAGTTATCTGATAGCAAAATATAATCTTAATAGTTGAAATGAATTAATATAAAATATTTAATGCATTATTTTCCTCCTTTATTTTTTAATCTAAAAGTTTTTTTTCTTCTTCTATTTTTTAAACACAATTCAAACTCCACATTAATAGTTTTACGCTAACATCTTAAAATTAATTATTTAATTTAATTATTTGTTTTACACATTTGACTCATACGTACCTATATTTTTTATTTTACCTGACATTATTTAATGACCACCTTTTCCAAATATATCTTTTTCATTCATATAATTTAAATTCAAAAATTTATTTAAAGGAACCAAATCTATATCACAGATAAAACAATTGGTATGCAAAAATTACTATTTTGATAAGACAATAATGGATAAGTTTAACTTATCTTCAGAGTAATGAACAAATAAAATAATTTTAATTAATCACCTTGACCAATTATGTTTTTAATATTTATCAGAAAACATTTTTGTTAAGGAACGCCAATTAAAGCGTATTTATGTTTGTACGAAAACATGCAAAAAAAAAATACTAATTGAAAAGTTAGGAGCATTATGCCTTCAAGGTAAGTCATTTCTACTCCATTAATTCAGCCTTTGATATAACCCAAGAAAAAATTGTTTGCCAAAGTTATAAAACATTTTTCACTTATATTTTAAAAACCTTTTAAATAAATTTCTACTTGGTAATAATCATTACATAATTGTTGATTTTGATTAAATTGCAATTTTTTTTTTGAAAATTTAGACAAAGCATTTTGATTTAAGTGTAACACAAATAAATAGGTTAATACAATGCATAATAGAAATCAGATTTATTAGTTATAATATTTAAAAGAGAGAATAAATATAAAATAAAGTCAATTGTAATATATTCAAAATAGTTAAAATAGGTAATGAAAGTGAAAATTAAAATAGAGTATTATGTTTATTATTGTAATAAATTAAAGACTTTGAATGGGTTCATGGAATGTAATAAAAACTCAATGAGAGTGAAAAGAAGTATTATGTCAAAAACATTTCAGTCAGATATTTTTTAGAAAACCAACAAACATATTAAAAAATCTGAATATAAAGAACATTAAATCTAAAAAAAGTTATATACTTATACCAAAAGATGAATCCACCATATTTTGTTTTCCCCTCATTTTTGCTTTGGATGGTAGGTTTTCCATCTTGACAAAATTACACTCTTACAGGTTCTTGCACCCACCATAACCACATGACCTATGACCATGTCTTTTTTTTATATTTTTTTTCCTTTGTTTTTGGGTTTTGGTATCCATGGACACCACCTATTTCACTGCCCCCATCTCTCTTTTTCCCTAAAAGCACAATCGGCTTCCTACATAAAGCTGGTTCCTTTCTTCATTGTCCCATTCCACTCCTCACTCTATACTCTACACTTTCATGCTCCAACACTGTCACATGGGTTTTCCATCTCATTTCAAAATGCCCCACAGAGTTATTCTGTTCCCTTAGCCCCACCTACCCCTTTTGATGACGCTGCTTCTGTTCTAGCACAACCATTTCTGCATCAATGACTCGCAACTCAGAGAACAGTAGCACCAGCTTCGATAATGATTTTGAATGTGATGGTGCAGATGGTTCTAGAATCTTGCATTCCTGGAACCACCGGAACCTTGATTCTGGACATGAAGGTGGTGGTAGATCGGAGGAATTAGCATGTACTGTGCCGCAGAGCGAGGAAACTGTGAGGGCTATGGTGGAGAGAGAGAGGGAGCATTTCCCGAGGGTGGATTACTTGCAGAGGCTGAGGAGTGGGAAGTTGGACTTGGGTGTTAGGAGGGATGCACTTGATTGGATTTGGAAGGTAATGGTTTTGATGTTCAAAAGTTCCCATTTTCATTCGATGAGCATGAAAAATAAACCATTTAATTGGGTTTTTTTTATCGTTTGTTGATTTGAGTGGATTATTCCTTGGTGGGTTAGGTGTTTCTAATTGGATTTGGGTCTTATGAAAGAGTTGTTTTTATCTGGTTCTGGTACCAGTTTTAATTCAATGTTGGTTTTCTCATCAAGTCTCAATTGCCTTCTGCAAAATAAAATAAAATAAAGAGAATTGGTTAATGATTTTGCCTTCAATTTTGAATTTCCGAGTTGTTAAGGGAGAAGTAGCTAGGTGATATTGCCAATTCTTCTTAAGTTGATGTTAGTTTTCCCTTTTCTTTTAGAATTGAATTCTGTTTCATACTGGTTGAATCTGTGTGATGAATGTCGCAAATCACAATCTTTTTTATTTAACTGGGTTAATTGTGTTAGTGAATGACTTTTTCTTTTTATAACGTGATCAACAGGCTCATGCTTATTTTGGCCTTGGACCCTTGAGTTTTTGTTTAGCTGTGAACTACTTGGATCGCTTCCTATCGATTTTTGACTTACCGGTAAGATCAATTTGCCTGAAAGTTTATGGGTGTGTTTTACTAGTTTTTTTTTAATTATCTAATTGGTGTTTTTGGTCTCTTCTCTTGGTATTTTTAGAAAGGTGTAAGTTGGACTGTGCAATTGTTAGCTGTAGCTTGCTTGTCAATTGCAGCTAAAATGGACGAGATTAGAGTGCCTCAATCTGTAGATTTACAGGTATAGTGGAATCTTGCAATCTTGTAAGATAATTCAAATCTGATTTTGTTATGTATTCTACCCTCTAATTTTCCCATTGATATTGATAATGAGCAGGTTGGGGAACCAAAGTTTGTGTTTGAAGCTAAAACCATTCAAAAAATGGAACTACTGGTATTAAGCAAGTTGAGATGGAAAATGTGTGCTTTAACTCCTTATTCCTTCATAGACTACTTCCTTAGCAAGATCACTTGTGAGAAGCACCCAACAAAATCATCCATTGCAATATCAGTGCAGCTCATCCTCAGTATAATCAGAGGTATTCTCATTACTGTGTTTGAATATTTGGTCCTTTCTGTACTCTGTTTCCATTGAGGTGCCGTGAGTTTGAAGAGTGCTTTTTGGGAAACAATTGTAGGTATCGATTTCTTGGAATTCCGGCCTTCTGAAATTGCTGCCGCGGTGGCAATTTCTGTTTTAGGAGAATCACAAGCGAAAGATATCGATAAGTCCATTGCTGATCTCTTTATAGTGGAGAAGGTGAGTTTGCCTTCATCTTTTGAATTGATAATGGTGTTAAAATCTTAGTGAGCTGTTCTGACTTGTGTTATGTTATTTCCTTTCATTTTGCAGGGTAGAGTTCTAAAGTGTGTTGAATTGATAAGAGATTTGTCCTTGAACAATGTTGCTGCTGGTGTAGGCAGCAAGGTGCCTCATGTGCCCCAAAGTCCTATGGGGGTGATGGATGCTGCTGGCTGCTTAAGCTATAAGAGTGATGAATTAACAGTTGGATCATGTCTAAATTCTTCACATGATAGTCGAAATCCAAACACTGAGAGTAGCAAAGGAGATGGACCTTCTAATGGAACCTCCAAGTGATGAAATATGATTTTTCTTCCTTCACCAAAGTTCATTTAGTTTGGTTTGGTCTTGGAATTCCTTGGAAACATTCTCAACAAGAGTGTGCTTCGGATTAATAAGATGTGAATTTAAATGGGGTAGGAGGTGTTGACAGTCTTGGTTTATAGGCAGATTACATAAACAGCTATAAAAACTTAGAATATGCAGCTGGTGGAGAAATTTTGATAAAACAATGTTGTGGAGGCACAGGCACAACATGCCAAGCATGAATGTAATATGTGGAGGTGAGAACTATAATTATTGTCCATGTGAATGTTCTTAACTTCTCGTTTTGGAAGAGAATTAATACATAAAGCAATTTTTGATGGGTTGTTTATGATTTTTGAAGGAAAAACAGAAATAAACATGTTGCAATTGAAGCAAAAAGAAATATCACCCGGTGCCTAAAAGTAATCGAATACTTCAAAAGGACTAAAATGTTTCATAACAAGGTTGAATTAGGTGGTTGTAATGTATATCCAAGAAGCTTTGTTGGGTCATTCTCAGTGTCTTGGATTGCGACCAAAATCTTTTGTGCTGAATATATATGAATTATGATGGAAGGCCTACCCTTGCTAAAGCTTTTGTTTTTTAGTCACTGCCACTGCCCAGTCAACATGCAAGTATTGGCTTGAATAACTTCACTACCGACCAAACAACACTAAAGAAAACAAAAAATACTCACATCTGCTTAGTGGGACACGATTGACAAAGCAATAATACGAAAAGGATATAAAGGCACTTCCCTAGATTCGGGAAAGTTATACTCATTCACAAAATTTAGTTACATATATACATGTTTGAGAAAATATAATAACCTTTATGATATAATTTTTTCCATTTCTTTCAATTATATTAATTATTTTATTATATATTTCTTTATCTTCTTACTTTTTATAAAGTGTGTATACATACAATTCTTTGTTTTTTATATAGTTACTTTTATATTTTAAATGCTTACTAGTTAAACGCTTTTGCTAATCTTAAAAGACGTCATTTCTTTGCAAAGTAACATTGTCTTTATATGATAGAAATATACATAAAAACAATCATGTCACAAAGAGGCATACGTATAAAATCAAGTAATATATACAACGTAAAAAGTAAGAATGTATTAGCTCTTCATCAGCAGTGTAGTTTGTCCTTTACAATATTTTCTCCTCTTTCTGCAATTTTTGAGGACTTTCCAGATAAAATAAATTCACATTTTTAAAAATAAAGTAGAATCTCGAATAATTATATCAGTTTTTTAAGAAAGCATTCATCTTCTAGAAAAGTTGCAAAGAAGTGGAAAAAGTGATGTTATTTTGCAATTACACTTAATCATTTTCTGTTTTATAATTCTCTGCTTAAGAAAAGTAGTAACACATGTAATCTCGAAGCTGTTATGAGTTTTGAGTTTCATTCTCTTCACATACGTATAGGTTAATAGAACACAAATCTTTCTCAACCAATCATTTTAAATTAGTTACATTAAACACCATTGGTTTTTACTACAACCACAAAAGTCACCGTCTTTATAATTTTTGTATATGATATATACATGCAGATAATTGATATAAGAAGTTGTTATAACAACTTTAGACTAATAGGTTAGAATATGCAAATAAACTCATTTATGATGAAACAATTGAGTAAAGATTATCAATAATCATTAGACTTATGGTTGTTAAAATCAACTGGCATGCTACTGAAAAGTGTTTACATTATTTCATATTAGTTGATGTAATTCCAAAAGATAATTGCATACCCAAGAATTAATATAAGGTCAAAAAAGTTATATTAACTCTTGCTTCAAAAGATTGATTGATTGTTGTTAAACTGATTATATGTTATATTACAGGGATATCATCCAATTAACTAAATGCATATTTTGTGATTCAAGGGTTTTGCCTCCGAAGGTTGGAAGATACAAAAATGTTACAATCAAAAGAAAGTTTTATTTGTCAATCACACAAAGATTACAAAGACTATATGCGTCAATAAAATCTACAAGGCAAATGAGATGATATTTTGAAAACAAAAACCATGATGGTCTATTGTGACATCTATGTGATGAGAAAACTTGGAAACAATTTGATAATGTATATCTATATTTTAGTGTTGATCCACGTCATGTAAGACTAGATTTAAGTTTAGATGGGTTCACTCTTTACATTCAAGCTTCAACATTCATATATTTTTGTTAGTCTGTATATGTTACTCCTTATAACTTACCTCCTGAAATATGACTAAATCATATATGTTTTTAATTTATCACTGCAAGAAAATCATTGAATATAATTTTAGAAACAAAAGATAATTACTAGCTATAGTGACTAAATTACGTACTATTTTAGATACTAAAAAAATTATTGGTTTATAAATTTGTTTCTATTATTGATAAATAGTTTCTAAATTGGTATCTAATTAACTACCAAGGTTTTAACTACCAATTATTTATATTCTAAATTTGGTGGTAGCAAAAACCTTAGTAGTTAATTAGATACCAATTTAGAAATTATTCATCAATAATAGAAACTAGTTTAGAAACCAATAATTTTGTTAGTCTTTAAAATAGTATATAATTTAGTCACTATAGCAACTAATTATTTTTTTGTCTCTAAAATTGGTTTATATTCAATGATTTTCTTGTAGCGTATATTATACACGACCCAAGTAACCAAAAAAAAAAAATGTATACTTGCAATCGCTTATTGATGACCTCCAACAATTGTGGAATAATATTGTTTTAACTTATATCTCTACAAAAGAGAACTTTGTAGTGTGAGGTTACTTGATGTGGAAAATCAATATTTTTCTAGCATATGACATGTTGTTTGTATGAAGGACTAAAGAGAAGTTAGAATTGCTTCATTACTATCTCTTTTAAATGTTTTCTTCATAAATAAAATTATAAACTATAACTATCTTTATTATTGAAATTGGATTTTCCTTTGAAATTTAAAATAAAAAAATTTACAACATTTCTCATAATACAATTTCAAAATCAATTTAGAACTTTTGTATTAAAATCACATTTTTATTTTGAATCAATTTCATGTTATAATTGAATTTAGATTTAAAATTACAATTAATATTAAATTTAGATTTACAATTACAATTAAAATTGATATCATAACCTTCATCTAGTTTAGGATTTAAAATTTAGAGTTTATATTGAATTAAAGTTTACATAATTTAACTAAAGATTTTTTTTTATGTTAATTTTTTTTTTCCATTTAGCATCTTAAAATAAAATAATTTAAGTAAGTGTCATCCACATAATGAGTTAGGCCGACGCTAGTAGCTTGTGGGTTCACATAAATTGCATAATTTATATGGTTGGAACGTGATATTTTTTTCCACATTGAAAACACTAATTACGCTTTAATCACGCTTTAGTTGGTTTTTTTTTATTTGTTTTGTATACTTCTTTAGTTATTATTAAAGTTATATTTGACAATTTTATTTAAATTTAAATTTATAATTAGTATTTATTAATCATCAATTTATTATATTAAATTTAAATGAAAAATTTAGTTATATACTATTATAAATAAAAAGATATAAAAAATTAAATAAAATTTAGTTCAGCCAATTTTTAGTTTTATTTTGATTTCAACTAGTGTTGTTATTAACCTTGTACAACATTTAAAAATGATTTTACAGACAACTACAATAAAATGAATTACTTTGTAGTATTTAAACTAGATAGTAATAAAAAATCTAATATATATATATATAAAAGTTTCATGCTATACGCACATAATTTTAAAAGATATTAAAATCATGTATACATTAAGAAAAACATGAAATAAAAATCAATATTAGAGACAAAAAATAATTACTTGCTATAATAACTAAATTATATATCATTTTAAAAACTAAAAAATTTTGGTTTCTAAATTAGTTTTTATTATTGTTAAATGGTTTTTAAATTGGTATCTAATTAGCTACCAAGGTTTTAACTACCAATTATTGAGATTCTAAATTTGGTAGCAAAAACCTTGGTTACTAATTAGATACAAATTTAAAAACCATTTAACAATAATAAAAATTAATTTAGAAATCAAAATTTTTTTTAGTCTTAAAATTATATCTATTTTAGTCACTATAACAACTAATTATTTTTGTTTCTAAAATTTGTTTACATTTCATGATTTTTTTTAGTGACAATGTATAAATGTCCTTACCGGTGTTACATTGTAAAATAGGACAAGATTAAAACCTAAAACTTTGTGAATATTATTCCACCGACAAACCTAAGTAATTTTCACAATTATTTCACATATTGATTATATAACAGGAAAATATGCACTAATAATTTGAAATAATTTTATATTAGTATCAAATTAAAAGGTCTATATATTGTAATCAAACGACAATATTCTCTATATAATTTTTGTTTTGATTTCACAGAATAAAACTTTTAAAATTAGTCAATTAACCTTATAAACTACTTCGAATTAGAGTGCATGTATGTGGAGTGTTAAAAAGTTATTTTTGACACACTACATTCTAAAGTTTGCTTTCAATAGTTAAAATATACTTAAAATTACTTATTTTATTTTATTTTTAGGATAGTGTTCCATAGGTTCAGCCTATATATTTTCATTCTAATAATAAAAGTGTGTCAGAAGCTATCAAACTTCTAATAGTAACAAACATTATCTTAGCAAATCAACTAGAATGAAGAGTTTAATAACAGTGTGCTAATTCCTTAAATACATAGAATGTATAATAACTTCTGATTGATGATTACATACATTTGACTGAATGGTAGTATATATATATATATATATATATATATATATATATATATATATATATTAACTTCTGAGCTATGAAATTGAAATAATTAGTAAGAGAAAAGAGAGTACCATACTTGTAAGCTGTAAGGAGAATCATTCTCTTTCGATCTCTTTGTGCATGTCAGTTTTCTGGTCTATCTTCTGTGCTTCATTCACTGCATGCATGTGTATTTCTGTGCGGTGTTAGGTGGTGGGGATCCAATATGGTCAAAGCCACTGCCATTCTGATCAAATTTGGTGGAAGTTTTAACTTCCAACTTTGAGTGAATCAGTGACCAAGTTCCTAAGTGTCCTCTTTCACATGTGTATTTATACAGTCAACCTCTTGTACCATTTCTGTTGTGATTTCTAGAATTTAACATTTAGGGTTTTGGATTTCGAGTAATTCAACCTTTTATAGCATTTCTGTTGTGATTTCTAAAATTTAGTAACTAAGTTCTTATTTTAACCATTTATTTTTGGGATCATAAGATTAAGTCAAAACTGATCCACTTGCATCATGGAAAACTAACTAATAGTGATTGTGGACATGAATGACTGAAGCATAACACAAGTGTGTCGAGTTGACAAAACAATCTAAGTCAGTGCTGTAACTAACACTTTGTTTGCAACATTTGAAGTTTTTGGATATGATTTTTTCATATAAAACGTGAATTTAAACAGGCTGTGCTGTGAAAGAAGAGATGAGTAAAACTCCAAAAGGTTGGTGAGACACATACATAAAAAGAATAAGAGTTTTGGGACCCATTTTTGAATCCCTTTGTTTTGAAATATGTTGAGGGATGGTGAATAACTGGTTGTTAGGGCACGCGGAATCTAGCATCAGTTGAAATTGGTCAAATTAAAAGATCGAGTGCTTTGACTTTTCAAAAGGCATAAAGAAGGAACAATTTTCTGGGTTAGGTCAGATAAAGAAAAATAAAAAGAAAAAGAAAAGGTGTACGAAGCATGAATGAACGTATGAAAGATCATTGTTTATTAGGGCTGACCTGGGTTGATTCCCCTTTGCCAGAAAAAGTGCTTTTAATTTAACTTCTTTCGCAATATTTATGATCCTACTACGGAGCAGTATAAAAGAGGCTATATATATTCATACACTTTTATCTTTGACTGAAACTTGTACCATTGACTATAATATAATTCAACAAGTTGAAGGTGAATATTGATATTCTGATTCCATTATTATTTAGCAATTCTCAGAAGGAATTGTAGTTTTATAAGGCTGCTAAAACATTAACAATACTTTATAAAAAAATTATTATACATCTCTTCTTCACTACAGTACTCTTTTTTAATTAAAGGAAGAATTTCTTTTTACATACTTACATAGAAAAATATGATCATCATGGAAGGATTTTGGGGTGAGAAGTTAGGGTAGTTAAGAGTTTTTTTTTCTATGGGGAAAGAACAATAATATTAAAATCAAGCATTTAAGGAATATTGATGAAATCTATGTATAGAAAAAGGTTTACTAATTTTCTGTGTTAGTTCTATCAAGGCTTCAATTTACAAAGATAAAAAAATAGTTTAAATTCTTTTATTCAATTTTACATAATTTTTTTCCCTCATAATTTTACAAAGATAAACCATGGTATCACTACAAGAAAATCATGAAATAGAAACCAATTTTTAGAAACCAAAATAATTAGTTACAATAGGAACTAAAATAGAGACCATTTTAGAAACTAAAAAAAAAATTGGTTTCTAAATTAGTTTCTATTATTTTCTATTATTGTTAAATAGTTTCTAAATTGGTATCTAATTAGCAACTAAGGTTTTAGATACCAATTATTTAGTTTCTAAATTTAGTCTCTAAAACCTTGGTTGCTAATTAGATACCAATTTAGAAACTATTTAACAATAATAAAAAATAATAGAAACTAATTTGGAAACCAAATTTCTTTTTAGTTTCTAAAATGGTCTGTAATTTAGTTACTATTGCAACTAATTATTTTGGTTTTTAGAAATTGATTTCTATTTCATGATTTTATTGTAGTGTATGTATATGAGTTGAGTTGCCTTGATAAGTATATTATTGGGATGTCTAATATCATAACAAAAATAAAGTCAATTAAGTTCGAGTTTTGTGAAAACCTAATTTAGTTTTGATCTCACTTTCCACATGCTTGGACAACTCAAAGTAAGCTATAATACTCAAAGAGACAAATGTTCTTTAATGAGTTAATATCTCATTGTGTCTAAAGTAAGAAAGACTTCAAAGAGCATATGGAAAGTATGGACTGAACTTTTAACTCTCATAATAAGAAAATAAAATACACTTGGAGTATTTTGGAAGTGTTTTCACAATAAAAAAAAATGTTTAAGGAATTTAGATACTAATTTAGTAAGAAGTTCAGACACATAAAAAAAATAGTGTCATGAAAATATGCCATTTGGCGTATAAAGAAAGGTAAATTTGTTGTTTTAGTTTGTTATAATGGTAATTTGCCTTTCATACCTAACAATGTGCTTGGTTAGTTTATTCTTGATGTGACCCAATGTTGTTTTTCATTCAAGATTAGTTAGACTTTTCTTAGTTAATATTATTATTATTATTATTATATATATATATATCTTGTTATTGCTGATAAAAAAAATTACAATAAAATTATTTGATAAAAGATAATTAGTTGTTATAGTAATTAAAGTAAAGACTATTTTATAGACTAAAAAAATTATTAGATTCTAAATTAGTTTCTATCATTGATAAATAGTTTTTAAATTGGTATTTAATTAGCTACCAATATTTTTACTACTAAATTTAGAATCTAAATAATTGGTAGTTAAAACTTTGTTAGCTAATTAGATATCAATTTAAAATGGTCTTTAATTTAGTCACTATAACAACTAATTATTTTTTATATCTAAAATAAGTTTCTATTTAATGATTTTCTTGTAGTATACTTTTCTGAAGTTAATTTTTTTTACATCAATTGAGCTTATTTTTAATGTTAGTCGAGATTTTATTCAAAGTTTTTTTTTTTTAATAATGTAGGTCAGAAATATTTTTAGTTGATGTTAGTTTGGATTTGAGATTATTATTATTATTTTGTGGTTGAATGTCATTACTATTTTTCAATTAACATTAGTAAGAGTTTTGTCAGTCAATCATTGTGGGAGAGACTTTTTCCTCGAATGTTAATAAAAAAATTAATTAATGTTGATTCATTATAAAAAAATTATTGAATAAAAATCAATTTTAAAAACAAAAATAATTGGTTATTATATTGACTAAATTAGAGATAATTTTATATTTTATTATTGATAAATAGTTTCTAAATTCATATCTAATTAGCTACCAAGCTTTTGAGATAATTTTATGCTTGTATAAAATTATCTCAAAAGCGTTGTCTCTACGCTTGAAAAAGGTGATTAGCAAAGTGATTGATGTTAGACAGTCTACATTTCTTGAAGGTAGGGGTTTGCTGGACAGTGTGCTGGTAGCGAATGAGGTGCTGGAAGAATATAGAAGGAAGAAGAAGAGTTGTGTGTTCTTCAAAGTTGATTATGAAAAGGCATATGACTCAGTTAGTTGGGAGTTCCTATATTATATGTTGGAAAGGCTGAGTTTTTGTGCTCAATGGATTCGATGGATAAAGTGTTGTTTAGAATCTGCTTCAGTCTCTGTATTAGTGAATGGCAGCCCAACTGGGGAATTTACTCCTAGGAGGGGACTTCGTCAAGGTGACCCGCTTGCTTGGCTGGGGTGTCTAGGATGACTGAAGAGAAGAATTTGATTGACAGTCTGGAGGTTGGAAGAGCTAAAGTGAAGGTTAATATGTTACAATACGTTTGAGATACCTTATTCTTCTACGAAGCGAATACCAAAAGTGTTTTTAATATTAAGGCTATTTGGCTTTGCTTTGAGCTTGCTTCTGGGCTTAAGGTGAATTTTTTTAAAAAGCAGAATTGGCGGGACGGGGTTGGATCAGTGTTCGCTTTAGCATTTTGCAGCTATTCTTAACTGTAAGGTGATGGTAACTCCTTTCATTTTTTTAGGGTTACCGGTAGGTGGGTGCCACAAGCGCGGTGTTTTTTGGAATGGGGTGTTAGAGAGAGTTCAGGGCAAGTTGTCGAGGTGGAAAGGCAGGTGTCTGCCGATGGCAGGGAGGATCTGTTTGATTAATTCAGTCCTCTCCACAGTCCCGTTATTCTTTATGTCCTTATTCAAACTGCCATCAGGGGTGGCTGACAAGTTAGTTCGGATCCAAAGGAATTTCCTTTGGGGGTGAGGCTCTGATGGAAGGAAGATCGCTTGGGCCTCTTAGAATAAGGTCTGCGAACCAACCTTCCCGTTTTCTTGCTCGTTAGCGCTTTCGTTTTCAATAAGTTTAGGCTTTACTAATAGAATAGATAGGGCTTTTCTCGCTTGTTTAGTATTGCTTTGGCTTCGCCGTCTGTATCTTGCTGGCGCGGAAGCTGCCGCAACTCAAAGAAAATGAATGAAGGAAGGGTCTTAGAATCATTGATTTAAGGACTTTTAACTTGCCCCTGCTAGGCAAGTGGATTTGGAGGTGGGGTTCGGCCAAGGGAGGTCTGTGGAAAGAGATTCTCGACTCTAAATATGGTAGATGGAGGAATTTGAGAGCGGAAGGTAAACCTTGCAGGGGTTCCCTATGATGGAGAGACTTGAAGGAGGTATGGGCTTCGAAGGGCTGGGGCAAAAGTTTTGAAGATGGGGTTGAGTGAAAAGTTGGTGATGGAGGGAATATTTCATTTTGGGAGGACAGCTGGTTGAACTGTGGTGCCCTGAAGGGAATGTTTCCGAGATTGTATTCGCTTAGCACGGCTAAAGCTGTTAAGGTGGCCGAGATCGGGAACTGGTCTAATGGTGTTTGGATTTGGCATATGTGCTGGTGTAGACCCCTCTTTGACTAGGAGAAGTTGTTGGAGGAGCAGTTGAGTCAGTTGCTGCAAGGGGTGAAGATGGATGTGGGAGGGGTGGATAGCTGGGTCTGGAAGGCTGAGGGGTCTCAAAGTTTTACTGTTAACTCAGCTTATATTAAGGTAAGGAGGGTTAGTGATGGGGAGTCCTCTCTGATTTACTGTGGGTTGTGGAGGTGTAAAGTCTTGCCTTCTGCTGCATTCTTGGCGTGGAGGGTGTTGGAAAATAGGATTGCGACTAGGGTTAATTTGGTAAGGCGTAGGGTGGTGGTTGAAAACCCTGTATGTTACTTGTGTGGGAAGGTTGAAGAGTCGTCGAGTCACCTATTCTCTGTTTGTGACTTTGCTTGGAGGGTCTGGTGTCTTTGCTTTGAGTGGCTTGGAGTGTCGTTCGTAATCCATTTCGATCCTATGCAAAATTTTATCCAATTCAGGTTGAGTCAGGCATCTGTTTCGGTTAATGATGTTTGGGGGGCAATTTGGGTTGGAATTGTGAGTGAAATTTGGAAGCATAGGAACTCGGTCGTCTTTAATGGAGGAGTGACAGATGTGTTAGAAGTTTTTGCCTCGACGCAAGTAAATGTGTGGTCTTGGATTTCTGCAAAGTCCCGCGAAGTTTATTTTTCCTACCCCTGTTGGGTTCTGGATCCTTTGGCCTGTATACGGCTGATTCGGTAAAGCTAGTTAACGCTTGGTTTGGTTGGTCCTTTGTCCGACTGTTTTGCGTGTCGAGTTAGGAGTTGAATTCTATTTGTTCTTGTAAAAGGGTTGGACCACTTCCCATTTATTTATTTTTTATTGCTAATAAAAAAACCAAGGTTTTAACTACTTGATAGTTAATTAGATATCAAATTAGAAACTATTTATCAATATTAGAAACCAAAAAAAAAATTTAGTCTCCAAGATGGTTTTTAATTTAGTCACTATAATAACTAATTATTTTTTATCTCTAAAATTGGTGTCTATTTAATGATATTCTTATAATGACTTTTTTGCCATTGTTTATCGAAATTGTTTTTTTTTCAAAAATACCTATGGTATTTTCTTTACCAAAAATTGTTTAGAACTTAATTTATTAGAAATAAATCTAAGTTTGTTAGATTAACTTTAATATCTTAGAAAATGAGTTTAAGTCTAACAATTTCTTATAAGACTGACTTATAAAATGAAAATTATCTTCACTTATATATTATAAATTAATTTTATTTCTTATATATATGGAATCACCGATATAACCATATTTATATTTAATTAAATATTAAAATACCCGTAGTCCGAATTTTTAACAAATGTTTACCCGTTGCCGGTACCATAAACATATCAATGCAACAGAGATTACTATACTAAAGTACTGAATTCTATTATTGGCATGTCTTGAAAGACACTAAATAGACTTCCACTTGGAATGTCCTTAGAATACTCTTTACTTACAACAAATTTCTCAAAATCAAGCAAATAAAGCTTGGTCATTCCTGTCAAATTTGGGTTTTGAATGCAAATGGAATCACTAAGAATTTGCAATGCTATACAATTAAGTAATAATTTGAATGAGGAAGTGACATCCTCTGTATTATTTCCAGTTACGATGATGTTGGGTAGAGTCACCTAAAATATTTGTTGAAGCTATATCTATGATATTACTCTATGGAAGCTTGAATTCCCAAGCTTTGAATGTATTAAAATGGAAAAATAATCAAATGAAATCTGGTTGGCCTGTTGCAGTCAAGCATCGATGCCACATTCGACTGTTAGAGTCCACCAACTTGGGATGAGATATCACTTCGGGGATGGGAAAGTAAGCATAGTGCGTGTTACAAGCTCCTACTGTGATGCCACTATATCCAGCAAATGCACCATGAACCTGCAATACAAAATCTGTTAATCAATATCGGGTGAAAAATGGATGTAGTTTTGAAAAAGGCATGTTGTATTCAAAGTCATACATACCTAATAATCATAAACTAAAGAAAAGAAAGAACCAAAACACAGTTATGAAGTATATCCTCGAGCTGGTCTCATCGAAATATCAAATAAATTTCTGAGATTGAGATTATAAGGCCGATAAAGTAGCTATGAGAACCAATAGTAAAAGCGAAATAATATATGTGCAAGAAGCAGAAGATAGAGAAGGAGAGGAACTAACAGCATTTTGTCCAAGTACAGTACAGAAAATTCCATCAGAAGCATTTGCTCGACATGCACGGATCATATATGTTGGATCGATATATTTCACGTCAGCAAGAACACCAATTTCCTTGAAGTATTTTTTAGTCTGAAATAAAACAGTTGTTAGAACTAACCACTTAGATTTTAAAAATTAAATTAAGACAGATATCTTTATTAATAACTTTTCCACATTCAAGTTGTTAGGCATAGAACAATTGCAGCAGAAACCATATATGCTTGGTGTCGTACCCCAAAAAATGCACTTGAGTCTTAACTTTTAACAGAAATAAAAGTAGGAAAGCAGCTCAATATCATAACTAAATTCAAAAAGAAAAAAGACTCACAATATATATCCATTTTTACAATCAAGTCTCAGCCCATTTAGATTATTGCAATCATCATAAACAAGTAATAACAAACCTCTTGTTGGATATATACACCAATGTCTCGAAATGCAGTATTTCCAGAAGCATCAGTAGTGTTAGTTTTTTGAAGCAAGTTCTGCATCAAGAAGATATATCAGTTAGAAGTTTAAATTTCTAATTCTCTGTCAGAATGTAGCAATCTTCAAAAAAATAAATTACAAAAGAACAATGTTTGTTTTTTTACTGATTGCCACACCCCTAGAGCAGAATAACGCATATTCAATTATTATTTGCGAAAAATAATTTCTCAAGTCACCTGTCCAGCTCCCTCTGCCACACAGACTACAGCTGATCCCTTTGTTTCTATAAGGAACTTGAGATAACTCAAAACTCCACGAGGTCCATGTAAGTTAAAAGGAACCTTTGAATGGCAGCAAGAATTTGCATCAGTATATCAATAAAACAAGAAAGTGTTCTGAACTGACCAGTTTTTATCATACATACCTCAGGAATCAGACATATGTCAATCTGTCCACTAGCTAAGGAAGCATGCATTGCTATGAATCCACTGTCACGACCCATTAATTTCACAATACCAATTCCATGATATGCACTATGTGCCTAATAAAACGAATGAAATGTAAATATCCTAATCTTCAACTTGAAAACTTTACCGGGTTTAGTCAAATTGACTCAAATCTGATTATATTCACCTCAATGTATGCTGAATTTATTGCTCTTTGTGCTTCTTCAACCGCAGTGTCGAAGCCAAAAGTTTTGTCCATCAATAGAATATCGTTGTCTATAGTTTTAGGCACCCCAATTATAGACACCTTAAGCCTTCTTTTGCGGCACTGAAAAAAATTCACTAGACACTCAGGGCAAGCTTAGATATTCTAATAGTATGCAAAATATAAGTGAATCCTTCAATATAAAACATAATGTATATCTCAAACAATGGTCTAATATACAGTTTAATGTTAACATTCAGTAATCAGAAAAGAAAAGGCAGTGAGTAGAACCAAATAGGAAGCCAACTTCGTAATGATTTCTCAAAAGAAATCACATAGATCACAAAATGATCCAACTGAATGTGATCAATTAATATACAGATAAAGGATTACAAACCTCATTGTGAATTGCATTTGCACCAGCATGTGTGCCATTTCCACCCAACACAAATAGCATGTTTATCCCTTTTTCCTGAAATTAATAACATTCACATCAAACAATAGTCAGTATAATAATAGATCAATCTTATCAAAAAAACTCTGAAATCATCAATCTTATTAATATAATAATAGATCACCTCCAAACTGTCCACAATTTCACTGACTCCCGGTCCTCCACGTGAAACACCTAGTAGGCTTCCACCTGAAAGATGAATATTCTGAACCACCCTTCTTGACAGCTAACAAATGAAATCCCAATACGTAAACAGTCATTAGTCATTAGCAAGAAGGAAAGTTCAATAGAATTACAAAAGATATTTAGTCGAATCAAAAGATATATATACCAAAAGTCAGCAAGAAAGGAAGCATGAGATTACTTACGGGAACTTCTGTCAGCTCTTGGTCAGAAAATCCACGATAACCAAAAGGAATACCCACAATCTTTGTTACACCATATATTTCGAGTGTGATTACAATCTGCAGGACATCCATTATTGAATCAAACATTGGGAAACAAATTAATGACTATAATTTTCGTTTTAAAACTAAATGCAAAGGAAATGGGGTTGTATAAAGCATACTTAAGACAGTAACAAGAAACCAAAGAATATATATAAGGTTTGCCAATAACTGTGACACAGAAGTATTTCACTGCCCACATAATTTAGTGGCAACGTATTGATGAGATGGTACAGTAAAATCAATGCATTAAAATGTTACATTTTTCTATTAATTTGTTGCCTTAACTTTACGAGAACTTGCAAAGATTTGATATTTTATATAAAATTCGTCAAGAGATTTACGAGAGTCAATTTGATATTAAACTCACCTGTCTGATGACATCATTAAGACCAGGGCAGAGCCCTCCACAAGTAACAATTGCGGCCTTTACTTCTTCTGGTTTAAAGTATATCTTTCCCCGAGGTCCAGCTCGATGAACCCTACAAAGGATTTCAAAACATGCTACCAAATATGATAATCGTAGAAAAAAAGTTATATACATTAAGAAGACTAGAAAGAAAGACATAACTATTTAATAGCTCTATAAATATTAATAGTAACTATTATCACAAGTTTCAGGAACTTCTCTCTCAATCTCACTTTCTCACACTGTCAAGTAAAAACAAAGCAATGAGGTAATTGTGATGTTCCCATCCTATTGTCCAATAAGGATAAAATATAACGAGTAAATTCAATGGTGATTGGGAACTACATAGACAAGGATTTAATCATTGAAATTATAGGTAGAAAGGGAAACTGAATTCTTGAAGTTCCAAACTTCCTCGTACATTCCATAACAAGAAAAAGATTAGTCAAGAAACACTTTTGTTTAAGCAGTAAGTGCTCCTTACGACAAAAAAAATACATTCTCTGTCCATACAAATATCAAACCTCCCAAGTCCGAATAAAATAGCACACTACTGTTCTTAACATACCAATATTACTATCTCCTTCACAGGCATAAGCATAATAACTCACTACATTCCAGATTTGAATTATGAAATCAAATGCGTACCATTGTTCAACCCAATTACAACCAGGATCAATGCACTCCGCGCCAGCAGATGTCGGTGATGAATAGTATATTGTCTGAGAGATCAAAACAAACGGAAATTAACATTCAGAACTGCCAACACTTGTATCATAAACTTTATAGAATAAGATCATCAATTAATATCTAACACAACCATTTCCCTGTCCTTCAATTATATTTACAAAGACATACCAATGCAAGAATTAGTGAAAAATGCAAAAAACTGTTCTCTCTAAAACGACGAATGTAATGTTTTAACGACAGAGAGACAGCTTTTCAACCAACTAACCAAGCACCACATTCCAACTTAAGGTGTCAATTCATATTAGTCGTTTGGTATTAACAATTTCTCACCAAGAGAACTAGTTTGATTCAAAATCAGTGAAGGCAACAATAAAAGTCCAAATATCATGACTAAAGAAAAATAATACAACAATGACAACAAAGGTAACCAGAATTTGATGATACATGTGTGGTTTCAAATTGCGGATTGCATCCCCTGATGCAGCTGCAACCATAACCACATTTGCGGCTACAACCGTAATTTGAAACATGAATGCAATAAATATCCACGGAAAACAGGAAACTGAATTACTATGAACAGTAATAACATCTATCAGCACCTCTCAGTAATCAATTTAAATTCAAACAACATGAAGTACGAATGAGACATACCTTAAGAAGCACTCTGTCATTTTCACTTATATAGCCATGCCAATCCTCATCCAAAGGATAATTACCAGGAAAGTCGCTAGTCCTGGGAGTTCTGCCACAGTCATAGACATCACCAATAAACAAGAAAAAAATTGCAGTTAAAACACGTCAAAACAAACAAACAAAACTAAAAACGTAACCTTCGTTAGGTGCTTTTATTATTCTTGTCCAATTAGAATTCGAGTTTTCCCTCAATAATCTTTACTGACTTTAAATGTAACATTACCTTTATTACAAGAATGATCAAATATCAATGCAAAATTTCAGTTCTTAGAGAATAGGATTTGTATTAGGTGAATTATAAATGTCAAACTCCAATTCTAATTAAAAAAAAAAACAAGACTTTTACCCCAATAAACCTATATTGACCTTTAACGTAGCATTACCTTTATTACATGAATGATCAGTACCAAAATTCTGATAAGAGAATAGGAGTTTTTACGTCAATAACCTACATTGAAATTCAATGTAGCTTATTTTAATTACGTGAAACTCTGACTCTGATAAGAGAATGGTACTGAAAACCATATCTAGTTTGGAAAAAAAAGGTTAATGGAGTCGCATCACAGGCTAAATTGCGCAGGAAGCAAAGAGAAACCAACCTCACGTTGTGACAGAACGTAGAGGGCATAGAAGCAGCATCGGGGAAGATATCAGTGACATGGGGGAGTCTGAAACGCTCCTCAAATTCGTCGTTGAACTTCGTTTTCCAATCAGGGTCGTTGAAATCAATTGCGGCGGTGGACTTCGAATTTGAGCTTTGACTCTTAACCTTGGGAAATACGCCAGCGACTCTGGTAGGTACCGCCATTGTCATGAAACGAGGATTGGAGTGAGAAAAAGCATGGCAATTACGGTTAGAAGGTGGTAGGCCATGAAGAGTGATGACGTGCGACATGGAACCCATCATGAACAAGAGTCTGTGGAGAGTGACGAATCGAATTTCAATACTTGTTGTTGTGGAATGTGCTGTTACTTGAATGAGATCACGTGAAAGAAACAAGAGAGACAACCTTTGCAGTGGTTACAATAGCAATTGGGTATGTATTTTTGTTCTACGGTGCCGGCTCCTTCTGTTGCGTTGTGTATCGCAGAATGTTGAACCTCGGAAGGAAGCGGAAAGTTTCTTAGTTCCTTTCTATTGTTCTTTAATTTCCAACCTCTAGTGCCTTTATATTTTTGGCAGTCAACTATGTCTTCATAAAATATCACGATTCAAATGAAAAAGATAGATAAATAAAATAAAGTATCTGTTAAAAGATAATAACAATTAAGATAGATGAAAAAAAGGTAATATTAAAATATATCCACAGTTAAAGAACTAATAAAAATATACCAGCAATTAAAAAAATAAATTATAAAGTTAGGATTTGTTAGTGTCAATCGAGGAATGGTCGAGTATTTTTCTTCTAAAAAGTAAAAAATATTAAAGTTTCAATTCAAAGTTTTATTATATTTTTATTAGTCTTAAAAAATATTATATATTATATTATTTTTATTAATTTATTTCGTAGATTTTTCTAATAATTAAAAACTAATATTTAAATAATTTTAAATTAAATTATTGATAGATTTTACATTTTTTAACTAAATTTGTGTAGTGAAATTAGTTTTATAAGATTAGTAATTACTTTAAGAGGAGAAATAATTTACCTTGTTGGATTATATCTTAGATAATAAATAATAGTAAAAGATACATAAAAAATTCCTTTAAAATTTGTTGTTGTATAAAGAAGTAGTTGCATCGTACCTTTAATTATACATAAGATATTTATTTATACTTTTGGCTAATTTTGGTGTACCTTTAACAATTTATTTAAAGGTATATTATTTAATTTATTTATACCTTTAACAATTTTTGGTTTGGTCATTTTGTGGGAAAGCAAGCAGCCTTTGGTTTTGAGTCTGACCTACCAGAAGCTCAACTTTATGTGGTAAGCTGGTCAACAAGCTCCTAAAGAAAATCAAATTGTCAACTACTTTGATTACGTCTATTTAGAAAATAAAAATCTACAAGGACTTTGAAGGTAGAAAAATATAAAATTAATTTCTTTATTTATAAGTTAAAAATAAAAATTCTGTATAAATTGAAAGTTGAAATATAAAAGTAACCTAAAATTGTATTTTTCTCATAAATGATGTCAAAAATTTAATTTATTTTCAAAAAAATAATATTGGCAAGACTAATTTTTATATTGGGTATGGTTTACTTTAAAACTAGATATTTTTATCATGAATTTTTTAAAGATATTTTATTAAGACTAAAGAATATAATACATGTTTAGCTTTACTTTTAAATTGTAGGAAAATTTATATGACAATGTCGATAAAAATAAAAAGAATAAAGTCTCTTCCATTAATGTATTATAATATCGTAGTAGACATATTTAAGGAATTCGAGGGTGAAGCACGGAGTTTTACGTTAAGTGTATGCTGAACAAAATAAATTATGTATAACGACGACTCATAAATTTATTGTCATAAAATTTTGAATTATGTCAATTTTTTTATTTAATTTAACTCATGACTTGTCAAATTTAAATTTCTTCAATTATATGAATTATATGTTATGTTTATTCAAAGAATGGAACAATTTATTATTTATTGATGAGAAAGAGTGATGTAACTTCTCATAGATTATTAAAAAAAATTAAGAATTTTTTAATTCAAATATATATTCATGAATTATGAGATTAATGATATCATTTAATCTTAATTTTGTACAAATTTCAAGTAATTAAGGATGGAGGAAAGGAAATATTAAAAAATACATGAAGAAACCACGAAAATAAATAAATAATAGGAGCTTTTGTCGAATTCACAATCAAGTTAGAGTAGAACTTGTTCAAGTTAGAACATATTAGCTGGAACAAGAATTATATAATTATCATATCAGTTAAGTGATAGTTGTCTAGAGAATAAGTGATTTTCAATGTTGTTTTCGCTTAAGTGATAATTAACTCGTTTGAGCAAGAATCAGATGGCTCAAAAGAGAATTTATTAATCCAAATAAATAACAAATTCAAACATAGAAAAAACAAGATAGATACACTTTTTTTTATTGAAGCTCTAGATTAGGAAGAGAGAAATAAGCTCATTTCACATTTTCTATCACATCTTGATGATTGTAATGGCAGTCATGAGTAATTAACTTTCTTCTTGGGATTGAATGTAATTTATTCAAACTCAAGTGTATTAGGGTGATATTTATATATAGTACTTTGTTTATATTTGATATCAGTATTTTTGTTTTGTGCTTATTATTAAATTCTATCTTATCAATATATTAATTCTTGAGTTTGATTTTTAGATTTAATTAAAAAATATTTTTAAAAATCTGACTCAAACAATAATACTTTATATATTGCAATATTAATAATAGGTTTCAATGTATAATGCTGAATAATTCTAAATAGTTGGAGAATGAATGTTTATTCACCATATTCAATGTATTTAGCTAACTCATAGAGTACTCTATATATATAAAAACTAAGAAAACAGAATAAAAAGACAACCATTAGGATATTGTGTTTTTTTTTTTTTTTTATCAGCAAAGAATTAATAAATATAAACATGGGACACTTCAGGGGTGTCCCAACCCGTATACATCCAAAGGTGTTGTAAACAGTACGAAAAAGGGAAAAAGCATCGTATGTTCACCTAACCTATTTAGATCACCCTGAACCTGCTAAGCATGTAGCGTATAATAACAAGAATGAGCAACATAACAGAATCAAGATAGCACTTTTTCAACACAACACCAGTGTAAATGCCCCAAAACCATGCCCAACAGCTTACCAGTTGCGCCTCTCCATGGTTTAACCGTGACTATCACCAGCCTGAAATTCCAACAAACAAGCAAACCAACAGCGTGGTGTATTGATGACAATCACCAACCTGAACTTCCAACAAACACAAAAAAACCAGCAGTTATAACAGAACCACTTCCTACATCTCCCCTGCTATGCCCGACTACTAGGACTCCATGATCCGGTCTGCACGTGCTTCCATACCACATGTATCTGCTGAGCTCATGCCAACTCCTCCACATCCAACGAGGCACTCACACAGCCTTTGTCAACAGATAGCTTAAAGACTATGGAGCTAAACCTGATGTGCATCTTTGAAAAGGCAGGAGCAGCAACAAGGGCCTCATATTCTTACCACAATACTCAACCCTTTCAAAATTCAAAGGTTTCTTCCACAGATGGTTCAGGCACAACCACCAGTTGGAAAGAAAACTCTGCAACGCTGATTTTCCAGTGGAGCTCTTCTCCAAATCAAACTTCATAGGAGATGCACCTCCGTATGAAGCACATCATAGCATCCCAGCTGTAAAAAAGCTCTGCCTCACAACTTTCCCAGCGCTCCACCATCATCAACTCTAGGCTCCTCCACATCTTTAGATCCCTTAACAAGACCTCTTCATACCCCAACAGCCCCAATCAGCAGGATCAGAACCAACATCTCTTTCTTTGAAGTCCTACACTGCTAGCCTTTTCCTCTCTGTGGTCAAAAACCAACTTCAACATGCAGCCTGGAACCTCGGTGCAACTCTTTACTGCATGTCCTGCAATTGCTCAGAAAAGAAGACATGGACAGAAGAAGCTGACAATGCAGGCATTATGTCAGAAACCTTTGACTATAAAAGTGGTAAAGGATATTCCGAGTTCAGCTAACTCCAACGTCATGCAGGCAGCTGGACCAAATGTGTCACAAGTTGTTGAAGAAAACTGTTGGGTTTCTCTTAGTTTATAAGACAACAGTGCAGCGGTTCCACCACCTAGGAAGTGCCCAACGATCTAGCCTCTGTTGTTACAAGTCTGCATAAACTACCCCCAACACAGCTTCTACCCTCATATCAGAAATCCTTTATACAAATTAGTGGATTAAGAATCCAATCTGAGAAAGAAAACCTAAAAGGAGCCGTACCAAATTTCAGACATAGCCACGTGGCCAATTGAGCTGAATGGAAAATTTCTTCAGCATCCGGAATCCCCTGTTTGAACACAATCAGATTTCTCTGATCCCATATGCTCCTAATGATTGCAATCCACAGACCCCTGCAGACTTGATTCTGCTGATTGTTTAAGTGAGGGAGATGAAAACTCTCAAAATGCACTGGGAGATCCTTGTGCTGCACAGACACTATACCCATCCATCGCAGGCAAAGAACCCAGATCTTTTGTGCACACAAACACATCAAAAAAATATGTTGAGCTGATTCTTCAGAAGCCTTACAGAAAACACACACCGAGGGGTTGATTGCAAGACCTCTCCTTATAAGATTATCATTCGTTGGTAACCTCCCTACTAGTACCCTCCATGTTGTGCACACATCCTTGGGTACCGCTTTGGCTTGCCACAACAACGAGAAAACATTTGTCGGGCTGTCATTGGGATAGTTACACAGAGATAGATATGCAGATCGGACAGAGAACACACCTTTGGGATCCCCCCCCCCATTCAATAAAGTCCTCAGAATCCCTGTTCAAAGTTGTTCTTGTAATAAGGTTCATCATTTCTTCCTCTACACTAGTTTCCCACTCAAATCTAGTCCTTCTCCAACCTAACCTCCATGACCAACCTAACTCCCCCCACGTGCCTACCTCACCCACCAATTTTCCTTGGTCTAGGGATATGGTATATAGTCTAGGAAACAGAAATTTGAGCTTATTATTGCCCAACCAAGTATCTTCCCAAAACCTGATTTTGTCCCCGTTTCCCACTTTCCATGAAACATGGTTACGGAACCAACCCTCACCTTCTCCTTCTTCACATACCTTTCCGAGATCATTCCACCACCAAGAATAATTTTTACCACACCCTTGAAAATTAACCAAACCATTATAGTACTTAGATACCAAGATCTCCTTCCATTTCCCTTCTTCTTCACTCATCATTCTCCACTTCCATTTTGCAAGCAAAGCCCGATTAAACTTCTTAATATCCTTGACCCCCAATCCCCCTTCCTCCTTTGATTTGCACACATTTTCCCACCGAACCCAGGCAATGTATTTGCTATCTTTGCCCCACCCCCAAAGAAACCTCCTCTGAATACTGGAAATCTTATCACAAACTGCAGTTGGTGCTTTATAGAACGACAAATAGGATATTGTGTAAACATTGTTTGATACATGTGGTAGACCTTTTATGCTCTTTACTAAGTCAATCATCATAATATAAATTAATAATTAAAGTATTTTAAACAAATATTAAGAGCTTCATGTGGAGTTTTAAATAATGACTTTATCGATCTTCATATCTACACGATTCTGGTATAAAATAAAATGTTAACTTTATGAAAAAAAAATATGTTGTTTGAGTAAGAAATTTTAAAGAAATTGAAATTTTATAATTTTATGAGAGTAATTGGATAAGTTAAAATTAGAAAAATTTAAATTCTATCCACAATTTAAGAATTTAAAGTTTTTCATATTTATCATAGTAATGTATATTCTTTTTGTATTCTCTTCTCAACTTTTTTTGGACTGTCACAAACACTATTAATACTAAGACATTGTTAGGATGACCAATTTTCGTTTGATATTAGTTAGATTTCTTTCATTGATTTTGATAACATTTACTTTTTAATTAAATTGTTAGAATTAATTTTGTTGTTTTAGATAATTTCGTGCTCAATAATAATAATAATAATAATAATAATAATAATAATAATAATAATAATAATAATAGGAGGAACTTCCTAGCTTCAGGACCAAAATTTGTGCAGAAACAATTTTATTTGGTCAAGTTCTTCTTAAGAAGGAGAATTCAGCTTTAAAATTCTGGTAATTGCTGCAATTCTGATTATAATTATGCAGAGCAATGCCTATTTGTTCTGAGAGTATTGAAGGGTTTATTTTATTTTTTAGCTTTAGCTTTAACTTTTAGCTCTAGCCAAATAGTGTAGGCATTTTTTGGTCTGCTTTGAAAAAGAGTAGGTTGACAATAAATCCTTATTGTAAGGGTTGAAATACTCTTAAAAAGTCTTATTCTAGTTTAATTTATTCACTGTTAATAAAAAATGTAAGAGTTTTGTTAATCAATATTAAAGAGATTTCTATTTTATAGATATTTTTTTCAAATGACGTTTATCTTAGTTATTTTTGTAATTAGATTTGAATTCTCATAAACATAGTCAAATATTGAATCCAAACATAAAATTATGTTATTTTCTTTTTCATTTATAAAATAGAGGTATTTTTATTTTGACAAATTACTCTGCCTATAATGTAAAATGTTTGGAAAGTAACATGAAAGATATTTATGAACAAAGTTTTAGGCAGTAGCATGAAAAAACTGATCTTAATATTTCAAAAAAATATCAGCTAGTCATTTGACTTATTAAAGAAAAAAGAAAAAAAGGAGGGAATACAAATATTTGTCTTGTGATGAGAAATTATAGGTGAATTCTTCTTATTTATATATAATTTGAACAAAAAATTGAAGGCATGAGAATTTATTTGCTGATAAGTGGTAAGGAATGACTTAGTTACTTATCTTTTTATTATTAGAATACATTTCCATTGAGTCTAATCCCCAACAATTGGATAAATTACTTATGAGTCTAATAAAAATATTAAAAAGTTTACTATCAATGTCATCTAACGATTCGTAATTGATGAAATATTTATTTTAATTATTTTGTGAAAATCAAATTTAGGGTTATTCGTATTTTTTGTGAATGGAATACTTGTGTGATAAATTGGTTAATTTAAGATTTATTCATAAAGAATCTTTTTATTGGTATAACATACTATCATCTAGGTTGTTCTTAGAATTCTTTATAAATATGTATAATTTATCTATGTATCATTTTTGTTAACATATGCGTTTTAGTCTAATCTTTTCATATTTTTTTTTCTTTTTTAATAATACTTTTTGTTTTCATGCAATGATAAATAATTAATGTTACTTGATGTGTAAATATAGCTCTAAAATGTCAAATTGCATAATGATGTTTAACATAAAAGTTTTTATTTAAAAATTAATAAAAATATTAAACACATCATTTTGTAATGTTTTTCACTTACATAATATTTTTTATTGAAATAAAAAATAAAATAAATAAGATTATATGCCAATATGCAATACCTTATAGGCGTTTACATGTTACACTTTGTCTTTATTTCCCTGCACACATCACATCCCAACTGAGTTTCCAATGTCATTTAACGACACATGCATAATTCACAATATAACCAACAACAAACTGTTTTCAAACCATAAATTTTGTATTTACCATCCTATTCGCACCATTTAATGATTATCTTATTTATTTATTCCTTATTTATGATACATTTGTCCAAAATACTTTTTTTCCCAAATTTTTATTATGAATTTATAATGCTGGATTATATGGGTGATCAAAAGTGTCTGTTTATCCGCACTTTTTTTTATTTTTATAATTTATATATAATTATTTTTAATATTAAAATTGAATAAATGATATTATTATTTACACACTTATATTATCAGTATAAATTTATAGTTAATTGTTATCAAAAAATAAAAATAGAACCAGTAATAACAAATATGAAATTATAAGTAACTATTCAGTAAAAAGTGAAAAAATAATAATATATTTTATTCAAATTGTTTCGTAAATAAATTAACAGTTCTGCTGATTGAAATGATTCGTAAATAAAATGAGAAACCGTTATGCTGATTCAAAAAAAAAAGCAACAAATAGAAAATTAAATTCAAAACTGTCTACAAAATAACGTTATTTTGGATAATTCTCTTTATATTTAACTGTTCTTTTAAAAAAAATTATATATAAAAAAACCAGTTACAAAATAATAAAAATAATAATAAAATAGAAATAAAATAAAATATTAATAAAATGTAACTGATTTTGAAAATAAATCAAACCTCTCTTTCAATTCATAATTGTCCCTCCACATCTCTTTTAATTCAACACCACTCTTCCACCTCTCTTTCAATTCAAAACCGTCTCCACTACGTATACCAAATATTGTAGAAAAAATAAGAAATGACACAATGACCATAATACAATAATAAAAATAAATATTAATATAAGGATAAAATGGGAAAAAAATGAAGAGCAGTTAAGAGGGGAATCCCCTTTATATATAGTTATAGATTATATATATATATATATATATATATATATATATATCATTAAAAAAAATATTAGATAAAGATCAGTTTTAAAGAAAATAATAATTAATTATTATATTTATTAAATTATATATTATTTTAAAAATTAGTAAAATTATTTGTATTTAAAATGATTTTTATTATTAATAAAATTTACAAACTAGTTTTTAAATTGGTATCTAGTTAGCTATTAAAGTTTTAGTTAATAACTATTTTAAATTCTAAAGTTGGTAGCTAAAACTTTGATAGTTAATTAGATACCAAGTTAAAAATTATTTATTAATAATAAAAATTATTTTAAATATTAATATTTTTTTAGTCAATATAGTAATTAATTATATTTTATTTTAAAAATTGATTTTCATTTAATGATTTATTTTAGGGTATATATTAATGACAATGAAGAAAGTTGAATTCTAAAAAGTTATTTTTCTTGAATATTTTCAGAACAATAGTACAATTATTTTTATTTATAAGGGATAATTACATTATATTTATTATTTAATTATAATCTCAATTTTTCTTCTAAAATATAAAAACCTTGGAGTAAGTACATTTATATGTATATATACATACATACACGAATACTTTTGTGAATTATTTCAGCTATCAACGATATTTTTTCTTTTATATAGAAAGGGACATCCAACCAAATTCCATAACCATGAGCATTAAAGAATGTATTAAATATTTACATTCACAGCAAAGTTTCTGGATTTTTATATGTATATGAAAATAAAAATAAGAGTAGTGTTCTCCTCACTTTTTTTTATCAAATATTTTAATTTAGTTTGCCAAGAATGGTAAAAATGGAAACATGGATATTATTGCTGTGTTACAGAGTGAATAGCATGACTTGAAGACTAACCTTAAAAACCCGAAGGAAAGGTGCACATCGAAGGGAGACACATCAAACATTACTATTATTGATTGTGCTTTAAGGGCAACCAAACTGGGGCCTTATTCCTTCCACGTAAAGCACAATTTGTCTCTTCTTATGGTTCATGCACACCCAAATCACATACTAATTCAGTTAGAGCTATTTGGCGCCTAAATTTGCATGAACCAATTGAAACACCGTCTCTTACTGTCACATTTTCTCTAAGCACCCCAATCTCTGTCCTATTCCTTACAATTTGTCACAGGCCCCATGCACAACATTGCTGCCATATATATAAATTCCACATGTTCGATGCTGCTACTGCAACCACCAACCATATAATGGGTCATCAAGGAGAGTACACCGAGCCAGATATCCTAGGTTCTGTCATTGTTGCACTCAAAGTGTTTATTTTCATATTCCTCAAACTTTTCAACACAAATTATTTCTGGGTTTTACTTTTGCAGATTTATCATCAGAGAATTGCCAAGGTTTTGAGTTTAACAGCAGTACTTGGCTTAGTTCAACGTTGGACTCACAAAAGGTTTATCTTCTCTCTAGTTTCAACAGTTACACGGTTGAATTTAACTCCGACTAAGATTTTAAATTGCAGTTGTGATATCAATGTGGTTGCATTCGTTGTTTTCTGATTATTCCATCGTTGATTTGAACAACAGGAAAAAACTGAAAACCGCAAAAGGGAGTGGCATGACAAGTGTAACATCGTTCCTATTTCGGCAGAGGAGTTGAAGATACGAAGTGAGCTTGGAATGGAGATTGAAAATGACTTGGAAAAAGAGATCAAGGAGGGTATATACCAGCTTGCTCTTCGGTTGCACCGGATTTACCAGGAGAGGAAGGAAAGAAGTGCAAAAGAAACGTTTGAAGTTGACAATAACCGAGGTATAGCAGTTTCTGAAGTTAACATAAGCATAAGAATGGAAGGGAGAAGTAAAGTTGAAATAAGAGAGGTGAAGAATGAAGAAAAGGATGGTCCTTTTCTACGGAATTTTAGGCCACAAAATGTGAAGCAAGTGAAGAAGGTTGATTGGGTAAAGACTCTGAGAGGAGGTTCAAGCCCTGTTTGTGGCAGCAGATTATCAAGTGTGAGCTCAAAGCACAAGGGGAAAAAGCTAAGCACAGACCCTAATGGTTTATCCAATTGGAAAATTCACGGTGGGAGGGGAAAGAAAGTTGGTTCCTTTGGGCTAGTAAAACAGAATGCAAGTGTGGACAAGAAGATACTTCAATTGGGGTGGAAGGTCTGAAGGGCTTGTTTTTTTATTCCTGAATTTTATTTTGTTTTGTTTGCAAAAAATAATTTTACACTTTTGAATAATTTGTAAGCTCAATAAATTTTTATGGAATAAATTATAAATGATTCTGATATTATATTAAAAAATAAATTTTGCTTTCATTAATTTTATGAAAGTAACTTATAAAGTAAGGTATGAAACTACTAATATATTGTTAATTTTATCTCTAATTTTTGCTAAACTTCACTTTTAAAGAAGACTGGGCTAATTACCGCATTTTGTTGCATGACACTATAACCTTGTCACAATTAGTGGCATGAGAAGACAAAAGGTCTCCATGTTTGAGACTTGTATATTGAACTCTTTACCACAAACACCATTGTAGAGACACATTTTATAATTCACCTCCTTCAGTTTCCTCTAAAATATATGTTGCATCACATACAATAGTTAATGCCATCTTAATGAATTGTAGGCTTTTTTTTAAAATTAACCTTTACATTTTATCACCTACTACCTAATGGGTGATAAACAACATTTAAATAATCACTAGTACAAAATGTATAAACAACGATTATTTATTTAATACGATTTTAGGGTTAGTTGTAAACTCGATAAATTTTTTTAAATTAATTTCATTTACTAATGTGCCTATTTGTAATAGCTGCATTCTTAAATCAAAACACATGATTTATGAATGCGACTATTTAAATAGTCGCATTCTTAATAGCCGCATTCTTAAATCATTTTTTACCCTAATTTTGAAGCGCGTCACTTACGCTTTTTCTTTGTTTATGTTCTGGTGTTCCTCTCTTCATGCGAGTTTCATTGTGTTCTCGTACCATTGTAAGTTCGTTTCAATTCGCTCTCTTTCTTCTTCACCAATGGTTTATAAATTTTTTTCATTTCACTTATTTGTTTGTTTTCTTGCATTGGCGAAGGGTTCTTTGACGCTTCATTTTCTCTTTTGTTTTTGCTCTCTCGTGCTTTCTCTCGTTTTCTACGAGCCTTCATTGTCTTCTTTGTGCAATTGTAAATTCGTTTCGAGTTCTTTTTCTTCTTCACCATTGGTTTATATATATTTTTTCGTTTCTCTTATGTATTTGTTTTCTTGTATTGACACTGCTTCATTGCCTGTTGTTTGGGTTATTGTTATGTCGTATTTGCTCGGTTGTTGTTGCTGCCACCGCTATTGCTGCCCTTAGGGTTTAGGGTTTTTATTTTTATTTTTTTAAAATAATTAAATAAAAATGCGGCTATTTACCATAGCCGCATTTATAAATCGCATTTACGAATGTGGCTAAATAGGCGCACTTGTAAATCTCTTATTTAAGAATGCATGCTGATCAAGTGCGGCTATATAGCCGCGCTTATAAATGTAAAATAGCCGCATTCATTTTGCCTTTCTGCACCAGTGAAGATTAACTTATACAAAAAAAAAAAAAAACCGTTAGTATTCAAAAGTATAGATTTCATGAACATATTATTTTTAAGAAGAATTTCCATAAAAAATTATGTTAATTTTTAGTATCACTACAAGAAAATCATGAAATAGAAATCAATTTTATAGATACAAAATAATTAATTGTTATAGTAACTAAATTAGAGATCATTTTAGAGATTAAAAAATATTTTGGTTTATAAATTAGTTTCTATGCTAAATAGTTTCTAAATTGGTATCTAATTAACTATCAAGATTTTAACTACCAATTTGGTAGCAAAAACTTTGGTAGCTAATTAAATACTAATTTAGAAACCATTTAACCATAATAGAAACTAATTTAGAAATCAAAAAATTTTCTAGTCTCTAAAATGGTTTATAATTTAATTACTATAACAATTAATTATTTTTTGTCTCTAAAATTTGATTTTTATTTTATGATTTTCTGTATGGTGTATAAATATCACCTATGAAACATTTCTACTTAAACCCTTGAGATTTATTTATGTTTGTCATGTATTCTACAATTACATATATATTTTACCTGTCAGCAATAATTTTTAATTCAATAAATGAACGATCTTCTAATATTATTAAATAATGAAGATCACAATTTTAAATTTATTTTCCAAACCCAATAATAAAAAAAATTAACTTGTGGAAAGTTAGCAAAATTAAAAATAAATAATTATTAAAAAAATTTAGTTACTAACTATATTATAAAGTTAGATAATTTATTACATATTAATTTATAAACTATTTATTAATAATAAAAACTATTTTAAATATTATTAATGTGTGTATTGTCTAAAATAATATATAATTCGATTAATATAATTAGTTAGTTTATATTTAATTATTTTTTTTTGTATAATTAGTTATTACAAAAATTCAGTATACTTATTTTAAATCGATTTTCATTGCTGATACTTTGATTACATTTATATCCATAGTATTAATTTCCTGTGGCATTTTATCATATTTTCATATCTTTACAGTTTATGTTTTATGAAAAAAAATATTAAATATATTGTTAGTTTCTAACAAAAATTGCTTTAGTTAGTCTTCTCTTCTAAAAATATATACTGATAGAGAATAATAATAATAAATTATCTGCATAATATAAAGGGAAAATTGAAAAATAATAATTAAAATAAGTAAAATAAAATAAAAATATATTTAAGCTGAAAATATAATATATTGTTATTATTTATAGGACAAAAACAGCATAAGGGGTCGTATGATGATTTGAATACGGACTAAAATGTGGAGCAACCAACGGAGTCCTGGTCCACACATTCAACGTCTTGTCTGTCAGAAGGGTCTTGCATTCTATAGCTCTATCCTTGTGACAAGACTATTCGTTAAAATTGCACTATCATTATACATTAGGCTATATATTTTTGTTTTTCAAAAATTGAAATTTGAATTTATATAAGGGTGCATTTAAACATATTGGGGGTGCAGAATGCAGAGCCCCTGTGAAAAATGATGGGTCTTGGAAGGCCCGTGATATTAGAAAAGAAAGGCCAAGTGGGATGGGAAAAAGTGAGAAAGGCGTGTTTGGTAAGTTGGGTTGTAATTAAAGAAATGCATGTGGTGAATTGGTATTTATTTGAATGATAAGGAAAAGATAGAGTGAGAATGTGGGGGCATAAAGATTGGTGTTGGAATGATTGTGAAAGGAAAATAAGATTGTTTGGATATTGGGAAGCAGTAGGGACGGAAGGTTTGAAGGTGATGGGTGTAATTGGTAAGGGACACAAGGTAAGCTCACAAACCCAACTTCCTTCCAAACTTTCTCCTTTTTCCTTTCGAATCATCAATTTTTCCTTTGCCAAAACTTTCTAATCCCGAACCACCTTTCACTTCACACTTTTCAAATTATTCTTTTCCCTTAACTACATCCTTCTTCTACTTAATTATGCTCAATTCCTAAACCCTAACTTCACATCTTCTTTCAACAATAACAATCACTCAACATGCTCAATTATTTCATTCCAACTCTATAACTGCACTGCTGAATATATCAGTACTGGGAAAGAAATTATCAACTCTTGTTAATTATACCACTTCAGTTTGGTTTACATTATATATTCGCAAACACATAGAAATTAAAGGAGAAATTTGTGTCAAGATGGCATCCTTCACTAACATGTGTTTCCAAGAGTTATGCTAATTAACAGGTGTTTTCAAACATACTTTTTAAGGAATTCTAAAAAAAATTGTCTTTTTATTGAATTTCACACTGGAGTTCAATTCAATGTAACAATAAAAGTATATTCCAATAACAGACCTTCAAAAATTTTAATCTTTAATTTCTTGACTAGAGTATATTGACATTCTCCTTTACTCGAATTGAAAATTCTTCTCTATAAAGTTTTGAATATATTATTTTATTTTATATATGTTATTGATTATCGAACTTTCATGTTGCTTTTGGTCTGCTCTACCTAGCTGTACAAAGCAATGATACTTTCGTATGTAAATATTCACATCATATATATAATTTATCCTTAAGAACAGTTATTATTTAATAATAATATAATAACGTAAAATTAATAAAATTTCTCTAATGGAGAAAAATTAATAACCCTCACAACGACGGAGCTTAAGATGATGTTATTTTCACACATAATTTTTGTATATTTTTGTTCATGTCATTTGACTTATTGCTATGATTATTGGCTGCAGAATTAGAACTTTATAACTGACGTTTTTCCCGGAAGTATAGTAAACCATTTCTCTTTGATTGTGTTAGCTATGCGTGTTCATTTCTCTTGAAAAGTGGTTATAATTAGCGAAGATGATGAGTGTGTGTTGCATAGAAAGAAAGCATGAGATGTGGGATGAAATTAATGAGGATATTAGATGAAGTGATGGTACGTAGTTGGTGAAGTGAAAAAAAGGCATGGGTGGTTGTGGTGTGAGTTGGAGGAAGAATAGGGTGATTTGACGGGCATGGAGGTTTTGGGAAGAGATGGGAAATGAATGATGGAAGGGATAATATAGACAGTATCCGTTAAGGTAGGAGAGATACGGGTATCTTATCTCATCTCATCTCATCTCATGCAATGCAATGCAATAACCAAAACTTGCACCAAAGGATTACATTACATTACATTGTGTGGACCACAGTGGAAGCACGCAGCTTTAACTGATGCTCAAGACCCCCAAAACAAGCAAAGCATCTTAAACGTGTAATAGGTAATGCCCAGGCTTTGGACTACTTAAGAAGCAAGCTGTCCATAAAAGCATAATATCCTGCTACTATTATTCAAACATCTACACTTTCATTCTTTCAATTACCAACCTTACAAACTACCACACTTCTCCATCTTTCCCCAACTAATCAACCAGGTCCCCCTTTTACCATGCACATTAAACCTCATCCATAAACCTACAAACAACCCTCACTTTACATTCATCAACCACCTTCTATATCTACACTTCTACTCTTACTTCACCTTTTTAAGTACCAAACACATTCTTAAATGCAACACCTTCAACCATCATTCTTACACGTCACTCAGATTCTACTCATACTAATAGATTCTCTCCCCCATCTCTCTCTAAACCTCACTCATGCTTCACTACAACTCTCATACCTGCTAGCTGCACCAATAAATAAATAAATCAACCTCCTGTCCCTATTTAACTATTTATTCTCTGTGTTTATTTATAGTTTCTTCATACAAAGCAAAAATATCCTTTTCCAACTCGAAAAACAGAGATAATACGGAAGGAAATTAAAGTCACAGAAAAACTGTCATGCATTTCTGAATTTACATTTACCCCACTTCAGAATTTGAGTTTTACAGCATTTCTTCCCAGCATAAAAGAGAACATAACAAAATAATTCCTCTCAAACTTCAGATAACTCACATGCAATAAAATAAAAAAATTAATTACAACAGTCCCTTTCCACGCTCAGACCCAGGTCATGATGAAGAAAGACCCAACCACCAATAGAAACAAAACTGGTTCCCACTCAACCTCTTCCCCCTCCACAGTGAATTGATCATATAACATCTTAAGAAAGTGTTACTGATTTCTAGCTCGTTTGAGAAAACAACGTCCAAAGAAATTCAACACAGTGCCGTACAAACAGTCCAAGGGTTACAAACTACTCACAACTATTCATCTTACTTCCGAACTAATGTATATTATCCTTGCAGAGATTAAGCAAGTCGAACACTGTTAAGAAAGTCAAGAAATTAAGCTAAAGAAAATTGAAAATGCACGAGGGGGAAGCTGAAATGAGGCACAAACTAGGACGAAGATTTTTGTCGCTTTTTTCAGTGCGCGGTGTTAGCGAAAGACATGAAAAACGGAAAATGCAGGTGGGTGAGAACGCGTACATTGATACTACCGAGGAAGTTCCTGCTTCCTAGTTCCAACAACTGTCTTAGGATAGAGTTATCATAACATTATAGACAAACAAAACAGATGTCATCTTAATCAATTAACCCTTCTCGTCACCTATATATATATCTGATATCATCATCACCATCCACCAGAAAAAAAAGGTTCCAAACGCGTCACCACCACCACCATTGTAACAAACTGCAAAAGAATTCTAACACTAGAACGACATCATAAAAAGACTGATTTTTTGAACTGAACAGAAAATTAAATTAGTCCATGGGCATCAGCAATAATAACTTGATCTAATTAACTTACCTACCTCCTCAAACACTAACACAATAAGAAGAGAAAGAAACCCTAACAATTTGGGTGGGTGGGTGAGTGAGCTTAAGGGTTGAAGAAGTTTGAACATCGGAATTTGCGCACTTTACTAGGGCTTCTTACCGAGAGTGTGCTTGTTGTTATGCATCCAAACCTTGAGAACGTGACGCTTCACCCCGGTTTCGTTGCAGAAAGCTTGGACCACACCCTCGTCGTGTTTCTGAATCCTCCACCCTAGTTTTTCAGCAAGTTCAAGCATTTTGTCCTTTTGCTCCTGCGTGAACTTTGTTCTGAACCGTTTCTTGGACCCCGTTCCTCCTGCACTCGGGTTCGAAACGTCCTCCTGGTCCTCCCGAGTGCTCTGCGTCCCGCCGCCGCCGGACGTCGACGGCAGCGCTAGCGTCCCAGTCACGCGTGCCTGCCCCCCCACCTGAAGGTACCCAGTCGGGGTCCGGTAGTACGCCGCGAACTGCGGCGGCGGAGGGTGGTGCAGGTGGTGGTGCGAAACCAAGAACGGGTCGACACCGCCGACGGAGGCGCCGGCCCCGTCGCTCTCCTTGCGGTGAAAGTTGCGGTGGCAGCTGCAGGCGGCACATTTGAGGGCGTCGAGGGAACCCTCCGTCCCCGCCGCCATGAACTCGCCGCAGCCGTCGAGCGCGTGGCCCCCGATGCCGACAGCGTGGTTCTTGAGACACTCTCTGTAGCGCGCCCTCCCGGAGCCACCGTTGGTGCTGGTTCTGACTGGCTGCGCCGCCATGACGGCCTCCGGGCCGAGCGGAAGCTTCATCCGGGTGGGGTCGAAAGCTGCGGCACTCATACACTGCTCCTCCTCTTGGTCCTCTTGATCCTCGAATTCCATTTTGCAAAATTGGCGAAAATCTTAAACTTATGAGTCCTATTAATGACAAGTGATGGGAAAATCTAAAAGGGGGTCTCAGTACTCTTCTCGCAGTGTTTCTCTCTCTTTGTTCTCTGCTCTCGTCGTGCTTTCTTTGTCCAAAGGTGTATTCCTTCATATACTTTTGCGGTTCTCTGTTTTGGGAGGACACGACAATTACAGCATAATATACAAAACTCTCTCTCTCGATTTGTCTTAAGATCATCACCTTCCACCGGCTGTTCCGGTCACTCCGTAATTTGTTCCGTTTTCGTTTTTCACCGCGATATTTTTTCACTTTGCCTCACTCTAGTACTACTCTCATCACTCCAGGACAACTGACAAAAGGGATCAATTTTACTTCAATAATATATCTCAGTTTTTAATGCAAATCTTTATGATACAGAACCACCACTCTCCAAGCATATGTGAACCTCTTTTCCAGTTTTCTTTTTCTCTATGCACCATTTTATATTACTCATTTCATACAAAATTCAAATCCACTCCATATCTTTTTCATTTTCCTAGTATTCATAACAAGCTGGTCGTAAAATTATTAATATAACACACTTCTGTGTTTCTTTGCATATGGAAGCGAAAATCAATTGTGTGAATAAGTGGGTTTGTTTTGGTATAAGGTTATTAACACAACACATTTCTATGTGTTTCTTCGCATATGAAGTGGAAATTCAATTATATGGGATCCACTATTTTTTATATTTTCTTCTTTATTTCATTGGTACTAAATAACATAGGCTTCAGTCACTTTTCGCATTTTCATTTCCTCCTTTTCGTTTCTTCACCATAAGAAGTGGAAGACAACAATAATCTCAAAGAGTGGGTGTATTGGTGTATTATGTTACAAGTGAATAATTAAAACATTTCTACATATTCCTTTACATATGAGAGTGGAAATTCAATTGTGTGGGGACTACTATTTTTGTTATGTCTTTCTTCTTTATATCACTGCTATTAAACAACATAAGCTTACTTTTTCCATCTCTTGTTTTTTTTTCCTTCTCTTTTTTTCACAAGAGGAAAACAACAACAAACTTATATTTTTTACATCCACCATATTTATTTAAATGATGCCAAACAACATAAAGTTTTTTTCGCTATAAAAAGATTCTGATAGTGACAATTTTAAGGATAATGTTAGCTTCTTTGATGAGGTTAATAAATTTAAACATTTTTATGTAGTCCTTTCCTATATAAGGTGGAAAATCAATTAGGTGAGAATTAGGTGAGATCTATTTGTTAGATATTTTACATCTATTATACATAATAACAATTTGGAAACAATATTTTTTATATTTTTTTCTCTTTATTTTCTAGTTAGAGATGATGTTTTTGTAGATGGATAAGGGTACGTAGATGTTGTGCTTGCATGTCTCATGATGTTTGATTTACAACTCATAATGCGAGTGCTAGGTTAAAGAATGATGTTGTTTTTATAAGGGTTGAGGTGTATCTGAAATACCTTCATTTTTATTTATTCTTTTTTTAAGATAAAAAATTATTTTTTGCTCTTTATTTTCTTATTACTAAACAACGCAAGCACATAGTCACTTCTTTGCATTATAATCCACTTTTTTCATTTCCTTTTTATGTAGTTACTTCTTTGTATTTTCATCCACTTTTTTTCATTTCCATTTCATAAGTGGATGATGGTACTAACAAGTTGAAGGAGGAGCTTACTTTGATATAAGGTTAATAAATTAATGCATTCTTTTATGTTTTTTTCACTTTGCATAAGAGAGTAATATTCAATGCAAAATCCACAATTTTGTTATATCTTTCTTTTGTTTCATTGTTACTAAACAACATATGTTTTGTTACTTGTTCACATTTCATTCCCTTCTTTTGGCTTACATCATGAGAATAAAAAGACCACGAGAAATTGAAAGAATAAGGCTCGTTTGAAAAACGAGCAATTCACATTTCTACACATTTTGCATATCAAAGTGAAAATTCAGTATTCTTTCATATCTTGCCTTTTAGTTTCACTTTTAATAAACGGCACAAGTTTCAATTTTTTTTTATTTTTGGCATATTCATCCCTTCTCATTTTCTTTTCATAAAAAGAGGAAGGCGATGACAAACATAATAGACATTGTTATTCTGATACAAAATAACAAATAAACACATTTTTTTTTTACATTTTTATCTCTCTTTCTCAATCTTTAAGAACGATAAAGAGATTCATCCGTTTAAAATTTATGGACTACTATTTCTAACTCGTTTTGCATAATTGTGACATGGGAAATAGACCTGTGCTTCTTAAAACAATTATGGTAATAAATAAAAAATAAAAAATAAGTCAAAAATAATTAATTGAATGAAAAATAGAAAAAAAATAGTATTGTACAGATAATAATAATAATAATAGAAGTAAAAAGTAATCGAAATAAGAAAAGTTGGAGACAGACGAAAATCATGCGACGCGCTTGAGCAGATGGCATGAGAAGCACTGAAACTGAGTGCACGCATTCCGGTGGGTGAAACGAGTGACGTGGTATGGAAGTGGTGGAAGGGGGCGCGTGGGCGGCGCGTGTAGTTAGGGGAGCTGAAGAAAATTGGTTTGTTGTTCCCACATAGGAGGGATAAGTGAGGGCGGGGCCAGGAGGAGTGGAGTGGGTGTAGGGTTATAGGTAGGAGGAAGCACCATTGTACCTTTGCACACACTTAGATTGGATAATATTTTACTTTTTATTTTAATTTTTTGTTCCTACTTTTTCTAATCCCTACCTTTCTTTTATTTCTTAGACTTAAAATTAAAGTCTACATCTATGATTTTTGCAAAGAACAAACAGAATTTGAGTGATAGGTACTAGGGTAGTAGTGGTAGAATGAGTGATCACCATTATTATTATTATTAATATTTTTATTATTATTATTACATAAGAAAATAAAAATGTATGTTGTCAGCATCAAAGGCAGCTGTTGCTACGTGCGGTCTTCTCCGACATGGGTCACGAGCGTTTGGCGTCATCATGCACTTACTTCGCTAAACTAATTCAAAACAAGTCAATACTCAAGAACTACGTTGCTTAAAATAACCTCCTTTCACGTATCAATTCATTTTAATACATGTACTCTTCTTTTAGCAATTACTTTATAACAAGCTTTTATGGAAAATTTGTTTGTAAGACATAATTAAATCATTTTTTATAAATAAAATAATAATTTATACATGAATTTAAAAAAATAACAAATTCAAAATATAATACAAGTTAAGTTCTACACATTAGTTTATGATTAAACTAATTTTGAAGAACTTTATTTTACTTTTTATTCTTGTTTTAATCTTTTTTTTTAAGTTATGAGTCTGCGCATTGTTCATTTTCTGATTGGTATATAGATCCGTTGATTTATATGATGATAATCTCATGATATATTCCTTTAAGTTGTATGATTGTTTGTCTTAAGTGACTTTCTTTAAGTTAAGCTAGCAGAATTCTATATAAACATACGTGAGAGTTCGTGTATAAGGGTTGAACCACTATAAAGTAGTTCATATTTATTCATTTGTTATTATCGATAAAAAAAATAAAAGATAATTTAATATTAAATATAATTGTAATATGCTTACATTTCCCATATTTTAAAATTAAATTTAGCAGTACTTTATAAACCTTCTTTAATTTTAATTCATTGAATTAATTCTTGTATTTTAATTTATAGAAATTATAATAGTCACAAAATACCAAAATTGTAATATAGTTCTTCTTTTAAGTGAGAAACTTTAAAAACATAATAATTACAAAAATATATATTCTAGATCGGTTAGATTAAAACTTACCTTTTTACATTAATTATTAGTAGACATTGAAACTTTGATTTTTTACCAAAATAACGCATATATTAATTTATCAATCATTATAAAATATCAAAATAAATAATGTAAAAAAATTATATTATAATAAAATGCTATTATTTATTTAAGTGACTTAAATATCGTTGACATAGTGTGATTAATAAAATTAAGATATAGTGGATTGTGATATCCTGAATACTTTTAATTCTATCAAATCACGAATGCATTTTACCTTTCCCAGCTTCCAACTTCTTACTTTTGAATATTTAACTTGCTTGATACGATATTGTTTTGTTCAAGACACAAGAAAAGAAGAAAATTGAAGAGAAATGAGTTTGGGATTTTGATAGTATCATTTTGAGATGCAGGAAGCAAACAATGAGTGAGCATGTCTTGACCTTGTGAAAAATAACCAGCCATTGTCTTCCCCAATCTCTAGGAAAGCACAACCAACCTTACTCAAACATAACCAAACACGCATCATTGTTTTTCCTACACAATCATGTTTTTTTTTTTCAGAATAATTTTTTTTAATTTTTTGGAAGCTAGGGAAGAAGATTATATGGTTGATTTGTGATTGTCCAAAAATATCACTATTATTCAAATCAAAATACAAAAGAAAAAAAAAAGAGATAAAAGATGAAATTATGTTTGTTTGCTGATATTTAATAATATTTTTTTTATCAATAATAAATAAATAAATAGAAGATTTTCACTATAATTAATAATTAAGATTCTAGAATCACGTAAAGAAGTTTGAGATTATTTGAAAGAAGAATACGATGGGAAAAAAATAAGAATTGAGATATGAGAGCATTATAAGAAATTTTGAATTGAATGCGATGAAAGAGTTAAAGAAAAATAAAAAATACTCAAATAAATTGTTAGGTATTATTAACCGGATAAAATTTTGGTAATGGGGTTGGAGAATTATGAAACATTTATTACTTCGTTAGAAAACACAAATAATTTGTCAACAATTACTTTGATAGAATTGATACATTTGTTGCAAGCACAAAAGCAACAAAGATTAATAAGAGGAGTCTCTACCATTACCATTGAGGGTAAGATAAAAGTTTTTTCGCAATCAAGAACTACAAAAGGAGTAAATACAACAAAAACAAAAGACATAAATTTTTCATCTTGTTCCTACTCCAAAAAAAATCACCAACATAACAAATGTTAATGAACGCCAATTGTAAAATGCTAAGTTGGGATATGTGGAAAATATATGCAAATCCCAATATTCATAAGAAAATGTTAAGATTGTAAAGGAATAGTGAATTAGAAGACGAACTACTTCTTGCATTGCAACTGCATTTGTTACAACCAACAAATCTAGAAAACATTGGCTTATAGATAGTGGTCTTTACAAAACACATGACCTATAATGAATAACTTTTGAAAGAGCTTAATAAATCATATATTTCTAAAGTAAGATTTGTGAATGGAAAATAACTTATTGTCGAAGGTATATAGAATTGCAATTAAAAATCATTTAATTGTCAACTTAATTTTTGATATCTTATAAATAATCGAGATTAATCAAAATTTGTTAAGTGTTGCTAAACAAGGTTATAAGGAGTACTTTGAAAACAAAATTTTTGCTTTGAATTTGATGAAAAATGAGTTTGTTACAAATAAAGAAAATATAAAAAAAAGGTCAAAATAAAAAGAAGATGAATATTTTTTGAAAAAAATTCATGTCCAATAGAAAGTATACGAAGAACCACATTCTAACGTCCATCAAAAGTACAACATGAAATTAGTAATAGACAAAGAAGATGAGATTGATGAAAGAAGAATTACAATTTCAAAATGAATAAAAAAAATATATAAGAACTATGAATAAAAAAGAGAATATATGTCAAACATTAAAAAAAATGATAATAAAATTTAAAATTCAAATAAATAAATATTAAGAAAATAATAAATATTGAAAACATTTACTTAATATATTTCATTGTTTTTCACAAAAAAGATATTAATTTTTTAAGATAAAAATATACTTGATAATATTTTAATATTTAATATTCCGTTAAATAAAATAAATCACAAATTTCTCCATCTAACATTTCTCTATTTTCAAAATGTCAACAATTTTTCCTCTTTCATAGAATTTAGTTTTTATTTTATTATTCTTTAATTTTAATTAAAAGATTTAGTGTTTTTATTAGATTTATTTAAAAAAAAAGCGACTAAATAGTCATTATTGTCCCGGTAGGACTACTTATAAGATGGGTTTTCAACCAAATTCTTCCTCTCTATCTTTTATATACACCTGCTTTTTAATTGCACGCCCATTTAACTTAAATAACAGATAAGCTTCTTTTCTCATAACTTAATACATTCTTTTCGTTTTTTCCTCTGTCCTTATGAGCTTACTTTTCTTTACATTTTTACTGGTTTCAGTATATTACGCGAAGCATTCAACTAACAGTTAAATTAGGTAAATCCGTTAGTAATAATCGATCATGCTTAAGAAATAAATTCAACAGCGTCTATTACATCGTACAAAAAAGTTGATTAATGGATTAATTAAACAATAAAAATAATAATTAGAATTAAAATCGTTAATATTTACCCGTGTATAATGTTTTGACCTGGGGGGCTGTAACCGAAACTGTCATGCTTGAAGCTGCTGCTGCTGCTTATGTCTCGACACATGAACCTTTTTCAAATTTAACTACAACGAACAGTACAAAATTATTAGAAACTTTTTCGAGTGAAGGATTTTTTAAAAGTTATATATAAATAATTTCCTCATTAATTTTAGTACTGTAGAAGTAAGAGTAATAAATTAAAAAATAAAATGTCTTCTTTCAATCTTACTTTTGTTTGATTGGGATGACATGACAGGGAAGTGAGTTTGATGAAAATTTTGAGGGCCAATTATCAAATTCAAGTATTATCTATTTTATAGGTCTGTATTTTGTTATAATTTTATTTTAAAAAAATATTTTAGTGAGTTAGAGGAGAGATGAGTATATACATTATAGAAAATATTGATGATAGTCTTTAAAAAAACTCACTAAATAATAATTAGAGTGAATTTAATTTTTCTTAAGATTAACATTAATATTTTTATAGTGATAAATAATGTACTGCCGGAGAAAAAAAAATGTGAAGGCAGTTAATATTAAAAGGAATATGATGAATAAAAAAAAAGTAGGATTGAGAGGAAAGTTACGTCAACATCAGATAGATTTGATGAAAGATGAGGAAATATAAGCCATAATGCATGTGTTAACTAAAAATAAGTTGAAGATGCATAATAACATATATAACATAACATAGCAAAACAAAGAAGAGAAGATACGGATCCCACCCAAAATTATTGTGTGTACTCTAGACAGATCTCTGACTTGTCTATTTTGGTTGAAATTTATTTTGATGTTTTTGTATAGATTGAGAGGAGATAAAAAGATAATATTTGATTGATTTGGTATTATCCATTTTTGTAATTTTGTTGATAAGAAAAGGTGAAGTGGGCAGTCTAATCACATAAAAATGTGGGAACGGCCCCCAATAATTGATGCAGAAAGGTCCTTGATCACCACTCTTTATTACTTTCATTCTCCTCTCAACTCACAACTCACGCTAATTGCATCCCTTGTCGTTTCGTATAATCGCAAACTAGTTAAAATAGCCAAGCATTTCAACTTTCAATTCATTGAGTCAGACACACTTTAGCCAAAACAAGATAAACGAATAAAGCATCCAACCATCCTTCATATTTTACAACATCCCAAACTACTTTCTTCTAATCCTCTTACAACACCCTAATCACTAACCCCTTCAAAACCCAACCTCCTTTGCTCCATTTCCTTATAAGGAAAACCCATCCTTAACAACATTTTTTTTCATCAATTTCAAATTAAGACGAAAAAGGGTTTGGGTGGGAAGTTAGAGGCATTGGTGAAGTGGTAGATGGACTTCATCATGTGATGCTCCAAAAACAGCCAAAACGGACGGATAGACGTCTGATGGGACCTTCTGACACACGCACACAGAGAGTACTCAATCTCTTTGTCGTGTCGTGTATGGGTGTTTCACATTTTTTTTTATTTTCATTTTAATTAAATATGTCAACATATTATTGTTTTTCACTTCATTTAACATGTATTACGCTGCAGATTTGCATTTTTATTTTTCAAACGAATCATCATTGCATGATAATAACCATTAGAGTGTATATATTGTTTATTTCTTAAATAAAAATGATGGTTTGATTGGTATGCTCAGCGTTGCTGTTGTTTACTGATATAATATATATATATATATATTTTTTGTTGTGTCAGCTGGCGGGAAACCGCAGATAGAACAAGACAGAATGAGAAACAATAAACTTTTTATGTGTACTGTGTTGTGTCACCTACCACAACCATGAACCAAACCAAACCAACAACACATGCACCACTCTCTCTCTCCGTTGAGTGATGGCACAAGCCCTTTCTCCCCGTTGAGGTAGAATGATGAAGAAAATAAGAACGGGACGGAAAAGTTGTGCTGTGCCCGTTGAGGTAGCTCCAGGGTGAGAGTGAGAGAGAGAGAAAGAGGGAATTGCGGGGAAAAGGGAAGTGGATAGTGACAAGACAAGAAAAAGAATGGGACGACCGTGATTTGCATTTCTATATTCTCTTGCAGCTTTTCTCTCTCTCTCTCTCTCTCTTACACAGTACGTACTAATAACACAAACACACACACTCACACACATTCATACACACACATACGTATACACTGAAAACTGTGGCCCCCATACTTGAACAGAACCCCCAGCTTGCTTGTCGCACCACCATCACCTCCATCCATTCATTCACCAACAATTCACCTTTTTCTTCGCTTTTTCTCTGCCGTTTCTACTGTTTCTTTCTATGCTTGCATATCAAGTGTAATCACCTTGCATTTTTTAATTCCTAATATATATAAATGAGTGTTTGAAAGTCAGATATGATTCTTCTTCCAGTGAGCTTGGCTCACTACGCAAACACACAGTCCTGAACACACATGTTCTTTCCTTTTCCCCTCTGCATCTTTTTCACGAATTTGGGTTTTCTATCCTATACATATGTCCGCAAGCAAACCAGAAAAAACACTCCTCAGAAGTTAAGAATCATCATGCACATCACTCCCATCTCATCTCGTCTCGTCATTGCACACCCATCATTAGGACCACTTCTTTTATTTTATGTCTCTAATTCACAGAAACAAAGACTAATCTAATCATCTTAATCTTTTGCTTTCACCCACCATCTACTCTTAATCTCGCATCACCTCAGGCTAACAAAAAATATACACTTGATTCTTCCATTAACTCCAACAAGGCTAAGCATCGTCATTCTATTTTATAAGGATTTCAGTTCAGATTGCCAATGTAAAGACTTTGTTAATAGTGATTTCAAAACCACTTTTATATCAAGTATGTTTTAACCCTAATTAATAAACACTAAAACAACATTGCTTTATAATTCTATCTTTTAACTAAGTAATCTATTATCTAAATTTCAACAATGTTATTTTAAGTATGGAAAAAATCCTGAAAATATAATATATAAGTTTGTGCACTGATGGCCCTTAATTGCATTAAAAAACTGCAAACATCATTAAATGAACCACTAAATTCTAATACTATCAGGCTAAATTTTTCTAGTAAAAAGAGTTGGTTCTATTAACTATTCTCTCCTAAGTTCAAATTCTAATGTATGCAATTTATCATAATTTTTAGAATTTATTACATAAATATCCCTTCAGATTTACCTTAATTACACATGCATCCTTTTATTTTCAGAAACATACCAATGACACTCCTCCCCTGACGAAGTTAATGGTATAACGATCTTAAAATTAAAATTAAATATATTTTGAGTTCATTATTGTGAAAGTCCTAAATTGTTCTTCAATTAAGTTAGATAGAAAGTTGTGGATCCCTCATTTTGTAAAGTCTCTAGTTTGGATTTTGATTTTTCTCTCTCAACTTCATTTACCTTTGAATGTTTCTCATGGATTTAAGTCTGCAATTTTACACAGATTTGGGTTTGAACACCTAGTGTTCATTATATACAAAAAAAAATTAAAATGTTGATAAAAAGAAAACACCGATTAATAAGGGAATTGATGTTTGTGTTTTTCGTTTTCTATTCTTTTGTATATAAGAGTTGAAACATAACTAAAATGTTTAATTTAATTTAATTTATTCTTGTTTGATAAAAAAAATAACTGATTTATTAGTTTATTTAAGAATTGATGTAGTAGGACAAATTATATTGGTTTCTTAGGTGTAGTATATGTGTTTTTAGGTTAGTTTACAACTATATGTTCTCTTCAGTTTCCTTCTTTGTGTTGTATTTTTTTGTCATCCTTTATAAATTCTTTTTTTTTTACACTTCAAGTCTTTATAAAAAAATGTACATTAATATATTTAGGTATTACATATGTTTATAAAACTGTGATTTTTTATGTTAGAAATATATATTACATAGAAATGTATATATTGTAAAATAGACTATACAAATATATATTTATTTGTTGATACAAACTATTTGTTTCTGTATCTAGATAATAATAAATATATTTTTTCAGTTGACTTAGAGATTTGCTTATTGTAATTGAAAGATACTCTTTTTTTCTGATTTTTTGGGATTATGCAAAAAAAAATTATAATCTGAATAAAGATTGTAACTAGTACCTGTGCAACACACAAACTTTTACAAAAGTCTTAATTTTAAATTATAATATTATAAAAATATAATTTTTTGGATATTATATTAAATCTGGTATTACAAAATACAAATATAAGTCCTTCAATTATTAAGAATATAAGATAGTTAGAAGAAATAAAAATTTTATGTAAAAAGGATAATTGAAATTAATAAATATGAAATTGACAAAATTTTAAAAAATGAGATGAGACATGGTAAATATTAATATTTTTGGGTTAATTATCTTATTTTTAATGTCAATCACGTGAAAATACGAAGTCAACACAATCTTAATAAGACATCAAGTTACAACAGACAAAATATAAACTTATATGAGAGAATGAAAATGAGATAACGTATGTTTGTTTGAGTTAGGAGTGATAATACGGGTTAGTCGCATTGGTCTATCTCGCATTTAACCCACAAAATATGGATCGGGTTGATCCATTTCACAAAAGTGACACAAACTGAATTTGTTGGTCTATACTGTATAAGAATTTTATTTATTTCAATTTTTTATTACATAGTACATTAAACAATTTAATATTTATACTTATTTAAGATTTTGAATAATTTAGAAATTTTATGTATTTTAACTTTTTATTGAAATAGTTCATTAAATAATTTAGAATTTTTCTTTAGAGTTGATGGTTGAAGTATTTTGAAATGTTTAATATTTATTTATTAATTACTAATAAAAAAAATATTTATTTGTTGCCTTCTTTTAAAGTGGTACAATATTAGAATAAAGTGTTCATTTTCTTAAATGGCTTGATTTTTTAAAGAAAAGTGGACATACAAGAACAAATTTCTTAAAGCCTTACTAGAGTAAATTGCTCTAAGATTTTCCAAAAGAAACTTATTTGACAATACCGTAATACAAAAAGGAGAGGTAGCAACAATTAATGCGCAGATAACGACCATATTCTGCAAGAGATTTTAATAAACTAAAGACAATAAAAATTATGAAATATGACAAAATCAGCCTCGTGTCCTTCTTTCATAATTCGATCTACATGTTTTGTACCATTCACTATTATGGTAGGCATTATAGATATAAACATGAGACATATGTTGGAAATCCTAAATATACTATGAATAAAACCAAGCCAAATTGTAATATATTTAAAAACATATTTAAAAACTACAGGTCTTAATATTAAAAAAAATAAACAAGAGTTTAATATATGATTATTCATTTGTAATAAAGATATATATTTTTTTTTTAAGAAGTGAAGTTTAAATATAACTCAATCTTATAAAAATTAGTTTGTAAGTTGAAATTTGTAGTTATTTATATTTTATAAATTAATTTTATCTTATCTCTATTTAATATGAGATTTTCACATCATTCTCACATTGAAACTGTTAACTCATTCATGAGACTAGATATTTATGAGTAGTCCAGTATTTAGTAGTGAATAATACCATATATTTAATAAACTCTCGTTATAATAAACTTTAAATAAATCTAATATAAATTTAGAAGTGAATTTTAAACATAATTTAACTTATGTTGAATTGTGTAAAATAAAATTTACACTAATTTATATAGTATAAATTGTTCTTATCTCTCCAACAACTTTATTTTATTTCTTTTTCTTTTTTAGAGATACTTTTATTAGGTATTATTATTTGATTCCATCTCACATGTCTATTTTTGTGTGATATTATTGTAAAAAATGTATAAAATTGATTTCATGTGTTGTTTTATTTTGAAGAAATTGTAAAGAAAAGAATGGTGCTATATTTGGGGTGACAGGGTGAAATGGTTGCTCCACTTGCATCCAGCTTGCACCAAAATGGAAGATACCCAGTGACTCTTCACCTGTTCTTGCGTGTCCTCACCCATCCCTCAATGCATCATGACCACCATGTGTCAATTTATGACAATCGCATCATCATGTCCCTAAATTCTTAAATATATGCTTATCTAGATTCCATTTCCTTTTATTTTTTCCCCACATTTTCTTATATTTCTACCAATATACCATGCTGACATCCTTTTGATTTTCCATAAATAACGAATTACAAAAAATAGGAACACTAAAACTATAATTAAATCTTATATTTATGACTCAATTTTGGTTTAGGTTTTGAATTAAGTGAAAAAAAATGTACCAAATAGATTAGTTTTTAGACTGTGTTGGCCGAATTCAAACCCAATCAACAAACATTCGGTTGATTGAATTTAATTTAATTCATTGAGCTTAAAAACACTATTGTTTCTGACATTTTTTTAATTTCTATTGGTATGCTATTTTTCATTCTAGTCCTTTTTTCTATTGGTATTCCAATTTAATTCAATTTAATATTCTTTGTTAAAGTGGAGTAGAAAAGCAATAAGAAAAAAAAGGTTAAAAGGTCAAAACAAAAAGCAAATATCGTGTCCCTTAAGACATCAGTATATATATATATATATATATATATATATATATATATATATATATATATATATATTAACTCAGTGAGATTGCAGTCCACTATTTCACCATGTTATTCTTAATTAAATCTATTTACTTAAATTTTACTCAATTATTTTAATCTTAGTCTTTAGTTCAAATTTAGGAGAAACTGAAGTTTGTTTAGTAGTATTAGTATTTTCTAAACTAGTTATTACTTTATGATTAAATTACACTTCTAATCTTGTAATTTTGGACCACTCTCTTTTTAATACAATTTTTAAAACTTATAACCGGGAATGGCTTAAAACCTAAAATTTAATTTGTTTAAGATTTGGCCTATAACATTTCTAAGGTTCTTTAAGTAATCAGTTTATGGTTGGGTATCTCTCAAATGCCATCAGTTTATGTTTGTATTTTTTATTTGTAAACTAAATCACTATCTTCACCACCATTGCAATAAAATCATTACAACAATTAATTTAAAAAGATAATAATAATTAAGTTTAATACTTTCTATAAATTAAAAAAGTTAATGTTATTTAAAATAATTTTTATTATAAATACAAATTAATAAAATAATTTATAAATTTATATATGAAATTATTTATAAATATTTTAATTATTAATTACTTTAGATTCTAAATTAGTCTTGTGATTAATTTAAAAATTAAAATACTTAGTAACTAAAATCTTGTTAATTAATATTAGATAACAATTTAAAAATTATTTTATAAAATTTTATTAATGATATAAACTATTTTAGATACTAATAATTTTTTAATTTTAAAAAATAATATTTAATTTAATAAATAATATTTAATTAAGAAATATTAATTATTTTTTGTTTTTAAAATGTAGTGAAATTAGATCTGTGTTTTTTCATTAGAAGTCTAACTTTTTTATATGGTAAAAAACTAATAAATTCTATCATTATTAATGGTGAAAAATCTATTTTGTCGGATAATAAAAATGAAGGGATATACTTTTTAATAAAAAAATAACGGAAACAAATTATTTAAATCAAAACTCTATTTTATATTTATAAAACTAATGTGATCATTAAAAATTAAAATGAAATAGAAAACAGTTTTTTTAGTTTAACATAGTATGTCACAAATTTAATTTTAATTTAAATATCAATGGGAATTAATCAAATTTAAGATATAATATTTGAAATGTATGAAAAATATAATTAAAAATTAAATGAAATACTCTAACTCACTTAATCTGCCTACTTAATCCATTAATATTGTCATACATGTTCAAATCAATTTATAGTTTTATAAATTTAGAAAAGATAAATTTATATACATAATACAAAAAATAAGTAATAGAAAATTATTAGATAGAAATCAATTTTGGAGACTAAAAATAATTATTTATTATATTGACTAAATTATATACTATTTTAGAGAAAAAAAATTATTTGTTTCTAAATTACTTTCTATTATTGATAAATAGTTTCTAAATCGGTATCAAATTAGCTACCAATATTTTAACTACCACAAGTTTTAATTACCAATTATTTAAATTCTAAACTTTGTAGCAAAAAAATTTGTGACTAATTAGATATCAATTTAAAAACTATTTATTAATAATAGAAACTAATTTAGAAATTAATAACTTTTTAGTCTCTAAAATAATATCTAATTTAGACAATATATCAATTAATTATTTTTTATCTATAAAATTAGTTTTTATTTAAAAGATTTACTAGTAGTGATGGAAATGAGTTGAAAATTTTAATATGTGTATATATAATTTTAGGTGATCTTTAACAATTTAACTTGTGAATCCATTTAAAAAAAAAAAAAAAACTTGTGAATCCATTTCTAAAAGTGATGAGTTACATTTTTCATCCTATATTTACATGCTGTTAACCTAATCCTGCTTGACACGAATTTAGAGCATGTTAACTCTAATCGATTTTCTTTGTATTTGATAATTTATTTATATATTTGACTAAAATATATTCCAATCAAAATTTCGAGAATGAATAAAAAATTATTCTTTTAATTAATTTCTTAATGTGATTATTTTAAATTGATTCCTTTAAAATTTTTGAAAAAAAGCTAACAATATTAGGACTTAGTTGAATGTATTTTATTTTTTAGACTATTTTGTCAAACAATTTTACACTACATCTTTGAAAAGAAAAGAAAAATTGCTTGACTAAAAATAGACTTTTATTTTTGTTCAACTAACTCGTACCACTACCCCACTTCATAAAATAATTGCATATAATTATTTTAAAACCATGTGATTATTTACCCAACTCATCCCCAGACACGAAGAGAAATAACCGGGAAAAAGTGTAAAAGGGATTTATTTGTGGTAACTGCCACTTTCAAATGTTATTAGATTCTGAAAACGATTTCAGAAAATCAAATAAAATAAATAAATAAAAGCTAACACCACCAAATGCAATAAACCAAGAGATTTTTTTTTTTAAGTATTATTAATATAGTCCCACATCAATTAAGAATTGAAGTAAAAAACAATTTATATATACTTTTTACTCATGTCAAATACCTTTTAAAAACATGAACAAAATTTTCATAGGTCTTATTAGAAAAAAAAGAGACACACGTATATATTTTGAATGGTGTAATGTTTGATGTATTATATAGGAATATTGAAGTAATGGGCCCTGAAATGATAGCAAGTTTAGACATAGAATAGGGAGGCTAAAACTGGAGACATATATAATATAATGGCCTACAAAGTTAAGGTTGATAGAGCACACCGACATCACTCACCACGAACTTGTTACAAATTTCGTAGGGAAGCAAAGTACCGAATCATTTGGAGGAAGAAGTTTGAGAAGAAAAGCAATGATTTAATGGAACAGTGGAATTGCATACTTTTGGGTATCACAATGCCAAAATAAACTGGTTTAAATGGTTGTGCCCACTGTTCTGTACGATAAAACACTATCACACTGTTCCACTTCAAATCAGATACTATCCCATACATGCTACAGAGCTACACTTATATTTCCTTCGTTACTTGGGAATTTAATTTACAGTCAACGGAGGATGATTTTGAGTTGAAGTTATGAAGAGCATGCAAAAAGGAATAGTACTATTCTGGACAACAAGTAGTAGGGGTGCTAAAATAATTTTTACACCATTAACTTAAACCCATTCCAAAGCAACGTCAGAGGTAATGATTCATAGACCCATTTCATGAATTGAGTTTGTTTTTATCCACTAATATTGTTGAATAGTAAGTAGGAGGTGAAGCTAAATTTTGTTTGAATTATGTTTTTGGGCAGTTGAGAATGAGCTTAAATGGTTACTTTGCATGCTTTTCCTAAAATAATTGCTTTGCTTTGGTTCCACTTTTTGCTTGCAGCTTTAATTTCACCTAAAGATGGAACTGTAATAAAGCGTAATCTTACGAAATGACATTCCCGCGTGCAAATCAAATATATAAGTGGGTCATCTACACTTGCTTTATGCACAGTTAACTTGATTCCTAGATTAAGACATTCACTGTTTATACTTATATCACATTTCATAACTCCCATTCAAAAAGTAAACAACATCATTTACACAGCACTTCATTCACTTAAACCATAAATTCTTTTAAGACATTACTCACTATCAACTTTCCTTTCATGCTTTACATCTGTTATAAACTACATGTTAGAAATTTCATGTTTCTCATCTCTTAATCTTTTATATAGATTTTATAGCATCATGAGTTCGATAATACATATAATTAGGTCATCTACCTATATTCATATCAGACAATAATGTATTAGCACAAATCAAAAGATCTTGAGTAAATGGTAATATCAAAACCCAAAACAAAAGAAATATGATGAATGTATATATATAACAGAGAATACACTAAAGAAAAAACACATCACTTACTAATCGAGATTGAGAGTCCATTCACTCTTAACAACACTAAATATTTTAGGTTTGAGATCGCCGATACTCTTATCTGAAACAGTTTTATTTATAATTTTTAAATAGCCTTCGAGAAGTATGATTTAACTTAATTATTGACTTTAACGAAGGTGTCTCCATTGTGGTGAATCCTATACACTTTTCTTCTTTCATTTCTGCCTTTAGTATGATAAGAAAATGAGTTTGGGGTTGAATTAAAAATGGAAGAAAGCATGGATTACGGGCCTGTGAATTAATCTAAGGCCATAGTAGATTGTGGTCCACCTGAGGTATAGGCCAGGACCCAATTTCTTGAGATAATAAATTTGTATTAAGCTTGAAAGACACATCACCACCAAGCCCTAAACACCGGCCTATAGATACATGTGTTTTTTCCACTGAGAGAGAGAAGCACTTCAATTTTCAAACACCACCAACATTTATTTAGGTAAGAAAATTGATTAGAGGATTAAACCGGGCGTGTAGGAGGGGAAACAAAGGAAAAAGAAACAAGTAATGATTAGTGAGTGCCCCACTAGGGAAATTTTGAAGGATTCACTCTTAATTAAACGTCTTTTTCACATTGAGAACTAATTATATTTATACATAGTTGTAGAAAATTAAGAAAAATATTGTTTTACTTTCAACTTTGCCTCTCTGTTCTCCATTATTTACATGTGAGAAGAAGATAGCTGTATACCATTGGAATTTGGACGAGGAAAGACTTGAATGAATGTATAAATTCTTGTACTAATTGGAATCGAACAAATTATGGTTAGTATTTGATGAGTCATGTTAATTGATTTTAGTAATCGATCGACTGAATGAATCTTCATTCAAAGTAGTTACGATAAACAGTTTAAGACAGTTGTAAGAATTTTTTAAGAATTTAGAATACATTCTACCAAATTCAGATAACACTCCTGTAAATCAAGAACTTTTCTAAAAAATGAGCTAATGCTAAAATATGATAAATTTGACTCATTACAACAAACTACAAATGTGTAAGGTACGATTTTAATACCTTCTTAATTTATATTTCGTATACTAAGTACTTACTTGATTGTTTGAATATTTTTTTCAGATCAATATACAAGACTTAGAATAAAAAATAAGAAAACAACCTAACAACCAACTCGTTAACAATTCAACAACCAATTTCAGATATTATTTAAATTTATTTTATCTATACAATTCTTAATAGCTATATCTAACTTTTTTTTTTTTTTTTGGATCTCTTGACCTTGATCAACAAGTTTTACAACCTTTGGAATCATCGAGACCTAGATTGAAAACAAAAACAATGAATAGGACGATGAAGATTATGTCATCTCCTTCGAAATACCAAAAACATTTTCTGAGACTATAGCGTTCGAGTGAGTGTAGTTTATTTGGAATAATTTTTCTTAAAATTGGGTTAGACAAGTCAATTTGAAATTGAACTATAACTTTTCTAGCTCAATTTATCCCTTACCAGATTAAGGGTCAAAAAAACCCTGCATATGGATCAATAATATTTTTACAGCCTACACAGAATGGATCCATCATTTCTTACACTATAAAAAATAAATATTATTAATATAAATTACCTTTTATATGATAAGATAATAAAATAATTTCACTTAATTAAGTTTTAAGTTATTATAAATTTAGACATCTTTAATTAATTTTTAATTACAAATTTTCGTTCTATTGAATATTAAAAGTATTTTTTTGTTTTTATTTAAATATTTTTTCATTTAATTATGTTGCCAACTAGATAATATAACGGTTACTTCCGTCTTCTCGTTTCTAAAAATAAATAAGTGATTGCGTGACGACAAAAATTAAGAAATAAGATACTTAGACAAAAAATGAAAAAAATATTTTAAACACTTAATTAATATATATATATATATATTAAATTAAAATACTTAAATTTATAAGATACTGAAAATTTAATTAAATATATATTTTTAATGTTGTGCAGAGGTGTCTATTCTTTTATTTTTTTTTCAATAATAATATAAATAATCGCCAAAATATTTATCAGACATTAAATAATGATTAATGTATTAATGGTGGTACTTGTATATAGTAAAAGATCTATTTTATTAGTGAGAACTTAAATCATCTTTAAAATTATTTTTTCAATTCTGCTTTAATCTTTCAATAACTTTTACCTATTATCGCTAAAAAAATTTAAAAAATGAAAAGATTTAACAAAAGATTAAATATTATCTTATGAAATAAATTTTATAAAATTTAGTTAAATTTAATTTTTTTAATATGATATAAAGTTATTATATAGTAGTGTTTGCTGGAAGTTGAAACTTGTGTCATCCATTACTAAATTCTCCTAATTTAATGTGAGATGTCCAATACTAAATGTAAAAGTGTATTGATCTATTATATTTATTTTATAGAATAACTCCAATAAATTGATTGAACCTCAAAATATTATGTACAACTATTTATTTATTTCTCATAATATTTAATATTAATGAATAACTCAATACCCATTGTGACACCATCCTATGAATCGTGTGAATGAAACCCAGCAGAGTTTCAAGATTATTGCCATCTGCAACAAAGAAGAAACAAATCAAATCTCAAAATTCAATGAAATTGTACGCTTAACCAATACTAATTAAATGGTAACAATGAACAAAATTACTAATTAAAGTATGAGATACCACTAATCAAGTTTTGAATTCGTATGAACTTCACGGTGGTAAATCACTACATGATCCTGAAATGCTTCCAACAATGAAACTTTGATGAAGATCGAGTGATGATTTATTTATATGAGATTTTCTAAATCTCAAATAAGAGTTTAAAGAGATATGAGAGGGATTAAATGAGTACAAATGTATTGAGTTGAATTGAGTAATTTCTGAAATTATATTTATAAGTTTTTGGTGTTGTTAAAATATAAAATATTTAATTAATTTATATATGTTGTCGAATATCAAGTCAATTTCAACATAGAAGTTAGTTTTTAAAGGTGTCCTATTTATTCAGACATGGAGGTACTTAATGTCTATTATTGCAAGTGAATATTATATTCTTAGTATTTTTTTATACTGGATATCTCTAATATGGATATTATATTCTTATTATTTTTTAATTTTGGATAGTACACATATTTTACTTTAATAAAAAATATCATAACATCTAAGTTAAAATAACTCCACAAAATTTAACAAAATCATATATCGATAAATGAAAAAATGTATAAAAAAAATAAAAAAATATGAGAGAAACCAAACTCATATAAAAGAAACAAACAATAATCCAAAATAAAAGACTATACAAATTTAAAGTCTAAGCTCGTGTTTGGATTGGGGGGTGGCACTGTAGTCACAGACGAAAGTGGGGTGTCACCCCGTTTGGATCTGTTGATGGTGGAGGGTGTGGGTGAGGGTGAGGGGAAAGTTGGGCCGAATGAGAGAGCATTCAGAAGTGAAGAGAAAGGAGAGGGAGAGGGAGTGAGTGTCAAGTAGGATGAGTGCAATGTCATTTGTGCCTTCACTAGATTTTTTGACGTATTTGGACATTGGACATGAAGCATGCATGCGCATAACACTGTGAAGAGAAGCTTTTCAGCAAGCACAGGAGATTCCTGACCATTGTTCAGGATTCTCTTTGACCAACTTCAAAGCTCAATGAATGCATAGCCAAGTTGGTGAGAGAGTGGATGAGCGTAATAAAGAGGTGCAGCAGTATATATGTGGTTCCCAACCTCACAAACCTCACACAGTTGAGGCAATTCAGTTCTTCACAAAGCACATACCTAGAGAGCTTGGAGATGGTCATGAGTAAGCATAGTGATAGGAGATTGCACTTGGTTCTTTGTTTGTGACCTCAGGTGAGCTGTGTGTGAGTTTATTTTCATTATTAACTGATTATCACTGAAAATGAACGTATGCCATAATCGATTATGTGAAAAAAAAAGAGTTGATAATTGATGAATATATATTTATTCACACACAATAGCCTTAATCATAGATTATTGGACTATAATAATAAATAAATTCATTGTTTTAATTAATATTCATATAATTGGTAATTAATATTATCTTTGGTAATTTTGTGTTTTTAGGGTAAATTATCTGAAGCATCTACCTTTGTGAATGAGCCAAACATGCAAAAGTCCAAGTTGCTTATTTGAATAAAAACAAAAAAACAAATTCTGAGGAGAAGAAAGAGAAAATAAAAGCTACAAGATTCCAGAAACAGAATTGGAAGCAAATCTTCTGTAAAATAAAAAGAATTATGGAAAGTGGAAACTGTTTAGAAAATCTTAAGTGCAATATTTTCCCAAGATCCTTGGAGCAGAAAAGTCTATAAAAGGACACAAGCATGAAGGAGAAAGGGAGAGAGCTTCATAGGGTTTTCTTAGTTTCTTTTCTTCTTTGTAATTCTTTTGTTTTGCCTCCGCATGGAAGGTTAAACCTTTTTGGTTGATTCTTTTGTAATTCCCCATTAAGTTCTGAGGTTTTTATTCAATAAAAGTTTCATTTTTCAATTTTTTATAACAATTGTTTTTATTGTCTAATCTTCTGGAAAACTAGTTTTTGTGAGAGGTTGTACTTGAACGCATGATTGAGAGTCTTCCTTATCTTAAACTTTGGTTTCTTAGTTAGTTCTCATTGTTCTAATTAATTTCTTGGCGCATGATTCAAGAGAGAGGATATAAGCATTCCTATGGAGTATACGCATGGAACAAAATGTCTATTGATTAAACCAGTAGACGCATGCTTTACTGGTGAGTTTCAGTTGAATCAGATCGGCGCATGTTCAATCTGGTTTAGCTCTGTTGGAGGATTGAAAAAATATTAATCTTTAGAGAACCTGTGAAGAATTCAATGGTGGAAGAACTTGGGATCAACCACTTTTTTATTTTCTATTTCAATCTTTTTTATATTTTTCTTGTAGATAGATTTTGAATTCGGTTAACTGAATCACTATTGGATTCGTTGGGAGACAACTTAGGGTCATCTCTCTGGTGTTAGACAACTCTACGCTAGATTCATATTAATTTGACAGCAAAACGACAACTATAAATAATCGAGCATAAACATTTGGATAATCGATTATGATTTTAATTTCCCAGATTTTTTATTTTCTGTTTTTTGAAGTAATTTTTGCATGATTTTTTTGGATTGTGTTTTTTTTTTAAATTGTGTTTGGATGTTTAGTTTTATTTTGAATTTAATTTGTTTAAATTATTTTAAAGTACTTGTTAATTAGTTTTTGTTAATTAGTTTTTAATTTTAGATGTGAATGTTTAGGAAAATTGATTATCTAAGATTTATATTGTTAATGTAAAAATTTCATGAAATTTAAATATAGAATTTTTGTAACATGAATTGAATTGAATTTATAGATTGAAATTAGAGATCTAAATCTGTTATTTTAAAATATTGTTATTAAAAAAATTATAAAAATTGTTACAGTAATTTAAAACAGAAAAATCAAATATACAGAAGATTTTTTTAACATTGTTAAATAAATTTATGAATGTATACATAGTAATTTTTTTTTTAACTTTGAAGCTGTTAATAAAATAATTTTTTTGATTTAAACTTACAGAATAGACTATTTTTTAGAAATTATTATTTTTACAGAATGTAAATATAATTTTTAAAACAAATATTGTATTAATTAAAAAAACAGAAAAAGATTACATAATAAATTAGAATTTTTAATAATATGTGTACATAGTTATTATTTTTTGAACATTTAATTCTTTATAAAGAAATATATTTATTTATTTGAAATGATTATTTTTACATAATGTAAATAGAAATTTTGAATGCTATATTTTATATTTTTTTTGATATTTTACATACATTGTCATAGTTTACATAAATGGTTAATGTTATTATGAAAAAATTAAAACAAATATTGTAGTAATTAAAAAGAACAGAAAAAGATTACAGATTTTTTAATAAATTCGATTTTTTAATAATATGCGTAGATAGTTAATATTTTTTTAACATTTAATGCTTCATAAAAAAACATTTATTTTATAATTCATTTTAATTTTATATTAATTTTTAAGTTATAATTGAAACTTACAATTATTTTAATTATCAAAATTATGTACAAAATTAATAATTTTTTTTATACATATGGATAAAAGTATACTTTATTATATATAACATAAAGTAATTGAAATTAAATAATATAATATTAATTATTTTAATTAATTTAAATATTCTTTAAACTAATTAATATTTCATTTTTCCCATTTATATATATAGAAGAATAAATTTATAATCTTACCATTTACACTATTCAAAATATATTAAAATACTTTCACAACTATCACATCATTCACACTTTTCAATAAACTTTCTTTACACATCCACTCTAACATCCCTCAATCCAAACATCCTCAACTTTCAACTTTCTCCACACTTTTTTCATATTTTCACTCCCACACCCTCAACTTTCCACTCACGAGTTGATAAGTGTTACAACAAAATATAAACTAATGTAAAACACTAAACCAAATAAATATATTTTCAATCCTAATATTCACAATGTTATGACCTTCACTTTTATATATATATATACTACAAGAAAATCATCAAATAGAAACTAATTTTTAGAGATCAAAATAATTAGTTGAAATAGTAACTAAATTGGAGACCATTTTAAAAACTAAAAAAAATTGATTTCTAAATTAGTAACTAATTATTTTTTGTCTCTAAAATTGGTTTTTATTTCATAATTTTTTTATAGTAATATATATATATATATATATATATATATATAATCACAAATTTATTTGAGTCATCTATCTTAAAGAACTTAATAAAAAGTTTGAGGACTCAAAAAATTTAACAAATAAAAAGTAGAATCACACTTCTACCCAATACAAGAAAATTATTAATTAAAAACTAGTTTAAGATAAAAAAATAATTAGTGATTATATTACTAAAATAAATATTATTTTATAGACTAAAAAATTATTGATATCTAAAGTAGTTTTTATTATTATAAAAAATTATAAATTAATTTTTAAATTGGTATCTAATTATTTAATTAATTTAATTAGCTAACATTTTTAGAACCTAAAATAGTTGATAACTAATTAGATACCAATTTTAGAATTTAAAGTAATTGATAGCTAATTAGATACTAATTTAAAATCTAGTTTATAAATTTTTATTAATAATAAAAACTACTTTAAATATTAATAATATTTTAATCTATAAAATAATATTTAATTTAATCAATATATAATTAATTATTTTTAATTATAAAATTATTTTATTTAATAATTATACTGTATTGACCATATACATGTAAATCTAAAGTGAATAAATAGAATAGTAACTACAAACTCTGCATATGAAGATTTATTAATATTAAAATAAAAAGTGGAACTTTTAATATATTCTTCATTGTTTCCTCTAAAAGTCACTATAATATAATCAAGACAATCTCTAACATTACCATCACTATTGACAAATAAATTAACTTATTAGTAATTAGTTCGTCAATTTAATAACTATATATAGAAGAGAGAAAAGTAAAATTTCATTTAAGAGTGGAGTTGATTGTAGAAATTAAATTACGTATAAAGTTAAGGGAGGGATATCTATTATTTTTTAATATGAATTGTAATTTTAACTTGAGATCTTCCTGTCTAGTTAAGTAATTAATAAGTAGAAAGCTTTATTAAAAAATATATTGAAGTTGTATTAGAAATTTTAGAAAAGTGGATCCAAGTAAATAACTTTCACTTTTAAATTTTTTTACTAGGTATTTTTCTGTAATTTATATATTTAATCTCTTGCAAACGTAACAACTATGATTGAATTGAAGTTTGAAAAACATTTTTCTGAATTTTATGATTATATGGTAATGTCACATTCGAGGATTACATAAAATAACGTAACGTGCAACATGAAACACGATTGTTCTAACACAACTTTCATCCATTCAATTTATTTCTTATATAAATAATTTTAAAATTAAAATTAATAAAATTTCATGGTTACCTAACATTTGTCTAGTTTGTCTGAAAAAAAATGTCCAACAATAAATTAAACTGGGCAAAATATAATCTGTCCATTGAAATTCTTAAAATATTAAATACAGATTTTTGTATTATTTTGTCACTCTAAACTTTTGAACTTTAAAGATATATATTTTAGGTGTTTCAAAAATTTATACATATTGATCTTTAATGGTAATAACACTAGATGGAAAAAAATTGTACAGATGATGGTCTTAATAGTGTTGATTATTATATTTAATAAAAAAAGTGTGATAAAGTTGTCATGTATATAAGTTTATTTTTGTCGTTAGTACTAATGAAATCTAAAAGGTATGTTTAAATTTCAAAGGAATCAAAATAATATAATTTTTTATAAAAGTATTTAGTGTAATTAAATTTTAATATCTCGATTAGAGATTAAGATATTTCATTTTATAGTATATAAGCGGGTGTAACTTCATAAGCTGATTTGGTTTAAACTTAAAGTTCACTTTTTAATATGATATAAGATCCATTTAAAGTCGAACTTAACTAGAGATTTTGTTAGTCTTACCAAACCATCTACTATCGGATCGTTATTGGATCATATATAAATATATAGTCTCATACACAAACAGTCACTCTCCGCGTGAGAAAATGTGTTAGAAAATTCACATAGATTAAGTGCAAACATTACCTTATAAGTCGATTTAAGTGCAAAAATTACCTTGTAAGTCGATTTTATGAGTTAGATTTGAAATTATTTTTCAATATTCATATAAATTATTTTTTTAAGAATTAATATTAAACAAGCAGTAAAAAAATAATTATTATAAAAATATTAAAAATAACCATTTATCTAAAAATATATAAACTAAAAACACTCTTTTCGCAAGAATAAATATGACAGACAATGCCATTATTAGAATTTAGAACACACATGAAGGGGTTGGAGAATAATTTATTAACGTCTGGAGCAGCAGCACCTAGAAGCATTAAATATTCATAATTATTTGTAGTAACAACTATTTTTAATTTTATTGTTCTTTGATTATTATTCCACTACAACAGAATTGATAACCGATAACAGTTTTAAAACTTACTTAGCAACTGTTAAAACTATGGTCATAAAACTACATAGTGAATTTGTAGGCTATGATGAGTTTATATGTCTATTTGTTGGTTGCGGCTCAACCCAACATGTAAATTCGTTTTTGAGCTAAACTCGATTTGGTGAACTTGATATTAAGCACGTAAAATAAAATAAAATAAAAAGCACCATACTATTAAAATCACAAATGATAATAGAATGTTAAAAAAAAATGTTAACTCTTAGTAATTAACAAATAGGTTGAGAATCATGTTGCCCCAACAGGAAGAAAATGTTCTGTAGGAAGTGTAAGAGAAAAAAAAAAATAATGTAACATGAATACTTTTTTTGTGTTGTTAAATTTAAATGAAAATCACAGGAACTTATATGTAATCGAGAACTATGTTTAATCAATTATCTTTTTTAAACCTATTATTTGATTACTTATTTTTAAAATTTATCTCAATTTATTACAAGAAAAATATTATAATAAGTTATTTATAAATATTTTCATCCATATAATTTTGCACTTTATATGCATATAAATGATTTCAAGTTAACTATTAATAATAAATTAGTTGTATTATAAATAAAAAACATTATAGTATATTTATTTTCAATTTAATTTTTATAAATAATTTAATTCTTATGTTTTTAAAATAAAATAGCTTTTTTTTTCAAAAAAAAAGGTTCTTATACTGATAATCATTTAAATTAAAATCTGTTTCTTGTTTGATTCTTTTGAAAATATCAGTCATGCCAATGTGATAATATCCAAATTTTATATAATTTTTCAGTTATATGTTTTTTTCTAGTTATAATTGTTTTGTAAGTTTTTTTTATTTATTTCAGAAACTAATAAAATTTATTTTAAATAATAAAGATTCTCACATGATAAATAAAAACTTCAAATAAAATCTAAGGTCATTGTTTAACAAAATTTACAACCAGAGCAAATCACATTTCTTATATAAGGAATGAAGTTAGTGTAAACATTTCCAAAAATGCTTATGACCAGTTAAACAAATTTTAATTATTTTTAAGAAAATGATTCCGATATTCATGTTTTCCAAGAGTCTACATATGAGGTAGTGACAGAATTGTCATTCTACTACATATAAGCTCATAATGGACCTACTCTTTACAAAGCAGAATTGAACAACTGCACAACAAAAATAAATCTTTTCCACTGCATAGCAACTGCAAAACATATCAATTGCAGAATAAATCATAATCAACTGCATAACAAAATAAATCTTTCCATAATATTGAAATTTACTGTATTTTTCACCTACTACTTCAAATCTAAAATCATCATCTACTGAAATATTTCAAAACAAGCTCCTGGATTGTAAAACAACACCCACTAGTAATCCACTGCCAAGAGTAGAGCTTAAAATATTTCAACCATTTTCCACTTCCCTCCGAATGTTGAAAACATTTGAGAATTTTGGGCCAACCCTATTGACCACCAAACAATAGAAAACTATATAACATGCCACCTGATTCTATTATCTGAATCACAATTAAGAAATCCCAAACTTCTATTGCTCCATCAACTCAAGCACTAAACTCACCTGGAGAAGAATTCACATTCAAAATACAAGTGAACTAGAGTTTTGACTTCCTTATAAGGTACCTCTAGACATGACTTCAATGGTTGGAGTAATACCTCTATATGCTTGTTCTTAAGGGAGAAATCAATCTTGAGCTAGCTTCCAAATACAAGATTGAACCTTGAGTAAGTGTCATAGAACCTTATCCAGCCTAAATTTCGATAATAGAACCTTATATGCGATTTAACCAAGTAAGTGTGTCTATGTAATAAATAAATCATTTTCATGAAAGTTGAAACTTTATAAAATGAACTCAAATTTAAACCATTCATTGACGCTGGCTTCATATATTGGAGCTTATTGCGGAAAATCCTTATTACTATATGACTTTAGAGGAGTTTTACAGTGTAATTACAAGATAGAATACTGACATAAAGTCTCCATAAGATTCAAGTTTTGATATGACCATCCTAAATCATCCTCTGAATGTTGTCAGTAAAATTAACCATAGTTTCAAGACTGTTATCATCTGCAACAATGAAGCACCAAATTAAAATCACAGATTTTCAGAGTTGAGACACATTATATGCACAAAACTAATATTCAAATGCGTCCTGGCACCAGTCATAGTTAGTTACAATGAAAGATCTACAATTTAAAGTAGGAGACACCACTAACCAAGTTTGGGGACTGTATGCCCTCTGGGGTGATGAATCACAACAGGATTCTGGAATGCTCCCAACAAAGCAACGCTCTCTTCCTTCATGAAATCTTTCTCCCCTTCACCACATAATAAGAATAGAAGATACAATACAACTTTCAAAGTTAAATGTAAAGGAAAATTTGCTTAAGCAGAATCACATATGAGGGACTTGAAATTACCAATAATGTGAAGAGATAAGCAATCAATTGGTTTTGAAAATGCATTAGAAGCCAATTTAGGCATTCCAAACTTGTTTCCACCAAACTTGGCACCAGATATCACAATCAAAAACTTGATCTTGTCTACCTTCCCAAGTGCTACACCCTATAAAAGTCATCATTCCCTTTAGTGAAATCAAATGCAGTTTTAACTAATTTAGCCTACTTAGAGCATCTCTAATGCCGCTGTTTACAAAAGTTGCTTAAAATGAATAGCATTGCTCAACAAAAATTGACATATAAGAAACATAAACTATTTTTATTTTAAAAAAATGTACATTTTCAAGTTAACAATCATCGTCAAGACAAAGAAACAAAGCTATACACCCATTTAAAAACTTTAGCATTAGAGTTAAAACTCAAGTATTCATTCTTTGACAATTTAAGAAATAAAACCGTATAAGCAAACCATGCTTCATGCTTCGTAGATACTCATTGAAAACTCAAATATTCATTCATTCTTTCACCAAAAGGGCATCATCAAGGAAGGAAAGATGAACTTAATATATAAAAGAGAAAGTGTAAACAGTAATAAGATGAGTTTCTTGTTCAGTACCTGCGCTTGCATTCCTGGCAATGCAGCCGCTAAAATTGCTCCCTGAGAGACAACATTCCTTATGTGTCAAAATTGTATAAACAAAAGATTACAAAAAGTTCACAAATAACATTGTAGCAGCAAAGTCCGCACCTGAGAGAAACCCAATACACCATCGAAAGGACCATTTTTGAGCATGTAATCTTCTATGTATGCTAAACAGGCTTCGAAGTTTCTATACTCAGAGAAGTCCTGTACATGAAAAGATAAACGTTAGCAGCATACTAGGATAATGTCGGTGGTGGGGATTACTAAGATGGACAGTCTTGTCTCTACAACAACCTCATTGGCTTGGAACCATTCATAGTAAGGAGGATCGAAAATGCCTTCAACGTCAGATCTTCCCTGCGCGGGAAATTGGCCATCGAGGAACACGAGGTCCAATTTTTGTATCACTGGTTCTGGCCATCTTAAGACTAGCTGCTTGAGGATTTCGCCACTGGTTCTGAATCCGTGGAGACACAGGATTCTGGGTTTTCTCTGGGTTTGGTCTTCTTCCATAATGCTCAAACTTTGACAGCAGATTATTGCTCAGGGTGCTTTCATGAAATCAAAATGAAAATTAGTACCAATTTCTTTAGATTTGGGCAAAATGTAAGGGCCGGCGCCGCCGAACCCATCATTTAATAAAATTGTAAAACATTGTAATTTTTAGATTTCATCTTATAAAATCAACTCAATCTAAATAAATAAATATATTTCAAATTTAAATTATATTATTATAATTAATTTTAATTTGAAATATAATAATTTAATATAGAAATTATAATGCATATATATGTTTAAATAAAATAACATTATTTTTATATTTTAAATAATTATTATTATTTTATAAAAAGATTATGTATAAGGCTATTTATAGGCCGAACCTGTTTAAATATATTACAAAAATAATTCAGTTTAATTTATATTATAATTTTTTGTAATTGAACCGTTTGATTATGTAGTTTTTTCATGTGTTAGCTACAAGACACTAGTCTATTTCAGCACAAATAAAAATAATTTATATATCACTCAAAGGATAGTTCTCGTAATTTATTCTCATGAAAGGTGTTTCCGTCTGTTGACTCGAACAATAGTCTTTGTCCCTCCTAACTCCGTCTGAGAATTGAACTTTCTTGATCGAAGAATCTCTCACCTGCAAAGACAAAGGGCGTCTTGACGGTCGTTTGCACTCCAACGCTCAAGTCAGTATAAGGGCAAAGAAAGACCAAGTGTATAAAGTAGTTTCAGTCTTAGAAATTGTGTACCTTGCTAGGATTCTTAGCACCCTTTATATAGGTTGAAACTAGGGTTTACCTTCGCTCATTTACCCATATCTAGGGTTCCTTCGAGAATGTCCCTACGCCGCTATTACATAATCTTAGCGTAATCTGATACATTGAACTTCCCTTAACTGGAGTGCAACGACTAACAGAATGGTCATCTGGGTACCAACTTGTGCACCTAATCTCTGGGGCCATCTATTACGCGGGTGTCTTAAGTATTCACGTGTCATGCATGCAGCTCCCTTCGGAAACCCTAACCCTAATGGGCCTTAGCGCCTCCAAGGACTGTTTACTCGTGTCGCGCCTGAATGCACTATACACACCACCTGCATGGATCCCTCGTGACTTAGGTTTTCCTTATATCTGTCGTTTTAACTGATAACTTAGTATAATTCTAGGGTCCACCTTACGTGGTCATATATAACTGTTCTGACCGTCAACATCCGATCTCTTCCTATTCTGGCAAGGTCTGATATCGATCTCCAACTTCGAGGTCTATGGTACTAGTGTCCGAACGCTGACCCACACCCTGATATGCGTATCTGGGACCCACCTTGTGTGGCCCATCTTTGCTATCAGGCACCGATGCGCGACGTCTGAGATCAGTCTCTGAAGTCGATGACCGATGACTGGTCGATACAAAAAGAAAAATAAATTATTAACATGTAGCATGATTAATCCGGTTATAAAAAAAAATCCCATAAATTGTTACATGCTAATATTTTTTTTAAAAATTATGAAATTGTCATGAATGTTATATCCTCATTTATTTTTTAAAAAAAATTCCTTACATAGAAGTAGGCCATTCAATTCTATATATATATTTGAAATTTGTAGTATATGTTGGTTATTAATTCAGATTTTATTATTATTAATTCTGATTTTATTACCCTTAAACTATTTTACCGTTATATTGCATTAATGGTCAGTTTACAGGCCTGTTAGTATTCTTATTTTATAGCTTCCAGTAATTGTAATTTTATTATATATATATATATATATATATATATATATATGATTGAGTAAATCAAAATGAATAAGATCAGTTTTACAATTTTGTGCAATTACGTTCAATAGTTGCTACAACCTTTTGCCTTCTCTTATTTCCTTCAATTAATTCCTACAACTGGTATCAGAGTCAGTCTGTTATCATAAACTCTACCCAATTATCAGTCCCTATCCTTGATGGAAAAAATTACAATCGGTGGTGTGTGCAGATGAAAGTTTTGTTTGATTATCATGAGTTATGGGATGTCGTTGAGAGTGGAGTGTTTGCATTAGCTGCTAATGCAACTGAGGCACAACGAGTAGCGCATCGTGATCAGAAGAAGAAGAAGGACAATAAGACTTTGTATCTCATCCATCAAGGGATGAATGACGAGACGTTTGAGCAGATAGAATGAGCAACAACTGCCAATGAGGCTTGGACAATTTTGTCAACCAATTATAAAGGTGATGATAAGATCAAAAGGCTGCGTCTTCAAACCCTAAGACGCCAATATGAATTGTTGCAGATGGAAATCACAGAGACTATTTATGTCTATATAAATAAAGTTCTTGCCTTCACAAATCAGATGAAGACCAATGGTGAAACACATTCGGAGCAGGCAAAGGTGGAAAAGATTTTGAGATCTTTAACTCCCAGATTTGAACATGTTGTTGCCGCAATTGAAGAGGCCAATGACATTTCAAAAATGACAGTAAGGTTATTGTTTGGTTCTCTACGAGCGCATGAGCAGCGGATGAATGACAATAAGATTGAAAAACCAATTGAACAGGCTTTAGAAGCACAAGCCTCAATTGGTAGCTCCTATAATAAACATGGTAGCTATTTCAGCAAAGGTCGTGGTGGCTAGAATCATGGAGGCGCTTGGCGCGGGGAACGTGGTCGCGGAGGACGAGGAGACATTTATAATAAATCAAATGTTGAGTGTTATAATTTCCATAAACGTGACCATTATGCAAATGAGTGCAGATCAAAAGGTGATAATCATGCTTCCAATTGTGCTCAAGAAGATAGTAATCACGAACAAGATGAAGAGGACCATGAAGTATTAATGACAACCACATCAAATGAAACTCCAAACAACCAGACTTGGTATTTGGATACAGGTTGCACGAATCATATGTGTGGTCAGAAGGAGCTGTTTGCAGATTTGAATGACTCATTTCGCACAAAAGTGAAATTCGGTGATGGCAAGTTCATTCCAGTGATTGGAAAAGGGCAAATTCTTATTACATTGAAGAATGGTGATCACAGGTACAACTATGATGTTTTCTATGTACCTGACATGAAAAGTAATCTATTGAGTGTGGGACAACTGGCCGAAAAGGGTTACGTGATGCACATAGTTGAAAATAAATCTCAATTTTTTATAAAAAAAAGGTAATTTGATTCTTAAAATCTTTTTATCAAAAAACTGCATGTTTCCAGTAGATATTCATATGGGTGATTTCAAGTGCCTGAATGCAATAGTGAATAATGAATCGTGGTTATGGCATTTACGCTTTGGGCACTTAAATTTTCAGAGTTTGAAAAATCTTTCCAAAAGAAATTTAGGCTTTGTTTGGATTAGGGAGTGGAAATGAGGGAGTGGATTTGAGATGATTTGAAGAGAAACTGTAAAGAAAGTTAGGGTGTTTGGATTAAGGTAAAGAGAGGGGAAAGTGTAGGGAAAGTTTATAAAAGTTTGTGAGTGATGTGATGGATGTGATTGAAATTGTATTTTTTTTAATTGATAAAAATGTAACTTTACACATTTGCCCTTATATTTAAAAAATGATAAAAAAAATTATTTTGATTGATTATTTGTGAATTACATTTTTTTTAAATTAAAATTATTTTTTCGACAATTGAAACATTATTTTTGATACCGTGTTCGAGCTAACTTCGGAAAATTATAAATTATATAAATTTTTTGGATCATATTTATGATTGATAAACATTATTGAGAACAAAGTTGTAATTGTGAATTATTTATTTTTCAATTATAGTTGTATGCAATTAAAAGATTATTTTCGGTATGGAACAAATTATTTCTCATAATGTGTTGGATGTATAATTCGATAAAGGATTTTTTTTTTTAAGAAATAAATATTAATGTGTATTAATGCAGTATTTTAGTTTATTAAAGCAAAATTCATTGATAAATTTTGTGCATAATAATAATGATTCAGAAAATCATATGAATGATACAATGAAATATGTTTCATTCAAAATAGTCATGGAAGTCCTTAATTTGTTTAGGGATTCGTGTCATTAATAAGATTACAGATTCGAAAAGAAAAACACATATGCATAATAAAGTACAACCAAATTTTTACGTAGTTTAGGGATTTGTAGTCATTATCTTGACCAGCTTTCTCATTCTTCGCTCAAGAGGCAGGCCAAAGAGTTGTTTTACCGCATTAGGATGACCACACAAGAAGTCGTAACAATTATCTAACAAATCTCCATCTTGTATGTTCATCTCCACTAACATTTCCCAGATGTCATATTCAGAGTACTGGAAAGTCGATGTACGAGGAAGTGTGCGCGTGTGTTCACGAAATATGGAGTTTCGTTCTTCTTCTGCAACAACATGGCGTCTGTTATATTGCAGATTTTCTTCCGTAGCATTAGCCACTCGCTGTGATGACAAAGCGACAACCTTAGATGAAATGGCTTGTCGCTCAGCAATATGACATAACCTATCTGACTGATCAGTACCCCTCCCAAGGATATCAGTTAATCCTTCAAACCTTGTGTTAAGCCTTTCCAGTTGCAGATCAATGACGTCCACCATAGGGGCTTTTCTTTTTGAGCCTCTAGAAGAAGAAGTACCACCTGATGGCTGGGATGACTGAGGTGGCACCAATGGGGGTGTCAAATTAGGGTCAGGGCTGTATGAATCAACATTAGGATCAGCTGAGCGAGGAGTTTCACATTGAGTAGCATCCAATCCTGGCTCCTCTAGGATGTCCTCCATATTGTGATCATTAAGATCTACATTAAAATGATGAGACTGAGTTCGATTTGAGGACTGCAATGTTGTTCTTCCACCGTGGCCAGTAGCACGATCAAGCCCCCAAAGTCTTCCATCAACTTGTAGTGCCTGATGGGATTAACACGCCATTTTGCGGTCGAGGGCTTTGCCTGTTCATTAATGAAAAGAAATACACTCATAATCATAATTAGTGGTTAATGTATGCGATAAGTGAACATCAAGTTGAATATGTTACCTTTATCAACGAATCTCACACTTCATCCTCGGCCTCGAAAATTTTCGTGCTTGGATTCCAAGCAAAACCACTCAGTCCACTAAATAGATCATGGATCTCACGCCATTTGTCCTTAAGGCTTTTCTGCCTGTTCTTCACATTATTTTTTGTAATCCCTACCAATCCAGTCTGATGTAAGGATTTAACAATGTTTGTGTAACCCTGCGTCGTCCAACTACCATCAATGCGGTTACCCATAGATGCCTCATCGATCATGGCATTCAGCAATCGGAAATCCATGTCGGTAGTCCATTTTTTGTGTTCACGGACAACTGCAGATGACTCTGAAGCAATACCCTTCCCGTGATCCATGATAAAACCTAATAAAAAAGGTTAAACTTTTGCAATAACATAAATAGTTTCATACGTAAATATTAATAAAGGTGGAATGTCAACATTAAACCATGAAATTGTTCTTACAACAATATAAATATAAGTTCACGGATGTTACATAAAATTAATTATTACAATAACCTTTCCACATTTCATTCGCTATAGTATCCCTAATTTGTGACCCGAGCCTGTAGTCATCCTCACGAGTTTGCGAGTGTGACACATCTATATCTCCTTGCATCAACTCACGGTCAACTTCTTCCAACAAAGAGTCATCATTATCCACCCCGCGAAGAAAGTTATGAAGAATACAACATGCTAAAACAATATCGGTCATAGTGTCCACAGAGTAATGAGGCTCTGTTCCGCTAATGATAATTGGAAATCGCTTTTTGAGGACACCAAATGTTCTTTCGATAACATTTCTTAGTGAGGAATGACGATGATTAAATAACTCACGGGCATTTTGTGGACCTCTTCGGGAATACTCTTTTAGATGGTATCGAACTCCGCGATATGGAGTTATAACTTGGGTTTTGAGCATAAAACCCGCATCTCCAAGGTAGTATTTGCCTACAACCATCCATTAATAATTGTTACTTATAAGTGAATTTCATGTCAAAATCACAAGCAGCAAATACGTTTTGCGTTGGCCAGTCTTTTCTTCCACGAAAACGAGGAGCATCAACTCGGGGGACTTTAACACGGACGTGAGTGCCGTCTATGGCACCCAAACAATCCTAATACACAACAACTTCACATTTATAAATAACTTGCATTGCATACAACATGAATTAAATATTTAACTATTGTTTCTCATATTCATACCTTAAAGTATGGGAAAAATCGATTGTTGTTTAAGATATGAGGTTCAACCTCAGTCCCAGCTGGTTGAATTAAGAACTCTCCATGCATCATCAATATTGCTTTCAAAACATTATGAAAGTGACGAGACACTGTTTCCCCGGACCGATGAAAGAAGAACGAAACACTTCGATTCTTGACGTTATAACCAATGATGTGTAAAAATTTAGCCACTTGTTCTTCAACTATAGATCGAAATGCATCTTTAACCATATCCGTTCCTCTTATTCGTTGACATAAATTAATAAATGCTTCCGGACTCATGCGAATAATGTCACGACATCTTTCAGTATGGACCAAGTACGACATCAATTCTTGTCGACGACGCTCTTTTTGTGGAATAAACTCCGGTATAGGATTATTTGTCTCGGTTAACACACGCAATACGTTCAATCCATATCCAATCATGCAAAGAATTGTCATTGCTGCTACTTATGTCCGCAAATTGATTTGCTCTTGTATTTGTGAAACTAGTGTGAAATCAACACCAACTACATCGGGATTCATGTCATTCGTGCTAGACATCTCGACATTTTTGAAATACATAGACCAATGGTTATCGTTATCCATGGTCACAAATCCTTGACAATCATATAAGTTTAACTATTAGGTCTAAAGAACCACCTTTTAGAGAAATAATAATACTCAATTTTTTTTACTTTTAAAAAAAATTAAAATATTATATATAAACTCTGTAAAGTGTTATAATTATAGTTGTATTACAAATTCAAAATAATATTTATAAATTTTTTTTTACTTGATTTTAGGAAAAAATAAATATTATATATAAACTCTGTAAAGTGGTATAGTTATAGTTGTATTATAAATTCAGAATAATATTTATAAAATTCTTTTACTTGATTTTAGAAAAAATAAAATCTTATATGTAGACTATCTATAAAGTAATATTTTAAAATATTTAAATACTTTGTATACTTATAATTATTTTATAAATTCGGAATAATATTTATAAAATTCTTTTACTTGATTTTAGAAAAAATAAAATCTTATATGTAGACTATCTATAAAGTAATATTTTAAAATATTTAAATACTTTGTATACTTATAATTATTTTATAAATTCAGAATAATATTTATAAAATTCTTTTACTTGATTTTAGAAAAAATAAAATCTTATATGTAGACTATCTATAAAGTAATATTTTAAAATATTTAAATACTTTATATACTTATAATTATTTTATAAATTCAAAATAAAATTTATAAAGTCTTTTAGCTGATTTTGGAAAAAAATAAATATTATATGTAAACTATCTATAAAGTAGTATTTTAAAATATTTTGTATACTTATAATTATTTTAAAGCCTGTTCAAAATAATATTTATAAAGCTTTTTACCTGATTTTAGGAAAATTTAAATATTTAAATATTTTGTATACTTATAATTATTTTATAAATTTAAACTGATATTTATAAAGTTTTTTACTTTATTTTTAGAAAAAAATAAATATCAGAAACAATTTAAATATTAATAAGTTTGTTTTAACTATCAGAAAACTCATTCAAACTTTCATTAATGCTCATTAATTCTCATCAATATACTCATCAATGTGATTAAGAAAAAACTTTGAAAACTCAAAAAGGCAGCAGCATTCTATTAATTCTATTAACATAAATAAAATAAATTACAAATTCCTTCCCTCCACATTTCATTCTCATATTTTATTCTCCAAATTCCAAATCTATGTATGAAACTTACCTCCAGAAACCTAGAGAAAACGATGCCACCGCGAACCACCAACGACCACCGAGCACCACCAGCGGAACCACCACCCACCACCAGCAACGAAACCGTCCACGTCCAACGACCACCAACAACGCCGCCTACGGAACCCCACCCACACCTTGCACCTCCGACAACCGCACACCTCCAACACTTACGAACCTCCGACAACCGCTCACTTCCAACGGTTGTGAACCTCCGACAACCGCGCATATCCACCGCGTACCTCCGACGAGCACCTCCGACAACCGCGCACATCCACTGTGTACCTCCGACGAGCACCTCCGACCGCTTCTAAGGGTACTCCCTCAACTCAAAACAAATAACCCACCTCCACTCCTCTTCCATATTTATCATCTCTCTCATTTATTCATCACCCACACACTTGAATTTATCCACCAAACAATGTACGAATCCCTGTTTGTGCTGTGTTTGTGTTGTGTTTATGCAAGGAATCTCATGCGTGAGAATGGAGAGAATATTGGAGTTGCATGGCACGGGCATAGGCAGCTATGGCACATAGGTTAGGTGAACGGATGGGTAATATGGTAAAATGAGAAAGTTTCTCTCCAAATCTTCTCATCTCATCAGGGAAGCCTTTTTCCCTTTCTTTGCTTTTCTTCGCCCCCTAATCCCCGCTAACTCCCAGATACAAACATCAGATTTATTTCCTTTTCAATCCGGGTGAACAGTAATCACCCGGATACAAACACAGCATTAGTGAATGGTTTACCCCATATTCATCACCCTGATCAATTGTGTGAGGCTTGCTTTTTGGAAAGAATCATAGGATACCATTTGTTAAGGAGCCTTGGCGTGCAAAATTTCCTTTGGAGCTTGTTCATACTGATGTTTGTGGCCCGATGAACATATCATCAGTTGGAGGTAATAAGTATTTTTTAACCTTTATTGATGATTTTTCAAGGAAAACCTGGATTTTATGTATTGAAAAGCAAGGATGAGGTATTCCACTGCTTTAAAATATTATATTTAAAGCATTTGTTGAAAGACATAGTGGCAGACAAATTAAGATGGTGTGTAATGATGGAGGGGGTGAGTACAAGTCTAATGAGTTCAAGAGGCATTGTGAGGAACTTGGGTTGCAGCATAACATAACCTGTCCCTACACACCTCAACACAACGAAGTTGTTGAGAGAAAAAATAGAACAATCATGGACACGGCGAGGAGCATGCTTAAAGCAAAAGGTATGCCAAATTATTTTTGGACTGAGGCCGTAACATGTGCGGTATATTTGATAAACAGATCACCCACTCGGAGTGTTCCTAACACAACTCTGATTGAGGCATGAAGTGGATTCAAACCCAATGTGCAGCACTTGAAGGTATTTGGGTCAATTACTTATGCTCATGTTCCCAAGGCAGCAAGATCGAAGTTGGATGATAAGGCAGAGAAGACCATTTTCATTGGATATAAGCATGGGGATACAAATTGTACAATCCAATGACAAAGAAGGTGATTGTTAGTCGTGATGTTACATTTGCCGAAGATGAGGAATGACAATGGAATGCAACAGTTGAAATTGATTCAAAAAAACGATATATTTACGTTTTGAACGATGATGTGGAAGATGGAGTCACTCTTAAAGCACCTACAGTTCAACCTGAAGCTGTAATTCAACCTGAAAATGCAACTCCAATTGCAACTATGATGGAGCGACCAAGAAGGCAACAACGACAACCTGTACACCTTCAAGACTACGAAGTAAATCTTGACGATGAAGTTGATGACAATGGAGATTTAGTTCACTTTGCTTTTGTTGCAGACTCAGAACCTGTGAGACTTGCCGATGCCATTCAACACCCCAAATAGCAAAAGCCTATGAATGAAGAATTGATGGCGATTGAGAAAAACAATATCATGACTCAAATTGGGAAGGATGTTCCAAATCATAATTAAGGGAGGATGTTGGTTATTAATTCTGATTTTATTATTATTAATTCTGATTTTATTACCTTAAACTATTTTACCGTTATATTGCATTAATGGTCAGTTTAATGGCATGTTAGTATTCCTATTTTATATAGGTTCCAGTAATTGTAATTTTATTATATAAATGATTGAGTAAATTAAAATGAATAGAATCAATTTTACAATTTCGTGCAATTACGTTCAATCAACATCTAATTTAAAAAACCATTTTTGCATAGGACGGAAAATAGTTCGCGTCCTATAAGCAAAGCTAAATTTTATTCTCACTAGTTTTAAACACTACAAAAAAAAACTTTTATTAGAAAGGGCCAAAGGCGGACACTAATCACAAAAAGCCCACGCAAAGATGCAATTAACGTGGGCTTTGCCTTCACACAACTTTGAAGCTAATATCCTTGTCGCAAAAAAACTGTCGGGTGCGTGGCGTCGCAAAATGTTGGCTTGCGTGGGCTTTGCCTACAAGTTGCCAACACAAAAAATTACAAATGTTAACTTAAGCGGGGGCTTAGCCTTGGACAGAAAATGAGGGCTTAGGCTTAGCTAGGGGGACAATAAAATTAGCGTGGGCTTAGCCTTGGATAAGGGGACAATAAAAGTAAAAATAAAGCGTGGGCTTAGCCTTGGATAGTGGGACAATAAAATTAGAATAAAGCGAGGGCTTGACCTTGGTAAAGTGACAATGAAATTAGAATGGGCTTAACCTTGGATATGTGGACACCTTTTTTTTTGTATGCACTATTTTTGGCAGCTATTGAACTCCACTTTTAAATAAAAGTTTGGATTTTAAATATTAAATATTAATATTTTTTAATTTGCTTTTTTTTTTGCAATAGCATTAAAAAGAAAAAAACATCAATGAATTGATAAGTTAAAAACTAAAAAACAAAAGTAATGAATAAATTATTATATTGATGAATAAAAAGTGTTTAAGCACCGGAAGATGGACATTAATTAGTTAGCTTGGTTATCTTAGTGATTTCATTATTCTTCTTCTTAGGTTTAAGCTTTGTTGAAATGCCTTCCATTTGCGCTGCTTACTAGTTATGTTTTATCAAAACATATGCAATGAAAAAACTATCATTTTAATACATTTAAGAAACATTGTTCTATAATAAATATTTTTATTATAGAAAGTTATGCACCCAACAGCTGGTTCTCTAGCTTAAGTTATGCTTAAGTTAGTAATTTAGCTGGATGACCACAGTTGTGAATGAGTAGTTTGATAGGCTGGTTCTCTAGCTTCCATGATCATCTTTTCTGGATTCTATGAATATATTGTTTATCAAGTTTCTCTGGACACATAACATAGTATCTAAAATTGGGGATCGTACAACAACAACAAAGGTTTAAGGATAGCTACATACACAAACATTTAAATCATATGGTATAACATCTTGGCTCTTATATGTTAAAGAGATGATTATATTCAAAATTGTATATTGATCACACAGAATCCTCTATGGAGTTACTAATTAAATTGCAGATGTCACTGCATATACCCTAAAAGAGAATAGCCATATTTACAAACTTTTTCTGTTTCACTGTAGATGAAAGAAGTCTTAGGATAGCTCCATATACAAACTTTTAATGTTTTATGTAGATGAAAGAGGCACAGGCCCAAGTCAAAAATCTGTTCAGTTTTAAATTCTAATCAATATCAAAACTAGCTGAAAAGGTATGGATTATCCTGCACACACTATATTGTCCATATCATTGGTCAACATGAAGTTTTCATCATGCATGATGTATGTATATTGCATAAGGAATAAGAGAAAACAGTGTTGAATTGATGACATAGTGCAGGAGGCCAATATAAAACAATAACTCTTGAACAACAAAACAGATCCATGCATAATCCAAATATAAAACAATACCATTTCTAATTTTTGGATTGATTTCCATAGTGAATCTAATTACACCAAAATGAAGAAGTTTGTGATTGAACATTGAAAGGCAATGACACTTGCCAAATGTTTTAAGCAAAGATAGATGTCACAACCCAGTGTGTCTGTCTTCCCAGAGGATGAAAAGAGAACATATATATCTACGTACCTCACAAAATTGCAATATTTTCCCAAAACAGAAAAATGAGAGATACTGCATGAACACACTGCCAATAAGATACTTACCCAAAATTGCAATCCTTTTTTCCTTGCTTATATCACGAACTTTTACTGCATGAACACACTCACTCATCACAACACTACCAAGAAGATAAAAACATGCACATCACAACACTACCAAGAAGATAAAAACATGCTCATCACAACACTGCCAAGAAGATAAAAACATGCAAAGAGTCATGCATGCAATGTGAGTAATACATAAATGACTCAACCTCTCCATGTCTTTCTATTGCATTGCATAAATTCTTGTCAAGGAAACTACAAACCAAACTTAAGAAATGTTTTAAGAAAACTAACAAAATGATGAACTCAAGGCAGGGGTTGATCCAAAATTTGCTACACCAAAACAAATCCAAAATTAATTCACTACTAGAAAACTAAAGATCAATAATTCTCTCCTTAATTTCAATTACACCATGTAAAAGGGTCAAATTTCACTATGAATCCAGGACTGGTAAAAGCTAAGAGAAGCCTAAATTACTTAGAAATGGACAACTTAAAAAAGAGAGTAAAAATTGCGAAAAAAAATGCATAAGGGGCAATAGAGAAAGAAGCAAGAGTTCACTGACAAGTGGCATGGCTGAACAGGGCAAGAAACATAAACTTTTAATGGCCATGATATATTTTCTTTATCTTTTTTTCACAATTAATTCAGTACTTCATATTAAGTAGTTAAAAATTCTGCCAGACAAATCCTCCCCAAATTACACGACCTCTAAACCCACAAGAACTGCCAGACTGCCAGTCAAACTACAAGGTTAGCAATGAATCCAACCAAAACTTAGAATCCAAACAAGAAGTTTAGTCAGTCACAAATAAAGACTCAAGAATGGTAAGGGTAACAAAACCTAAAGCTTCACAAATCCCCTGGGATGTGTTTCCACATCTTACCTCACATATCAGTCTGGAAAAATATGCTCTATCTACAATGTTTCAAATAAAGGGGAGACATCTTCCCTGAGCATTTTATTATTACTAACCTATGATTTGCTAAAAAGAATCAAACAAAAACAATATTCAAATTTATGTTTTTTAATCCCTGCTGAAAAAGAACTAACACAAAGTTACATATGATAGATTTTTGTCATCAAATAAATAACTACATCCAAACTCAAGTAAGCATCTCCTTCCAGTATTTAGATCTCCTACCTCACATCCGTGGCTTGTTTTTCGTGTACACTAGCAGATTTTAATCCTTAACCGGTTTTACATGCTAAAAAGAAATGAACACAAACGAATCAACACCTAGACATAAAAAATTTAAGAACTATATTTAAATTCAAATAGATATTGGTAATAAAGACCAAGAATTTAAGAAAGCATAAGATGAATTGAAGGAATAAAAAAACCAGAGAAATTCAAATAGTCAGTCCCAGTTAAAGACAAAAATATGTGTGGATGCAAAGAAGATCGATAATCATGCAACACAAATTAGGCAAGAACATTGTTCCTTTGCACGAACCAAGTTCAAGTTCAAAATTCATTTGTCAATGAAAGAAACTAATAAAGTATATCTGACAGACACATCATATATTACAAACTTCAATAATCAACAAGAACTATATTCAAATTTATATTTTTTAATCCTCAACTGGAATCATGTTGAAAACGAACTAACGCAAGCACATAAACGGTTACATATGATAGATCTAACATAAAATAAATAACTACATCCAAACTCAAGTAGACATTTGTCATGAAAGAAAGACAAAAAATGTAGGATAACAAAACCTAACGCATCAAGGATCTCCATCCAGTATTTAGATATCCTACCACACAAAGAAATCAACACCTACACATACAAATTTTAAGAACAATATTTAAATTCAAATAGATATCAATAATAAAAACCAAGAATTTAAAAAAGGATAAGATAAATTAATGAATTCAAAAACCGGTGGAGCCTTAGTTGCTCAAAACACGCACGATGAGGTAGAAGATTCAACCCTTAGGCCTTATATAACATACTCCATGATATGGTGCAGGGCATTAAGTGAAAATAATTCAAACATCGAACACAATTCAATCCTTGGAGATCAAGTAGAGAGAAATTAAACAATAGAGAGGAAACTCATCAAGAAATTAGGATATCCTGAGCTGCAGTCGTTTTAAACTCTTTTAGAGTTTAGGGTTTCAAATATCAAGTAGAAAAAATTCAATCATCGAACACCATTTAATCCTTGGAGATCAAGTAGAGAGAAATTAGGGAAACAAAACATAATACTTCACATCATGTCCTACACTACACCACACATCCATTGCGTGCTTTCCCTGTACAGCCCAAAAATTCAAGAAACGAATTAGCTGTACAGCCAAAAATTCATGAAAACGAAATAACCTCTTAATAAAAAGAAGTATAGAAAAATGATAAAAATGAAGATGCAGATGCAGATAAAGACTAAAAAAGACTTGGACAGTTACACAACCAAACACCACTGCAGACAAACACCAATAAACAAATCATAATCCAATCCTTATTTTCGGTGATCAATACCAGATAAATTAAATAATAGAAAGGAGACTAAAACAAGACTTGGATCAATTGGCCTTTCTAAACTATTATGTTTTTCATTTCATCGATAGACAAAACAAATCTCAAAACCAAGTCACCAGCAGAAAAGGGATAAAGGAATTTGATCAAAAGATTCAAAACTTGCCATCATCACAAAGAATCACATTCGGCGTAAATGAATCACAATCCAATAAAAGCACATTAATCACTTACAAATAATTTTTCTATCCCACGACGCAAACATCATGTAATTCTACAAAACCTTATAGAGAATCACAACAATAACCGAAGCAATACTAACAAAACTGATCTTGGATATATATGTAATACTAACCAATGACTAAATCTAATAACCCAGCAACCAGAAACTAAATCTAATAACCCAGCAACCAGAAACACAGTGTTAGGGTACAATCGAGATGGATTGAAAACGAAAGGAAATGCAAAACTTACGATGTTAGGGCACAATCAAGAACACGGTCGTACTCCGGTCGCAATGCTTGAATGCTCAACAGAGAGAGTACTTCGGTCGCAATGCTTGAATGCTCAACAGAGAGAGTACTCCGGTCGCAATGTGAGAATGTTGTTGATGCTGAGGAAAAGTGGAGTGAAGTGAGTATTGCATGGAGAGAATTGCTTCAGAATTGAAAAATGAAAGAAGAAAAAGAAAAGAAGGGATTAAAGTAAAGCAAAAATAAAAATTAATTATTTGTGTGTAATTTGCATGGGCTTAACCTTCTTATTATTTAAATTTAATTTTAAAACTTTTAACGTGGGCTTAACCTTCAAATATTTAAATTTTAATTATTTTTATAATTTTAGTAGCTGCCATTTCAACAACGCAACCATTATTATTATTTTTTTTTTGAAGTTTACGTGAGAATAACACACGCTTTCCTCACACCTTATTTAATTTATTTTAGGTTTAATGGATACTATATAGTGTCCACTTATGGCCTTCAATATTTGTTTGCAGCTAAATTAAGATTTCTTTGTAATGAAATAACTTTTTTTTTACCACCAAAAGGAATTTAGAAAAAACGAGAAATTGAACAATAAGATGAACGATGTGATAAAGACCAAATAAAAATATATTAAGAATAAAATCATTTTAGTGTTACTTATAAAAGAATAGTACACATCAGATTTCTCTGGTTACTGATAATAGAATTTATATAATAAATAAATTATTCATACGAGATTACATAAAACTAACTCAAATTTAACCATAGATTGATGACAGCTTCATATATTGGAGTTTTTTTACGTGAATTTTTTATTATTATTAAGACTCTTAGGACCAATCAAACAATAGAACACAGTTTGAAGAGTCTTATCATGTACGCAACGAAGTACCAAATAAAATTTTGAGATGTGTTACAACTATACCTGGTAAAAGTGGGATAGTCCAACCTCATTAAACTCTTCAAGAAAAAAATGTGATCATATAGACTACTCCATAATTTCAACAAACACCAATTTTCAGGTTTAGTTCCATTCTATATTATAACATTTCATTTTCACTTAGAAAAAATAAATTCACCTCCACACTTACAACTTTATCTACTTAAACCAATTTAATCCAACTACGTGTTAAGAATATAAGTATAAATTTGAGTCTCATTTAATAAATATAAGAAGTTGAATAACAAATAACTATGAATAAATATAAAAAGTTGAATAACAAATAACTAATCTTAAGTTTAGCACAAAACACAATTAGTTCAACTAAAAACTTACAAAAAATATTGGAAGCATCAATGGAGCTTATTGCAATAAAAAAAAATCTAAACAAAACATTGTTTTGTTAAAATGTGCATCTATTAGTTAATAAGTTTATTATAAAACTTGTATTGATTTTCATTTTCACTCAAATTATTTTATTTTTTTATATCTTTAATCATGTAACGACATGTTATATTCTTTTGTAGGATATCATATGAACCCGAGGGATAATTAAGACAAAGGTTTGGATTTCTAAAAATAATATTAATAATGCAAATAATATTAATAATCTAAATAATATTTATAAAAAAATTATACTAGACATTACAAACATCTCACTTATATTGACATTTCAAATTTCAACCACCTCTATTGAAAAAAAAAATTATTAAACAAGTAAAAAAAAATACAAACAAGTACGAGAAATTAAAACAAAATCCATACTAACCATAAAATACATCAAAACTAAACAAGAGAAACATAGTTAATTTATACCTATTATGGAAAATGTTCAAGAATATATTAAAATAATATATTAAAATACAGTCTATTATACCAAATAAAGTCTTACCTATAAAGAAAGTCTAAATTGACAGATTTATCATTACCCCTCTTAAAATATGAAAGACATACTTTTACAATAAATAAGACATTTATTTCATTTATTCTTAATAAATCATCAAGTCACATGAGTCATAGAAGGAAAAGCAAAGCAAACTAATATGATTCACACTCTTACCATAATAAATTATAAACCAATGTAAATAACATTTAATGAGGGATAAATTTTTTCAATAAATAATAATATTTTTTAATTTATTTTTAGTTATTTGTGAATCTCATTTCGATTTGATATTTAATTTGAGTGTCATATTGTCATTAACCAATATTTAATTGTTTTTTCTCTTATTCTATTATTGTGTCATTCCATTTGGAGCAATAGAGGGGCTAGTTTAGTGTATGTGTTGGCATTTGATTTGTTCCTTTTCGGTATGTTCGTACAAGGTAAAATCGTAAAAAGGAAAAATTAGAAAACTGTCTTGTTAGAGTATTGTGTTAGCATAATATTGATCTCAAAATAAGGTTATTTTGTATGTTATTGTTTTATAAATCTCAAAACAAATTTTGCAGGTTCAAGAAAAAGCTTTGGAATATGGAAATTAAATATAAATATTTATCAAAGAATAGAAAAATACTTCAAGTTAGCATGTTCCTCAATTGGAATATCGATCTCAAAATAAGTTTATTTTTGTACTTCACTATTTTATAAATCTCAAAAAAAAATTGCAGGTTCAAGAAAAAGCTTCGGAATAACAAAATTAAATTTAAATATTTATCAAAGGATAAAAAAAAAATTAAAAAAAAAATACTACGATCAAGTTCATTTTCTTGAAAACTTTACGAGCTCTAAAATAAATAAAAAATACAACTAATTATTCAGAAATTTATGAACTTGGAAATTTTTAATTTTCATTAAGAATAATTATTTTTTATGATATGTTATTTGCAATTAATTAATCTAGTAAAAAATTACAATCAAATAACGAGACTATTGATAAATTAAAAGGTATTCGTTTATTTTATTTCTGTAAATTATAGGAAAAATGAATTTGAAAATGCATTGTCTTCTGCTAAAGAAATTGCTTTTGAAATAGATACAGAGTATAAGTTATGTGAAAAACATGGTAGATCTGTTGATAATATAAGTTATGTGAAAAACATGGTAGATGTGTTGATAATGAAATTCTAAAATCTCCTAAAAAATCATTTAGATTTTATGACTTTCTATACATTCAAAGAAAACAATTAACTCCAAAGTTGATTTAAGAATTCAAAATATAAGAAAATATGAAAAATATTTGAAGAATAATTTCGTGATATTGATGGATTATATTTATTTTCAAAATTTAATATCTTAAAAGAAATGACAGAATTGAAAAATAATAACTAATTGACCTTCTAAATCATATAAAATAAATAAATTATTTTCCAAATATATATATAAGAGAGGGATTACAGGTAATAAAATAATATAAATATTCTAGTACTACCAATATAATCAAGAAATTAAGGTGAATGAGAATTTATATTTTTTTTCTCCAATCCATAAAGAAATGTTTTAAAAAAAATCATTATAAAAGATCGATCTATTATAAAGTGGATTTTAAGCTTAACTCAATCCCATAAAACTGGTTTAATCCCATAAAACTGGTTTATAGGGTTGAGGATTGCACCCACTTATATACGATGAAAGACTCTAATCTCTAGTCGATGTAGATTCCAACATCAACCTCAAATAATATTTCTTGTAATTAAGATCAAAACAGTAAACGATTACAATATCGATTGATTTCGTTGAAATGATTTTTTTAAAACTAAAAGTTACTTAATATTATCAACGAAACCCGAGGCTCACCTCTCCTTTGACCATGTTAATTCACAATCTCTTTCACTATGCCATTAAATGAGTTTGGAACAAGTTTTGTCTTTCTCACCGTCGTCATGCTTCCCAAGGACCCATTCACTTAACTCTTCGTGCGTTCCAATGCAAACAAGTCAGGGTTTTGATTTGCTTCCTACGAATCCAAAATTAGTAACTACAGAATGTTGTTTGTTGTTGACTCTACAAATTTAGGGTGGGAAAGAAAAGTTTATATCATACTACTCCACTTCATATGCTACTTCATTTGATTTTTTTATTGGTTGTTCTTTGATGAAGTTTTTCATTGCTGTTGATGTTCTTGGTGGTTCTTTGGTCAAGGTGTCTATTGCTACACGGTGTGTGGGTGAATTTGTTGGTGACTAGATTTTTTTGTTATCATGGGCTGGTGCATAGTTGTACCTTTTTTTTTTCATTGAAAATTTAATTTGTATGGGTGAAATCTAAACTATAAAGATGATGAAATTTGCTAATTCTAGAATACGTTGTGATTTTGCAACTATTTTATTTTACTTCTACTATGTGTGAATTTAGTAAGGTTGAAACCATCTTGAAATCTTTTTTATATTTATTTAAACTATGATTTGACTCTCGCTATTTGTTTATATTTTAATATTAATTAGGACTTAATCCTCTTTAAGTTAGAGTATGTTAAGGTTGCGACCTCTCTAGGTTAGAGTAAGCAAGGTCTTGATCCTCTCTCTAATTTAGAGTTAAAGTTTTCCAATTTCCAATAAACAACTCTTTTACGTTGTTAAGCCCACTCTATTAACGAGAGTCCAATCTACATTATTAGTTTCCACTTAGAGAGGACTTATGATTGTTATAGGTTGACGTAAATAAAAAAGTCATTTTCAATCCGTTCACGGTGTATGGAACACTATATGTCCACATTAATTATAATGTAACGACTTCTTTTTCAATTTTAGTCCATCTTTGACTCATGCTATAGACATTTTTCTTGTAATTTGATAACTTTGGATATTAGAATGAGAAATTTTTCTCGGTCATCATCCACTGAATTTGAGTGTTGGAGTGACTAATAACTCAATTAAGGGAAACTTCAAAATATTAATTCATAAATCACATTTATTATAGATATAAATGTAAATTTGAGAATAGGGAATTATGATTGTATTAAAAAATAAATATTATTTGTGTGTTTTTATAACATGATTGATAAAACTTACGTAACCATTTAAAATTAAAGCGAAATAGGATTAATTGAGAAATGTATCGATTAGCACATGTATGTTCTTTTCAACGGCTTTGGTGACCTAATTAGAAAACGTCAAACTATACTGGCAACCTAACTGGAAAACTTCAAACTATACAGCCATTCCATTACTTGTGGAGTAAGGCAAAAATGCCTTTGTGTTTACTTTTCTAGTATACGTGCAAGTGTACAGGTCCACTAATTTCGCATATGGTTCTTTCATTGGCTTTTTATTGAGTATAGATATGAAATATATTTGGTCCACGTCAAAAAGAAAAAGAATTGAAAGCGAAACCAAAAAGCGAAAAAAAAAGTAGAATTAGAAAATTAAATAAATGTTGAAGTTATTTGATAAAATATAAATAATTATGTTTTCTATTTCATTTCTCCTATTGCATCATATCACGTGACCTATTTATATTCATATTGATTTACTAGGATTAATAGTGTTGGAAAGGAAATATCAATTTTGTTTCTTCTACAACTTAACAATTAACTTAAATGCTTGTTTGGTATTGTTATAAATCTGAGACTTAGACTGAAAAGTGAATTGTGAACTTATGTTTATTATTAGATTAAAAAGTGAGTTGTGAACTTAGGTTTATTATTATAAATTATTTATACTTATTTTATTTGTGTAGTAAGTTACGTGTGTTTTTATTAGTTGAATGGTGTTGGTTATTAATTATGATTTCTATTATTAATACTGATTTCACCGTTATACCGTTATTGTTTCATTAATGGTTAGTTTACTTATTTCCTTCCATTAGTTTCCTACAATTGGTATCAAGAGCTAGTCTGTTATCATGAACTCTACCCAATTACTAGTCCTATGGAAAAAATTACAATCAGTGGTGTGTGCAAATGAGAGTTTTTTTTATTATTTATTATCATGAGTTATGGGATGTCGTTGAGGGTGGAGTGGTTGCATTAGCTGTTAATGCAATTGAGGCGCAACGAGTAGCGCATCATGATGACAATAAGGCTTTGTATCTCATCCATAGGGATGAATGACAAGACGTTTGAGAAAATATAAGGAGCAACAACTGCAAGTGATGCTTGAATCATTTTGTCAACCAATTATAAAGGGTGATGACAAGATCAATAGGGTGCGTCTTCAAACCCTAAGACGCCAATATGAACTGTTGCAGATGGAAACCACATAGATTATTGATGTCTATATAAATAAAGTTCTTGCCTTGACAAATCAGATGAAAAGCAATGGTGAAACACATTCGGAGCAGGCAAAGGTGGAGAAGATTTTGAGGTCTTTAACTCCCAGATTTGAACATGTTGTTGCCGCAATTGAAGAGGCCAATGACATTTAAAAAATGACAGTAGGGTTATTGTCTGGTTACCTACCAGCGCATGAGCAGCGAATGAATGACAATAATATTGAAAAACCAATTGAACAGGCTTTACAAGCACAAGACTCAATTGGTAGCTCTTATCATAAACACGGTAGTTCACGAGGCAGAGGACGGGGACATGGTGGTAGCTATTCCAGCAAAGGTCGTGGTGGCTAGAATCATGGAGGCGCTGAGCAAAATAACATTGGTTTCAATCACATTCCAAGTTCAAATAACTCTTGACGTGGAGAACGTGATCGCGGAGGATGAGGAGGCATTTATAATAAATCAAATGTGGAGTGTTATAACTGTCATAAACGCAACCATTAAGCAAATGAGTGCAGATCAAAAAGTGATAATCATGCTGCCAATTGTGCTCAAGAAGACAGTAATCACGTACAAGATGAAGAGGATCATGCATAACTAATGACAGCCACATCAAATGAAACTCCAAACAATCAGACTTGGTATTTGGATACAGGTTGCACAAATCATATGTGTGGTCAAAAGGAGTTGTTTGCATATTTGGATGACTCATTTTGCACAAAAGTGAAATTCGGTGATGGCAGGGTCGTTCCGGTGACTGGAAAAGGGCGAATTCTTATCACATTGAAGAATGGTGATCACAGGTACATATATGATGTTGTCTATGTACCTGATATGAAAAGTAATTTGTTGAGTATGTGACAACTGGCTGAGAAGGGTTATGTGATGTACATAGTTGAAAATAAATTCTCAATTTTTGATAAAAAATGTAGTTTGATTCTTAAAACCTTTTTATCAAAAAACCGTATGTTTCCAGTAGATATTCATATGGGTGACTTCAAGTGCTTGAATGCAATAGTGAATAATGAATCGTGGTTATGGCATTTACGCTTTGGGCACTTAAATTTTCAGAGTTTGGAAAATCTCTCCAAACGAAATTTAGTGAATAGTTTACCCCATATTTATCACCCTGATCAATTGTGTGAGACTTGCATTTTTGGAAAGAATCACAGGATACCATTTGTTAAGGAGCCTTGGCGTGCAAAATTTCCTTTGGAGCTTGTTCATATAGATGTTTGTGGCTCAATGAACATATCATCAGTTGGAGGTAATAAGTATTTTTTAACCTTTATTGATGATTTTTCAAGGAAAACCTGGAGTTATCTATTGAAAAGCAAGGATGAGGTATTCCACTGCTTTAAAATATCATATTTAAAGCATTTGTTGAAAGACAGAGTGGCAGACAAATTAAGATGATGCGTAGTGATGGAGGGGGTGAGTACAAGTCTAATGAGTTCAAGAGGCACTGTGAAGAACTTGGATTGCAACATAACATAACATGTCTCTACACACCTTAACACAATGGAGTTGTCGAGAGAAAGAATAGAACAATCATGGACATGGCGTGGAGCATGCATAAAGCGAAAGGTATGCCAAATTATTTTTGGGCTGAGGTCGTAACATGTGCGGTATATTTGATAAATAGATCACCCACTCGGAGTGTTCCTAACACAACTCCGATTGAGGCATGGAGCGGATTCAAACCCAATGTGCAACACTTGAAGGTATTTGGGTCTATTACTTATGCTCATGTCCCCAAAGCAGCAAGATCGAAGTTGGATGATAAGGCAGAGAAGACCATTTTCATTGGATATAAGCATGGGGGATACAAATTGTACAATCCAATGACAAAGAAGGTGATTGTTAGTTGTGATGTTACATTTGTCGAAGATGAGGAATGGCAATGGAATGCAACAGTTGAAATTGATTAAAAAAAAACGATATATTTACGTTTTGAACGATGATGTGGAAGATGGAGTCACTCTTGAAGCACCTGCAGTTCAACCAGAAGCTGCAATTCAACCTGAAGTTGCAAATCCAATTGCAACTATGATGGAGCGACCAAGAAGGCAGCAACGACAACCTGTACACCTTCAAGATTGGCGAAGTAAATCTTGATGATGAAGTTGATGACAATGGAGATTTGGTTCACTTTGTTTTTCTTGCAGATTCAGAACCCATGAGACTTGCAGATGTCATTCAACACCCCAAATGGCAGAAGGCTATGAATGAAGAATTGATGGCGATTGAGAAAAACAATATCATGACTCAAATTTGTTTTAATCCAGATATTCCAATTAAGATTTATGTTGACAATGTCTCTGCAATTAATCTTGCAGAGAATCCAGTTTTTCATCAAATAAGTAGTCACATTGATATTCGATATCACTTCCTGCGAGACCAAGTTAAGAAGAACATGATCAAATTGGAATACTACAGATCAGAAGATCAGATTGCAAATATTTTCACTAAGCCATTGAAGATCAATGCTTTCATCAAGTTAAGAAATCTGTTGGGTAGGAAGGTTGCTCCAAATCAGAATTAAGGGAGGATGTTGGTTATTAATTCTGATTTTATTATTATTAATTCTGATTTTATTATGCTTAAACTATTTTACCGTTATTATTGCATTAATGGTCAGTTAGTATTCCTATTTTATAACTTCCAGTATTTGTAATTTTATTATATATATTATATATATTATTGAGTAAATCAAAATATATGATACCAGCTCAACAGTTTTGCAATCTTGTGCAATTACCTTCAATCAGTTTCTACAACATTTTGCCTTCTCTTATTTCCTTCAATTAGTTCCTACAAATGAGAATATAATTAATATAATTATTTAATAAGAAACTTATATACCACCTCAAGTTATTTTGGAGTCAAAATATTATAGGAATGGTTATCAATGAATGATTTACTAAAAGTGGTAAATTTTCTTGAGGTTTTATGAATGTGAAACCTAAATATGTAAATTTTGATAGTCAAAAGACTAATCCCTTTAAGAATTAATATATTTCAATAAAAGTGATTGGATATGGTTTTAGTTTGGAGTCAACAACTTAAAGAGACTTGTGTCAATGTGTAATCTATTCTAATCCACATAGGTTGAACTCCTATTAAGGATACATAAATTTTTAATCTGATCAACAAGCTAAAGAGATTGTATTAAAAATATTTCAGTAGTCTAACAGTGGTTGCGAATTCACGTGATATGTGTAGCTCTCAAAGTAAATAACTTGTTTTCCAAGCTATCCAAAGAGATCAATATACTTGTCTCCCAAGAGATTTATTACTACCCATGTCATTTAGACACAAATATTTATGATATTGGTAAAATTAAAAAAAAATAACTTTACCTACAAATAGTTAAAATATTTGAAATAAGTGAAGTAAATGAATAATATAAATTTATTCAGAGATTATTTATTATGATAAACCTAATTTATTTTAAAAGAATATATGACTAATACATTTTTTACTTACTCAAATATAGTTTAATTTATTTTAAAAAAAATCCAAAAGCTAAAACTTTAGAACATAATATTTTAAATGTTTTACTTTACACGTGTAATCCTTAACTATTTAAATGTTATACAATTATTATAGATATAATAACTATTTTAAAGAAAATATTTTATTTATTTTATACATTTTTCTTACAACAACAAAATAAAAACCATAGATAAATCCCACTCTTTTAGTGTTTTTTTTTTCTTTCTCTTTTCTCAATTTGCCAATTTGCCGTCATTGTTGAAGATCTCACCCACTAATCAAAGTCATATTTGATGTGAATGTTCTCTTCAATTCAAAGTTTATCTTAATATTATGCTAAACTTAGACTTAGTCTAAACCTTACTGACTTGATTTCAACTTTTCTTTATATTTCTTCTTTTTATACATAACTTTTCAAACTTTTAATCTTACACAAAAAGCATGTCATTCTTCTCTGACAACATTTTATTTCAATTTTTCTTGATGGTGTGCTTCATTTGAAATTTCATTTTACTTTATATTTCAATTTTGCTCATAAGTTATGATTGGAGTTTATTCTAATTTTTTCCAGTGTCTTAATATTTTTCCATAGTGTGTTTGATTTTTTAATTTTCTATGCAAAAATTAGTGTTAATAATTGTGTCTAACTTTTCTTGTACTCTGTCCTTTAGTTTGAATGCTTCATCCTCTGTTCTGCTTCTAATTTTTCTTATATTTTATCCTGTGTTTTGAATGCTTAAACTTTTACACTTGTTTTAACCTGTTTTGCTATTAATTGTTGTTTACTTGTTGTGATATAAGGTTTGCGTGATTAGTTAGTTGATGGCATACAAGTAATGAAGAACTTTTAAGTAACACAGTTAGTTAATACTCAATTATTAAAATATTGCAAGACATTTCTTAAAAGTGTTTTATGTTTTATGTAATTGTATTTACCTATAATGAAGTTGATAGCGAAAGAAATATTTAATACTTTTTTTTTCTTTTTTTTTTCTTTTGGAAGGAATCGAGGGATACAAACTATATCTTCATATATGGAAAATTAATTTAGTTATATCAGTTGCTAAGTGAAGATCAAGATCATTTGTTTATTAGTGTGTACGTATTGATGTGTTTTGGGATTATTAAAATTTGACGTGTTTGATAAAGAGTGATTTATTCATAAGTAAACTATGTTTTGGGATTATTAAATTACGTATTGATACTTTTATTTTCGTGAGGGGAATGCATGTGCTGATAAGTTGACTAATTTAGGGTTCATTCATAGATAATCATTTTATTGGTATAATAGACTTCTATCTAGTATGTTCTTAGAATTCTTTATGAATAGGTATAGTCTACCTATGTATCGTTTTTGTTAACATGTGAGTTTTGGTCTAATCCTCCCATATTTTGGTATTTTTTTTCTTTTTTTTAATAATATGTTTTTCATGTGATGGCAGATGATTGTTGTTACTTGAGGTGTCAGCCTAGCTGAGATGTCAAGTTGCATAATGATGTCTAACATGGAAAATTTTATAAAAAATAAAAAAACAAAAAAAAACTATGGTTTTTGTTATTGAGAAATTGTTTTTAAGAAAGTGTTGATTACAAATTACTATTTTTTTTAAAAAAAAATTGTTTTGAACATCGTAACATCTTTTTAATGAAAAATATTTATTGCATATAGGGGCTTTTAACAAGTTTGGAATTGAGTGGAAATTGGTGTTGGTTTATGTTGCAAGTTGATGGTTGAATCATATTCATAGATAGAGTTGGTACTTTTTAATAATGTAATTTAGTATATTATTGATATTTTAAAATGATAAAGAGTGTGTGTATAATCTCAATAATATATGATTTAAATGTATTAAAAATTGAACTTTAAACATAAATCAACTTTAAAAAATCGACTCATAAGTTAAGGTTTGCACTTACTTATATATTATGAAATGTTTTTATCTTTGGTCGATGTAGGATTTTCAACATTTCCCTTCACGTCAAGATCTATCAATTCGTGTGTGAAACTATATATTTATAGGTGGTCAGATAGCAACCGACCTTATAAGTCTAACAAACTCTCATTAGGATAAACTGTAAATGACTCTAATACCATATTAAGAAGTGAATTTTAAGCTTAATTCAATTTTATAAAATCAATTCATAAGGTAATATTTACACTCACTTATATAATATGAAATGTTTTTATTTCTAGTCGATCTGAAATCTCGAACAAAATGTGAAAATATTCAATTTTACAAGTATGATTATTATAATTATTAAATAGGAGAGATATGATTATTAAGATCTCATTACTTGTATTATAAAAAAAACCCACGAACTAAATTTTGTATTGATAAAAACTTGAGGATTGTGGTTGAAAAGGCAGAACAATTGTAAGAATTATCTTTTCAAGCATAATACAAAGTATTTCTTTGTAATTGATAAAAATTTAAACTGACACATCAAATATTTAAATTATATTATTGAAAATGGGTTCATAGATGATTTAAAGAAGTATATGGTACAAGTTGAAAATTTAAGAGGTTTTAAAGCAATAATAATCATAAAATTTGGAGGAATGACGTCCATTCAAAAGTGATAGGATGAAAAAAGAAAGACATGTATGTTGTTTTAATAGACTTCCACCAACTAAATATTTAAATATCTCATCTCAAAATTCTATAACAGAGAATAAGATTAACAATTTAGAAAAGATTTTTAAAAATCTTTTATCTTTTCTTTAGAAAACATTTTTAAAAATCTTTTATCTTTTCTTTAGAAAACATTTTTAAAAATCTTTTATCTTTTCTTTAAACATGATGAGTGGTAATTGTTCTTGCCAACAATGTGGAATCACATCTTCAAGGTAGTCTCCGAACAATCTTTCGGTATTGTAGTCCTTGAGTGCTTGAAGATCACCAAGTGATGAGGGGAGCTCCACTCGTTGACAAGACTTCGACAATCAAATCAGTGAGAACATTAAATATTTCAATGTAGTATGTATTGCATAGAATAATACTTGTCTTTGTTTGGGGACTCATGACCCTTATATAGGACTCGTAGATCCTTTTTTAGGAGTTTGTAATCAGACACTTCCTTTGAACTTTTAGTTACACGATTCGATTTGTTGGACTCGATCCGACTGACCCGAAAACGTCTATTGAGTCCGATCCATTGGACCGAAAACACCCGATCCACATTATCGGGTTCTACCCCGATCTTGACTGAACGATACAGTAATATACAAATTGTAAATAAAAAATAAAAAATATAGTAATTACATTTAATCATCTATAAAAAAATTTAATACTAATATGATATTTTAAAAAGATATTTTTTTCGGAAACACTTGATGATGATGGAAGGATTGAAATTATTCTAATAGTAATGTTTAAACACAGTAAAAAAAAGTCAAGTGATATGATAATGATTGAAAATTTACTTTTAAATACAATTATCATTTTTTACTATAAGATCAATTTTTTTAATGTGATTACATATATTTTATAAATGATGTGGATTTTTATGGCCTGTACACATCATTAATGAGTGAGATAATATGTTTAATCATTTGCCATTTAATTTTTAGTACTTTCAATGAACAAATGAGATTCATATGTAAGAAATTTAGCATCGATTATGACTCATAGGACACAAAATGTATTTCATTGAGTTGAGTGTGGTATTTCAATACCTAATTAATATTTTTTTTGTCATTAGTAATTTGGTATTGATTTAAAATCGAAATTGTTGTTGACTATTAAGATTTATTTGCTTTTGTAACTATTATGTTTTCCTCTTATAAATTTTGTTTATATTTTAGATTATAAAGTTGTTGTAAAACATTGCAAAAACTTTTCTTAGTGGTTTTTATCTAGTACAATCATTTATATTTTAGTGGACTTTTATTGAATTGAATACACCCTACTCCAATAGCCTATGACGAGTCACACAAATTTCATTTGACAACAAAGAATCTATAGGGACAAAAAGTGGAACTTATAGAGAATCTTTAAATTCAAATTGATATTTTGAATAAGTGAACAAAAAGTTAAACCCATTTATTATAGCCATTGTTTCCAAAAATATTTAATAGTGAATATTTGAGCAAATAATGTAGAATGTATTATAGCTAAAGACAAACATCATATTATTGTTTGGTACACGGAAAATGTTATATTATCACAATTATCGGTATATATTAATAAATTTATTCTCAAAATTTTAACTAATAAATTTATTCCACCATTTTATACATGGACTATAATGATAGATTGTTAAATGCCCTTAAAATTTTACATCACACTTTATATAGTAAAAATATTATCATGATATCTATTACAATGAAAGAATGACATAAACAAAAATATTTTGGTATTAAAATATTAACGAAAAATAATAAATTATATGGTATTATTAGTAAAGTAAGGAACTAAAAATTATTGAAGTTTTTGTGGAATAAACTCATACGGAATAATATGTCAAAAAAATTAATTGAACTTAACAATTGTTTTTTATTAGCTATAAGAATGAAATTAATAAAGATATATATTTTAGAGATATATTAACCTTATACAAAATCATCATTATCAAACTTTCATCTTGCATTAAGTCTATAATGATATTATACTCAAAACAGATTAATCATACTAAAAACCACAACATAATCTATTAATCCAAACTTCTTAAAAATGATGTTCTTCTCATATTGAATATATAGTTTTTATTGAAGTTAATAGTAACTCATCATGATTAAAAAACATGTTGTTTAGAGTTAATTTTGTTTGATAGACAATTATATCATCTAACTATATTACTTTATTGTGTAATTCCACTATATTGATATAAGTCTCAATTTGATGTACGGGAAAAGATAGAAAAGAAAGAAATGGGAGGAGTACATTTGTTTAGTTAATTAAAAAAGCTAAATAAATATGTTTAAAAAATTGTGAAACTGTGAAGTATATGATAAGAAAATCTGAACTTGTAAATATTTATAACTAAAGTCTGCAAAAAGTATAAATATTTTAATTATTTATTTGTTAAAAGAGTGAATATGGATATCATGCTATTTAGTTAGCGAATGTTCACTGTCCATTATTAATTATTTTTATTTGAATATATTTTTTAATTAAGCAATTGAGTAAAATTATTAACGAGAAAACATTAAAAATTGATGAATTATTTATAACTTAATTTTATAAATGTATAGTTTTTATTTAGACTTGTGGAGCTAAAATTATCTTCAAAAGATTAATTTTATTTAAAGTTATATTGTGAAGAATTTTTTTAGAATGATTAATTTTTTTCTAATAATAGCTTATGAAACATTTTTATTATAATTATACATTAATATCAATATTTTATCTTATTTTATTTTATGTTTTAAAGAATAATTTTTAAATAATATTATTTTCTTAAAAGAAGGATCCACGTGTATCTATTGAAATAGGCAAGTATTTTAAATAACATTATATTTTTTTAGTAGAAATACTTCTTCATAAGATTTATTTATAAATAACAAGTCACTTTAGATATGGTTATCTCCTACTTCCATATCAATGTAGACTCTTATATGTGTGACGTCATTTATTATGAACTTGAAATGTACTATCTTAAGTGTATCCTATAGAAAACACCATCACATTCAAGTCAAATAATATAAAAATTAAGTAATAAATGAATAATACATATTTTGAGATCTTCACCATTAACTTTTATTTATATCGAGTATCGGTGGTTAAATATGACTTTAGTATTGAGTTAAGATTTTAATAATAAAAATATAGTGTAAGGGAAAATAATGTTAATATTTTAATACTTTTGCGTGTTGAAAGAAAGAAAACAAATCTAAAAATAACTATAGTTTAAACTTCGTTAATTTTAATAAAAAGCATCTTCAAAACCGTATTTAGTAGTATATATAATTGTATTATTTCCAGTTATTTATTTTATTTTGTAGATGCTTTCTAAATTTAAAGGAAGAACCCAGACTTTAACCAAAACATATTTCTATCCAAAATAAATGTATGGTTATGGGAAAAAATAGCCTACAATTGATCATACAATCCATTCATTAAATAATGGAGTACAATACAATGTGCTATAATGAACCCAACAACGTCTTGTTCTAGGTTTTGTATATTCAGTCATTGATTTCTAAATTTTTATATGAATGTTTACAATAATATTTCAAGGTCAAGTTAGTACTTCCTCCGAATAAAGAATATAAAGTAAAAAAAGTTAAGAATTCATTAATTAATACTTAGTTTGAAGAAAAAACATATAATAAAAAGTTATATATTTATTATTTTCAATTCACCTATTTATAACGGTATTCTTCTAGTTAAGAAGAATGTCTTCCAACTAAAGATTTAGTTTAGTCAAAAATAGTTATTTCCAACTAAATTGTAGTTCTGTCTCATACCATCATCTTCCTCTTTTATTTAATAATTATTTCTCTATTATAGTATTTGTCTCATTCTTAGATACATTCTTAGATTAATTACAATCTCGCATATTCAGTTAATGTTTGTCACTTTCAATAAAAAAAATAAAAAAAAATTTCATTATTTTAATAAATAGATCAATATCATAACCGTTTTCATCTATTATTGGAATCGACTTATGATCTCACAGTTCTCAAATTCCAACATAATCCAATGAGACTAATAAGATCATGAAGTAATTAATTATAGGATGTATCTTAAATTTTGACTGAAATCCATACCATTGAGGTTGATGCAAAAGTTCACATATACTATTATACCTCATCTATAGAAATGATTAATTGAGATCCAAATAGACTTAGATGCGCTTAATCATAATTTATATATTGTTTACTTTACTCTACTTATTAATTATATTATTACACCCTTAATTTCACTTTAGAGATACTTGCATCATTCAGTGGTGAGATGTTGGGATATCGAGTGTGATATCGACACCTCATATATTCCGGTACAATGCATTTGAGGAAAATAAAAACCGATCATATGTATAATTTTTTGTTTTCTTCCATGCTTGGTTGTCACTTAGGTCAATTCAGCACGAACCAACATACTCCATTTCATCTTCTCATAAATCGAAGACAATAATTCCAGGAAATGAAAATGGGGTATGTTAATAAAGAAAAAAAATAAGAGAAAATTGCACATAAATAAAATTCAATTGAGTTCTTAAATTACAATGATATTGAAAAGAGTAGAAATATATAGTTAATTTGGTGAATAAACAAAGTAGGTTGGAAAAATGCGATGAAAGCATGATAAGATAGTTGTGGTTGTCTGTGGAAATGCGAAACCCCTCTTTCTTGTTTTGTTTTGCACATATTTTACAAGCAAATCCGACAAACAGAAAGAATTGCATAAGTCCAAACCTACTGGTATTATTTAGACGTTAATAATTGCCAGCTTTTGCCAGCTCCTACTTCATCATTAAAATATAATTTAAAAAAATAGACACAGAAACAGTAGTGAAGACTTTGCTCCTCAGTCCCAAAAAATGACAACGGGATACACTGGATTTCCACACTTTCTCACATGCTCGTCTTTTTCATTTTCTGCCACGTGTATTGTAATGTAGCAAGGTCCCTCTGGTTCCAGCTGCGCAAACCTCACTCTCTTCCTTCATCATCATCATCATCATCATCTTCTACCACTACAGCCACAATAAACATGCATACCGTATTTTTTCTTTTCAAATATTATACGTATACTTTTTGATATTTTATTTCCGTTTGAGTTGAGTAGTTGTTCTCCATTTGCAACGGTTACCTAATATTATTCTCTGTTTCCATCTACCCCATTATCAACTACGTATTGCATATAAAACATTAGCGATAATGAAAGAAAGGGTCATGTATCTGCTTTCTCAATCATTAATGCAAAATTACCGAATTTAATGATGTTACCATTACGAATGGAGAAAGGGTCAAACCAAAAATAAAAAGTGCACCTTTTCAACTGGCGGACAAAGGACGAGACACGAGTGGCATCAACGCGGGTAAAGCACCCCGCGTTTTACTACCAGACGGAACCCATCAACGGGCTATAAAGGACACACGTGTGAGTTCTAGATCAACGGTCAAAACACAAGGGCACTCTAGTAATATCGTTAAACGACTTTATGAGTTGTTGAAAAGTTATGGTCTTTCCGAGGAAAGAAAAAGTAAAAAATAATAATAAAAATGGATTTTTTTTCATTATTTTCATAGTACACATTTTGTTTTCATTAATGGAATTTTAAATTGTATTATTTTTTGTTGTTAGAACAAACAGAGGGCTAGAGTGAAAATAAATTTAACGGGGAGAGGAGAGAGAGTGGGAAGCATATGAGAATAGGAAGATGGGTGGAAAAAACGCCGTACAGAGGGGTGGCGGATGACAGCGACTGCTCACTGACCCACATAACTGACACGTGTCCTGACGCAAAAGGGTGTGGAGGTAATATTGAGCAAGCATAATGGAGAAAAAGGCAAAGAAGGAACACACATTAACAAAAATCAATTGGGCAGAAGATCCACATATGCCAGCTAATATTTTGCACATTTACAGAAAGAGAGGAAAAATTGTAGTAGAGGCGGAAGAAAGTTGAAATGAAGATAAAATAAAAAAAAAGAATAAAGAATAAAAAAGTGGGAATGGAGAGTTAAGTGTTGACCCATTATTATTACTCACATCACACCGGCCTGACCTAGTCCAGGGTATTAGGGAAGATGAGGAATGGGGACAGGCAGCATAGAAGGAGTAGATGCACATCACAACATATAAAAATATTAATATATATAGTAAGGTTGGGAAAATAATGAGATAAAAAAAATTGTGTGTGAGCATATAGAAGGAAATTAAATTAGGACATTGGAGTTGGAGGAATCTTTGAGCATTATTGATGCATTAATCGCCACTCCTTCAACGGTTCATATCTTACCTCTTTTTATATATTCTGTTCCCTTATCATCTTCCACTGCTCAACTCTCTCTCTCTCTCTCTCTAACACAAGCTTCCGTTTTTCTGTTTCTCTTCTCTCTACTCAGAACATGGGTTCTTCTGCAGTACAATTGTTTCTCATCTTGGGGCTTCTGGCTACTTCTTGCATAGCACAAGCCCCAGGTGGCGCACCCACGCAGCCTCCCACAACCACCCCACCACCACCGCCCGCAGCAGCACCAGTACCTGCACCCACTGCACCCGCAACTCCACCACCATCTTCACCACCACCTGCACCCACACCCGCACCCACACCAACTGCTCCCACTCCTGCTCCAGCTTCTTCTCCTTCATCTGCTGCATCTCCCTCAGCTGAGTCACCAGGCTCTCCTACATCTCCCCCAGCACCACCGGCCCCCTCATCTGCACCTTCACCCTCAGTCAGCGAACCACCACCCTCACCCTCCTCCGCATTCTCCGTTGGCAAGGCCTTCGTTGCCGGGTCTGCGCTCGCGGGAACCTTCGTAGCCATGGTCTTGGCTTGAAGACAGACCTGACGGTTGGGATTCGTCCACGTGGAGGCTCTTGGGCCCTTGATCTTGTTTTACAGCGACGGACGGACGGACGGGATCTGTTTCATTTATTTTATCCTCTGGTCTTGTTGAGTAGCGGTTTTCTTTTTCTCTCTTTGGGGTTTTATGTGTTAGTTTTGTTCGTTCGTGGTTGATGTGTTTGTTGATTCGATATCTGGGAGGGTTGGGTGTTGATGATGATGATGATGATGATGATGATGGTGATGGTATTCATGATTATGATGATTATTTTGTGATTCATTGTTCTGGTGTTCACACGTGTACGTAGATGACCTTGATGATTTCATTGTACATCTAATAATTGAAAGAATAAAACAGTTTGTCATTCTTTTTACTTACAATCTTGTTCCTTGTTAATGTGCAAAACCCTCGTTTTTCAGAGCCACCACCTCTAACTTCTTCTCATTCTGGAATATATGCATAATTATTCCGACTTCTACACATTATACTCCACTTTCCTCCTTTTTCAAATTACTGCTTTAATTCGACCATAGATATACTGCCACGTCTTTTAAATTCAAAGCATCTTTTTCTGCTTTTCATTCAGACCACACATCCAAGACCAACCAAATTTTGTCCTCTCATTTACAATTTTTTATTCCTTTGCATTATGTCATTACTCCATAACTTGATATTATTATTATTATTATTATTATTACACTCTTATTTCTTAATGAAGTTTCACACTCAAATCTCACTAATGCAATCTACATTTACCATTTTACATTATCGATTCAAGAAAAATATTTTAGATTCAAGCGTTTAAATATTAACAAATAATCTTTTGGAAAAACAAGATTTGCTTATATTCTTCACAGGGAATTAACTTTTTTTATGGAAATCATTCCACTTTTGCTAATTCGACATTTTATGAGATGCTGCGATAAATCATAAAACCTTTACCTACTTTTATGTTAAAAAAAGCTTTTTTTTTCCTTAAAATTAGAATGGCGTCATCTTTTCCATGTGAGCGTGTTGATGATGAAAGAAGGTTCTAGGTTGTTTTGTAAAGAACGTGGGTTTCCTCGTCTTTTCCTTTCAGTGTTGTGGAGATTTGTTTAATGCCCTGTCAATTCCGCAGGAAATTGACATGTTATGCGACCTTTTTCCTAAATATAATAGTAGTATAATATTTTTTTATGTGAAAGTTCCTAAATATAATAATATTATTATATTTATTATGTGAAAGTGAGAAGCACGTAGTAGGAGATAGATGCCTCCAACAAGAATTTGTATTATTGCAAGCAAGGTGGATCTGGTTAGCAATTGGTTAAACTGCTAACCCCTCACTCACTTCATTACAGGATTAGATCCACGTCTTTGTCACAGGTAAATATCAAGGAGAACCTTTTTTTTAAATTAAAAATTATTTTGGAAAATATTATTAAAAAAAGTAAGATGTTTTCATGTTCTCTGTTTTCTTTTTCTATTTTTAACTATTTTACTAAAATAATGAAAATACAACTTTTAAAAAAGGCTAATAAAACAAACACTTCCCACTGTACTTAGAAAACAAGGAAAAATTTAAAATAAAAGGAATACTTTTGAAAACAATGGATAACAAAGTTTAAGAAAAGTTAGGTTATTTGAGTTAAGAGAAAAAAAAATCCTAGAAAAAGTTTGTAAAAAAAGAATTTTATAGGATCTTAATATATATTATTGGTTTGTGTTAGTAAATATGCATGATCTTTATTTATTTTTTACTTGTTATTATTATTTTGATTATATTTAATTCTAAAGTTTACTTACACTTAAATTTATTATAATTTAGTTTAATTAAAATATTTGAAAATTAATGATGGTTTGTCCGCTCTATTTTGACTCATTTCAAACTTAGTTAGTAAAAAGTAGGTTGAATTAGTCCGTCTTACATAAAAATTGTAGATTAGTTTTGGTAGGTCATTCGCGATCCAATCTACATAAACAAAATCTTCACAAAATACCTATATGTGAATGTCTCGAGAATAATTTTATTTTAATGTTTCATATTTTTCTTGCATTCTATTCTATGAATCTATCATTGACAATAAAATTTAATCAAGCTAAATAAACATAAAATTAACATCTAATTCAAATAAATATGTCAATGTTTAATATTTCATGAACAATATAACATAAAAGTAAATATTATTTTCTAAGCTGAAAAACTATAGTATTTAATTATCATTGTGTCTTGACTTCAAAAACATTATTGTTGTTCTCAATCCACCTTGTCCTATTATTGACAGGTGTGGACTACAAATTTTGTAGGACAAACGATCTAAGTAAATGACAAAATAATACTCAATTCTCTTCACATTTTTCTTGTGGGCTAGTGGACCAACTTGCATTGTGATCTCGTTAAAACATATCATGTTCATCTTGGATATATAAATCTTAAACCCTAAACTCTAAACCTCCATACCTTCCTCTTGCACCTCCATATTTTTTTTAATTCCTACAATATTTTTCTGATTAAGGTTATGAGGATTCACAATTTACTTCAAGTTGCAATAAGAGTTCACTCCATAGAACCATTGCAAGTGCAACAATAATTATTTTTCTTGATAGAACTTATGCGATGTTGCTTGAGGAAAAACTTTAACTACAAAAGACCTAAACCCTCAAGTAAGTGTTGATTTATTTTATGAAGTAATTAAAATATGTCAAATGATGGACTCTTCCCTCAAACGTTGCGATGGAATAAGAATGGAAATTTTGCTGGTGGAAGAGAGAGATATGAGGTTTTTAAAAATGTGGGATTATATTTCATTTAGAATTATTTAAAATTTTAAAAAATATTTAAATTGACTCTTTTTACAGTTAATATGGAGATGTAGTTAGAAGATTGGGAGATAAAGGGAAAATTTGACTTTTTTAAAGTTTACTTGTACTTAAGTATATTTATATTTTTGTAATTTTACATAATTCTTTTATCTTTGAAATAAAAAATAAAAAAGGGACTTTTTTTAAATAATCCGCCATTAATTATCATTTTATGATTATTTTGGTACCGGTCGGCATCAGACGAGTCTGTCTTGGACACAACAACCGGCCCACTAAGTCACAGAACACTCCAAAATCGCGCATTGAATAAGAATCACCAATTACAAGAGCATTTAGTGCGCTGTAACCATATTCGGAATATGCGGGAACATCTTTGCGAAATCAATCAAATACTAATTAACTGAAGGAGGTTATAAACATTCCTTAAACAACATACCTCCCTATTAATCAGAGATCACGATGTGTCAATTGATAACTGATATTTATCCCTCATGCAAGAAAGTCCATAACTAGCACTATAAATTGAACCCTTTGTTGAGGTGTAAGGTATGTTTTACATTCTGCTAGTATACACCTAAAATCTTAGCATTGACTTGAGCGTCAGAGTGTAATCGCATATACCCCTCCGACCGTCTGAGTCCAACAACAAAGGAAGGAAGCTCAAAGTTACACAGAGGATCGTCAAGAGGCACCAACATGTCACCAAATTGTGTTACCTGGGTCCATTTTCCCCCACATAGGTACAATTTTAGTTTATGATAAAAGTTAAAAGTAAATTATTTTTTAAATTAAGAAACTAAAATATATTTAAATCGGAGAGACCGAATTTTTTTAACGTAATTTTATAAAACAAAAGTATAAGCTTTTAATGATTATTTTACATTTCAATTCTTCAAGTTTACTTTTAACATTTCAGTCTTCCATTATCATCGTGTATGTGCTCGGTTCTCCTTTATGCTTCTTTTGGTCGAACAAAATGAAATATAAAAAAAAAAGAAAAAGTGAGAGAAACATGTAAATAATGAGTGAAAAAATATTATTTGATTGAAGACAAATTAGTCAAAAAAAATTATTTATTTATTAATATTATTTTTATACTTTAATTATTAATTATTATTATTATTATAATTTTTTTTTGTCTATTTTCTTCATATATTTATCATTCAATCCGTGACAATCCTCTCCATTTCATCACAAATTTAAATTAGTTAACAAAGTTCACTCATCATCACTTTCTTGGTTTAAAAATTATTGATGGGTAATCAACTTACATAGTACATAAAATTCATCAGGAATGTAATAAAATGTTATATTATTAGCGAGTAGGGATGTGAAAGTGAAACAAACTATAAGTTGATTTAAAATTGGATAATCTCACCCTAATTCACACCGTGACAAGTTTGAAAGTTTCTAACCCAAATACACTAAATGTTGGTCAATTAAATGGGGCTATCTAACTAAAAAATATTGAAAAATTTAAATTGCTAAAAAAATACAGGAGATGTGATGTAAAAGGAACAAGCTCCAGGACCACCTATCCACGGTGTGAGGGAGAATGACCCTTGTGTACTGTAGTAACAATTTTAAAATTATATTAAATTTATATTGAAAGTATAAATATCAATTTATAGAAAAATGCTAATATTATTTATATTATTTATAATTATTAATTTTTTATAGAGGTGTATAATTTTTATTTTGTTTTTGTCTATTCTGATTCTAGTATTTATTGTTTACTATTTGTTTTTCATTATCTCTTTAGTTAGACCTAGAATGAGTGTACTTCTTGTATATATGCAGATTATTTGTTTTGATTTCAATAGAAGGGATATTCATTCTCAAAATTTTTGTCTTTCTTTTTTATCTTTTGTTAATCTCTGTTCTATTTTATAATATGATATTAAGTTGTTTAAAGTCTATCATAACGAGTGTTTGGTGGACTTATCAGGTTACCCGTTATCGGACTACTCATAAATATATTGCCACTCTCAGTATAAGAGAGTGTGTTGAAAATCCCACATGAGAGAATAGATCATTTGATAGTATATAAGTAAGTGCAAACCTCACCTTATATAAGATTGAGTTAAACTTAAAATTTATTAATTTAAAAATAAAAAGGATAAATATTTAATATCTAATTTAATGCTCGTGATTATGCTTTTCCACGGAAAGGATGATTTGTATTAGAGGTGCAGTAGTATATTATTATTATCATTATTATATTTTATTTTTTATTGTATTTGTTCTTACTTTGAGTACGTTTCTAATATAAAAAAATAACTAATGATGAACAAATTCAAACAACTCAGAATTTTTCTTGTTTTTTTAGCGAATGGGATTGGAAATAATAATATTAAAAGTCGCTTTTATAATCTTTTAAAAAGGAGCAACTAGAAATAAATTTTTTGCATGCATCCAGGATTACATTATTCTGTATAAAGATAAGAATTTTCCCTAAAAGTTAACTTTACTTTTCCTTTATTTTCTTTTCCAAAAGCTGATGGTTCCTCCATCTTTCATAGGGATTGGTCACATAAAATAAAAATGTCTTTTAAAAAATAAAAATATGTCTTTTAATAAATAAAAATATTCAAAAAGCATGCAGTCCCGTAATCGGAACAAAAACAAAATTATTCTCTTGATTCTTCTCTTTTATCCAACTTTGTCATTTTATTCTTTAAAAAATCAATTTACTTATTTAAAGTGTGTGTATGGGCACACACAAGTGTAGGAACTTAGCATTTGTGTGTTGTTTGATATTGAAGAAATGCCCACAAATAAAGAGAAGTGATAAGAAGATTAGTTCTTAATTTCATCTTACAAAACTTTTTTTTTTCCAAAAATATACTTATTTAGAAAAAATGACCCAAACAAATCTATTTTACTTTAATTTCCAAACTAGACTCATGTATTCTTGACATGAGTCAAATTTTGAAGAGTGAATAGTACACCACTTTTTCTTTTCCTATTTTTTCTCAATTTTCATTTTTTTTTGTTTGAAAAAACCGGTTTAGAATTTGGCTTATTGAGAATCGGTTTTCAGCAGCACGGGAGTGGATACATTGAAAATTTGGTTGCACTAGAAAATTGGCTCAAATTTTATTTCGGGGATTTGAATTGTGTCCTATTTTTAATTTATTTTTGAAAATTGAGAAACAAGGAGTGAAAGTATTTCACATTGAAATTCCGGTTATTGGGAAGTCGAATTCTAAATGTGAATAGTAAATAAAATAAGTCCAATTTGAAAATTAAAGTTGAAATATGTTTATTTGGGTAACTTTTCAAAATGGGTTTATTTTGGGAGGAAAGAATCCCAAAACTATATATGTGTGAACCAAATATATTTAATTTTATTGTAAAATAATTATGTAATTTTTTGCATAAATAGTTGGTTTAATATAATAAGTATTTACATGTTTTATTTTTAGTACAGTAAAAGAAAAATTATAATTTTATTATAACAACTTTAATTCTCTTAGATTTATTTAAAATTCGATAATAATTAATAATATAATTAAGTAAGTTTGGTCTTTAGTAATTCTCAACCTATGTTTGTTAAAAGAAAAATTAATGTTAATAGGCAATTAGGTTTTTTCTTTTGTTTTATAAATTTCAAACAAAATAAAACTAAGAGACTTAAAGTTGTTGTACTTAAAACATAGTTTTTTTTTTCTTATTATAATAAAAATAAAATATGTTAATAATTTTTAGATTGAATAAATTATTTATCTTAGTTTTTTTTTTCTATTTCTTCTTTTCAATTACAAAATATTTTTTTATTATTTTCTATTCCGTAGGTAACAGTCAAAATTTGTAGATAAATCCATAGATAATTTAACATATTTTACTTTTAAATTTTCAATTATTATTTGAATCTATTTTTTTTTCAATTATTATTTATGCTCATCTTTAGGATTATTATTGACATTGACAATTATTATATATGTTATTAGTGGGTGGGACTCGAACCAAAGTCCATTGGATGACCAAAGAAACTTTAATCATTACACTAAATAAATTTTGTTATCATGTTATGGTTATTATTATATTTATTAGTATGATTATCAATATTAATATAATTATTAATATAAATATTATTAATATTATTCATATATTTAATATCATAAATAATAATTGATAATTGGATGACCAGAGAAACTTTAACCATTACACCAAATAAATTTTGTTATCATGTTATGGTTATTATTATATTTATTAGTATGATTATCACTATTAATATAATTATTAATATAAATATTATTCATATATTTAATATCATTTATATTATTATTCAAATTAATAACATTATTAATTATTATTATAATTTTATTATTACTATTTGTGAATATTAGTTGTGATTTTATAATTATTCATATATATAAATAATTCCTGTTTTTGTTATTCACGGACACACGGTTCGTAGGTAAGTTACCTACAAATTGAAGTGGGTGGCTAATTCTTGTTTTTGTTACCCACAAACATACTGTTCATAGGTAAATTACCTACAAACTGAAGTTGATGGATAATTTCTATTTCTGCTACCCACATACACACTGTTCGTAGGTAAATTACCTACGGACTAAAGTTGGTGGATAACAGAAACAAGAATTATCCATCAACTTCAGTTCGTAAGAATATTATTATTAATAATATTATTCATGTTATTAATATTATAAATTATTAATATTATTAATGTTATAAATAATATGAGTAATATTATTTATATTAATATTACTAATATTAATTTTATTCATATTATTAATATTAGTTATGCTTTTATAATTATTCATATATTTAAATAATATTTTTAATATTATATATATAATTATTATTATGGGAATATCCGTAGATATCGATGTTAAATTTACTAATAAATTCAGGTCCGTAGATAATGCTGAATTTACTTACGAATTCATATCCGTAGAAAAAATCTCATTTGAACATGTAACACCCCATAATTTACATATAACTATTACAATAAAAGTTTTACCCGTTTCTATACAAACTTGGAGTTTTTCAAAACATTCCTAATACATGATTAGAATTTATAGAAATACAAATATTTACATATCCATAACTCAAAATAAAAACTCTGAAACCTTTAAGGCTCTCCTGCACCTATATGGTCATTTACTCGTGTACATAGTACAATCATCGCAGTTCAAACACATCAAGAAAAGCAAGGGTAAGCTAATGAAAAGAAATTTCATATCTTATATATTTTTTGCAAAAAGAACCAATCAAACAAATCATTTATAAATATTTCTTTAAATGTTGTCATATAAAATTTCAATATCAATTTCATCATTCATATAGACCACACATGAATCTATCTTCAATCACAATCATTGGATTTCATTTCAATCCCACTTCATCTTCCGAAAGACTCATTAAGTATGCCCCTACCAGAGACTAACACCTGACCCAAAGATTACCAGCGAATCCAATAGAAAGGATTAGGGTAAGTTCAAACATCCAATACCGAGTGTCTACAGTGGGACTCAATGTGTATGAACTCCCTCTCGGCTTCTCACCACCTGATATCTTAGTCTACATGACTTAGATCACCAGTGAAGCCAGAGGATCTCCGTTAAACATAGGCTTTTCATACTTAATGTACCATCAAATAACAACTCATACATTATCCCAAATGTATGACATCAATTTCATACAATTTTCATCATACAATATCATTCAAAACGCAATCCACAATATTCAAAATCTTATTTAACAGAAAAACAACACTTAAATACTAAACCATCAAAATTTAATATTTTTACTAGTTTAAATAATATATAAACAAACAACACAATATATAAAAACACAACATCCTTGCAAGAAAAATTGAATATTGGGACCACGTCCCTTCTGCATTAAGATCTTCTATCCTAGGGTGCTATTACAAATTAAATTTAGCTTCCCTTACCTCAATTGCTTGCTTTCCTAGCAACTTCTAGAATTTTATTCCCCACAGTCTAGATAAGCTTCAAGATTTACGGGCCTAAAGCAAGTTATCCAAACAAAATAAAAATTCAGTATATAGTAGAATAAGTTGAGAGGATTAAACTTCTCAACTGACCCCACCAAGATTGATGACTAAATCTTAAGGAAAAACTGAGAACAAAGGATATTTAGAGTAAAAATGAACTTACTCTGTTTAAAAATCTGATCGGGTAGAAATGTTCCTTAACTCGCCAGCTACAACGTGGTCCGATCAAATTGAAAAATAGATGAAGATTAGGAGAGAAAATTAAGAGAGAATGAAGAGAAGAGAATATGGAAAGAGAGAGAGAAAGAAAAAGAAGTTTCGTGTGTGAGGGGGGCATGGGGTTTGGCTTTTGCTTCTTTATCTTCTTTTATTTTTACGCTGTTACAAAACTCAGTTAATCATGATTATCTGAGTTTTGTAAATAAATAATAAGTTAATATGTAATTAAGATTGAACAAAGTTTTTTTAATGATGATTTGCATCTAGTTTCTCTTTATACTTCTGTAAACTTTTGTAGGGTTTTCATTTCATCTTGCAGAACAATTTGATCTCCTACAATATCTAAAAGACTTTGAATTATTCTTCTCACATTAATGTGGTTTTTTTTTAAAGGTTGATACTTGTTTAGTGAATAGAGTCAAAAGATTTTCGTTCAAAAACTTTGTAGAAGAAATTTAAATAAAATCCAATAGAGTTCAGATATGACAACTTACATAATATAGAAGTTAATTACAAAACAAAAAAAAAAACTAAATCTCATATCCTAATATAGTCATTATGTAGTACTTTCATAAGAGCAACACATATGAAAATATCACTTTCAAATTTAGGAAAAATAATGGAATTAAAAAAGGATGAAATTGAAGACATAATTTTAAGAGATAAAATGAGTTAATTTCCAATAAATCACAATTTTAAAATTTTATTTATGAGACAAATTCTAAATTTGTTGTGTGAAAAAAATAATGTTATAAACGAGATTTCAAAGGAAAAACAAGAGCATCAAGTTACATAATCGAATAACATTCTTAGATCTAGATTTCTTTTTCTTTCGTTTTTCTTATGGAAGACTAAACATTATGGGTTGATTCTATTGTGATTTTTCATTGAATTTAAAGGTTTTGTTAAATGAAATTTTGTTTTTTAATTTTTTGTAACAGTTTATTTTAATCATTTGATATTTTGAATTTGAATGCCTATCAAAGAAATTGTCTTTGAATATTTATTGAAAATTAATTTAAAATTTAATTACTATTATTATTACTATTTTTATTTGTAAAGATAATTAACAATTGTTATTAGTTATTCCTAACTATTTCCTCATGGTTTTCTTGTATTAATTTTTTATTGTATTACAGTTAATGAAGATGAATATTCCTTGTCTGATGTGGTGCATCAAATGGAGTGCACGTAATCACACGAAATCGCAATAGAGAAAGGGAGGTGCTGATGAACCCTAATTGCAAATGAAAAAGAGACAATGACTTAAGCATGAAAGAGAGAAAAGAAGAGAAAAGAAAATACAAAAGAAATTCTTATTTACTTGTGTATTAGAGAGTAAAATACATTGTGTATATATAAGAAAAAGACTAAGACCTAGCTGAAACAAAAAGAAAGTTGGGCCAAACAAACAAAGCCCAATAACTTAAAACAGAAAAACTAAATATGTTAACATCCCCCTCAAGCTGGGGAGTAGATATTTGTCAGGCCTAGCTTGGATTTGAGAGTAGAGAACTGTGCGGAAGCAAGAGGCTTGGTGAATATGTCAGCAACTTGCATGGCAAAAGTAATGGACAACAGTTTGAGGAGACCAAAGTTAAGTTTTTCACGAACTAGGTGACAATCAATTTCGATGTGCTTGGTGCGTTCATGAAAGACTTGATTGGACACTATTTGAAGGGCAGATTTGTTGTCATAGTACAGGGTTGCAGACTGGGAGAGAGGAAGATGTAAATCCTGAAGGAGGTAAGACAACCATTGTAGCTCACATGTGATGGTGACAAGGGCTCTATACTCGGCTTCAGAGGAGTTGGGGGAGATAGTTGGCTGCTTCTTTGATTTCCATGATATTAGGGAGTCTCCTAAAAAGATGGAATATCAAGTGACAGATTTGCGTGTGGTAGGACATGTTGCCAGGTGAAGTGAGCTAGTATGAGAAAAATATAGTCCTTCACCAAGGGTGCCCTTAAGGTAACGCAAAAGACATGAGACAACTTGTTGATGATGAGTTGTGGGTGCAGATATGAATTGGCTTAAATTGTGGACAGCAAAGGCGATGTCAGGTCGCGTGTTGGTTAAGTAGATTAGACGTCCAAGGAGTCTTCTGTATTGAGAAGTTGCATCAGCATCAAGAGGAGAGCCTTGATCGAGAGAGAGACAGGAGGTATGAGTCATAGGAGTGGCCACAGGTGCAGAGTCAAGCATGCCAGTTTCGTGAAGAAGATCAAGAGTATACTTGCGTTGACTTAAATGAAGACCGGAACTGTTGCAAGCAATTTCCAGTCCCAAAAAGTAAGTGAGATTACCTAAATTTTTTATCTTGAAGTGATGGTGAAGAGATGCAGTAATTGTATTGATTTCCTCCGTGTTATCGCCAGTTAAGACCAAATCATCAACATAAACAAGAATATCAGTGAGTTTATCGTTATTATATTTAAGAAAAGGAGAGTGATCAACAACATAAATAGAGTAATTATTTGATAAAAGAAAAGTAGAAAGTTTGGCGTACCATTGGCGACCAGCTTGACAAAGGCCATACAAAGACCGTTGAAGCTTGCAAACATGCTGGGGAGAAGGGAGGCCAGGTGGGGAGGGGGGGGGGTCATGTATACCTCTTCATGGAGATCACCATGAAGAAATGCATTATTGACATCAAGTTGTTTTAAAATCCAATTTTTGGAAGTGGTTAACAAGGAAAAGGCGGAGGGTAGTGATTTTAGCAACAGGTGCAAAAGTGTCTAAGAAATCAAGTCCTTCAAGTTGGGTGAACACTTTGGCAACAACTCTAGCTTTGTGGCGCTCAACACTGCCATCATAATGGTATTTGATTTTATATACCCATTTACAACCAATAGTTTTCTTTCCTGAAGGGAGAGAGGTAAGTTGCCAAGTATTGTTAGCAGCAAGAGTTTGAAGCTCATCTTGCATGGCAGATTGTCAAGAAGCATGTTTAGAGGCTTCGTTATATGTCTGAGGTTCAGGATGAGAATTGATAGAGGAAATAACATTTCTAAAATTGGAAGATAAGGAATTGTAAGACAAGTAATTATGAATAAGATATCTACTACTTACAGTGTTGGTTGCAGTGTGGAAATCCGCAAGATAGGGAGGTTGTCGGTGAGGACGAGCTTATCTTCTTGGAAATTGGGGTGAGGTGCTTCCTGGAGATGCAGGTGGTGATAATTCTGGTGGAGGTGCAATGTTGGATGCAGGAGCAGAGGCACTATTTATAGGAAGATCAGAGGATAATAAGGTTGGTGGAGGGACAGTATTGGGTGCAGGAGTAGAGGCACATGGCTCGACAGGAGGTGCAATATCAGAAAAAAAATCAAAAACAGAATTATATGCGTTAGAAATAGGGAGAGATAAAGTGTTAGGGTCCTTAGGCAAGCCACTGTCCAATTTATATGGAAAGTGGTTTTCATAAAAGATTACATGTCTTGATATCTTTATGCTATGAAACTTTAAATTTAAGATAATATAACCTTTTTTATTTTGTGGGAGGCCAGGTGGGGAGGGGGGGGGGGTCATGTATACCTCTTCATGGAGATCACCATGAAGAAATGCATTATTGACATCAAGTTGTTTTAAAATCCAATTTTTGGAAGTGGTTAACAAGGAAAAGGCGGAGGGTAGTGATTTTAGCAACAAGTGCAAAAGTGTCTAAGAAATCAAGTCCTTCAAGTTGGGTGAACACTTTGGCAACAACTCTAGCTTTGTGGCGCTCAACAGTGCCATCATAATGGTATTTGATTTTATATACCCATTTACAACCAATAGTTTTCTTTCCTGAAGGGAGAGAGGTAAGTTGCCAAGTATTGTTAGCAGCAAGAGTTTGAAGCTCATCTTGCATGGCAGATTGTCAAGAAGCATGTTTAGAGGCTTCGTTATATGTCTGAGGTTCAGGATGAGAATTGATAGAGGAAATAACATTTCTAAAATTGGAAGATAAGGAATTGTAAGACAAGTAATTATGAATAGGATATCTACTACTTACAGTGTTGGTTGCAGTGTGGAAATCCGCAAGATAGGGAGGTTGTCGGTGAGGACGAGCTTATCTTCTTGGAAATTGGGGTGAGGTGCTTCCTGGAGATGCAGGTGGTGATAATTCTGGTTGAGGTGCAATGTTGGATGCAGGAGCAGAGGCACTATTTATAGGAAGATCAGAGGATAATAAGGTTGGTGGAGGGACAGTATTGGGTGCAGGAGTAGAGGCACATGGCTCGACAGGAGGTGCAATATCAGAAAAAAAATCAAAAACAGAATTATATGCGTTAGAAATAGGGAGAGATAAAGTGTTAGGGTCCTTAGGCAAGCCACTGTCCAATTTATATGGAAAATGGTTTTCATAAAAGATTACATGTCTTGATATCTTTATGCTATGAAACTTTAAATTTAAGATAATATAACCTTTTTTATTTTGCGGGAAGCCAAGAAAAATACCTTTGATAGATCTATCATCTAATTTTTTCCTATGTGCAGTAATGGTACTAGCATAACAGAGACAACCAAACACTTTTAGAAAGGAAATGTTATATGGTTTTCCAAACAACTTTTCATGAGGAGTGATGTTATTAAGTAATGGAGTAGGAATAACATTTATTAAGAAAACAACATGATTTACAACAAATTCCCAAAAATAGGAGGAAGATTTGCTTGAAAAAGCAAAGCCCGGGTTACATTTAGTATGTGTTGATGTTTACGTTCTACAATGCTATTTTGTTGTGGTGTTTCAACACAAGATTTTTTATGTATAATTCTCTTTGAAGCATAAAAATTTGACATAGCAAACTCAACACCATTGTCAGTACGAATTGTTTTGATATTAGTTTTGAAATGATTTTGAACAAAAACAGTAAAGTTAATGATGTGCTGACGCACTTCAGATTTGTTATGCAGCAGAATAACCCAAGTATAACGCGAGTAATCATCAACAATAGTCAAGAAATAACGAAAACCTTGCATAGAAATTATGGAACATGGTCCCCAAATATCAAAGTGTACAAGATCAAAAATAGCAGAGGTAACAGTATTACTTAAACTGAAAGGAAGCTTTCTCTGTTTTGCACGACTACAAGTGTCACATACTTGATGGGTATCAACAGGAATAGAAGAGTATTGTTTGCTTAAGACATGTAATCTTTCAAGTGAAGGGTGTCATAGTCTATAATGCCACAGTGTTTTGTCTATGATATTACAATTAATAAAAGGAGCAAAACAATGCGATTTAGAACGGCTAGAAGAAGGCAAGGTAGTGACAAGGTACAAGTCAGCGATGACTTTAACTATACCAATCCTCTCTTGAGTGAGATTGTCCTGTATAATGTAGTGGGTTGAAGTGAAAGTTAAAGTGCATTTAAGTTGGTGTGTGAGTTTAGAAACAAATATTAAGTTTAATTGAAAATGAGGCACATATAACACATCAGACAAATAAAACTTATCAAAAAAACGTACTAAGCCATAATATGTGGCATAAACAGTTTGGCCATTTGGAAGACTAATTAAGACAAGTTTAATTTTAGTATAAGTAGTAAAACCGTTCAAATAGTGACAAATATGATCTGTGGCACCAGAATCAATAATTCAAGATTCTTTTATAGAAGATAGATAGTGAAGAGAGAAACTTACTTGTTGAAGAATGCTCAGTATTGGGGATTTCATCTGCAGAGAAGGTGCCGACTTGATTAATTTGAGTGTGAGGAGCAGGATCCTCAAGGTTTTGCTGACGCAAAATGTTGGTAAGGAATTGACACTGCTGTGATGTAAGTTGAATCCCCTTTACATCCTGTTCTTTAGGAAAAAGCTCAGAAAAAGTGTCAGTAGTAATCATATTATTGGCTTGGGATGTCCAATTGGTGAATTTGTAGCCAAGAGGGAACCCGTGTTTTTTATAACAGGTGTCGACAGTGTGGCCAAGACTATTACAAAAAGTGCAGACTTTTCTAGTAAAAGAAAATTTTGAGGTTTTAACATTACTAGAAGGAAAACCCACTTTGCGAAAACAAACAACCTCAGTATGACCATATTTACCACAAAAATTGCATGTAATAGTCTGACTACTATTAAGACTAGGGTTTTCATTAAACATTGGCTAAGAGATTTTTAAACCCAATCAAGATTTTGAAAGAGAACATAAAAGATAACCAAGAACAACAAAGGGGGAAATAAAGATCAGAGAGAAGCGCAGCAAAGCTCTTCATTCGAAGAGCTCTGATACCATATTACAGTTAATGAAGATGTATATTCCTTGTCTGATGTGGTGCATCAAATGGAGCGCACGTAATCACACGAAATCGCAATAGAGAAAGGGAGGTGCTGATGAATCCTAATTGCAAATGAAAAAGAGACAATGACTTAAGAATAAAAGAGAGAAAAAAAGAGAAAAGAAAATACAAAAGAAATTCTTATTTACTTGTGTATTAGAGAGTAAAATACATTGTGTATATATAAGAAAAAGACTAAGACCTAGCTGAAACAGAAAAACAAAGTTGGGCCAAACAAACAAAGTCCAATAACTTAAAACAGAAAAACTAAATATGTTAACATATTGAGTTATGTTTCTATCTAGGGTGGACAAAATATCTAGTTTCTAAAACTGCTTCACTTTTGCAATACTCTAATCTATTAAAAATCCATTTATTTAAATCTAATTTTTAGTATGATCCATATTTTATTATATTTTTCATATCAAATTTATATTTTGTTTATACAGATTTTAAAAAATGGATACTCCAAATATTTAGAAGTAGTCTATCTCGAGTACCTCTACCAAAACCATCTTTTTATACTTTCTCTCATTTGCAGTTTCCTCTTTTTCTCCTCTCTTCAACACCTCTTATTTACTTTTGAGAATTTTATTTGCTCCAATAACTTATACATTTTTTTTGGTCGGCAATAATAAATTAATAAATGCGAGCCACTTCAGGGGTGGTTCAACCCTTATACAAAAGAAACAAGAGATACCAAACCAATTACTAGCTAAAATCTCCAAACTAACAAACACAAGCACTAACCGGACATAGACTTAAACTACATCAAGCAACCATTCTCATACATTCCAAAGGTACCATACACCAACTAGAAAAGGGAAACGAAGCGGATCGAGATCTAACATTAATCCAAGACCAAACCTTTGCTTGCACCCGTGCACACACTTCAGACGCATCAGTCACTCCCCTGTTGAAGATAATAAAATTCTTGTGGATCCAAATTTCACCCACCACCCCAACCCAGATCGTGCGCCACACTTCATTAACCGACTCTGAAGACTGGCACATCCTAAATTGTGCAAAGTTTAACACTAGATCAACATGGGACACAAACGTCACCCCCAACCACTCAAGGCAAAGGCACCAAACCCGCCAAGCAAATCTGCAATCGAAAAACAAATGGCGATAAGACTATTCCTCCTTCCCAAACAAACAACACAAAGGGCTACCAAACAACACACCTCGCCTTTCCAAATTGGCCCTAATAGCGATCTTATTCTCCAACACCCTTCAGGCAGTGACTAAAGCAGAAGGTACGACTTTACAGCTCCATAACTTACTGTAAGTCGGAGAGAAAACCACCTTACCATCCCTCCTAAGAAGAGAATAAGAAAAACTAACTGAAAACGTCTGAAGACCCCCTGCCTTCCAAACCCACCTATCCGCTTCTCCTAGGACCAACCTAACCTCAAGTAAAGCCTGATATAACTGATCCACCAAAGGTTTCTCCCATTCAAACAAAGATTTACGCCATGCTAAATGCCAAACCCACACACCATTAGACCAAGACCCAATCTCAGCCACCTTTGCATCTTTGGTCGAACACAGGGAGAACAGACTCGGAAATACTCTCTTCAGCGCATTTTGACCTAGCCATCAGTCCTCCCAAAAAAGAACATCCTTTCCATCACCAACTTTCCAACTAATCTCGTCTTCAAAACTACTACCCCACCCCTCCGAAACCCACACCTTTTTTAAGTCTTTCCACCAAATAGAGCACCTACTACTTTTCTCTTCCTCTCTCAAACTTCTCCAACCACCATATTTGGAGACAAGAATCTCCTTCTAAAGACCATCCTTATTCGAACCCAACCTCCATATCCACTTGCCTAACAAAGCCACATTAAAAGTCTTTAGATCAATGATACCAAAGCCCCCAAGTTCGCGAGGTTTACAAACCTTTTCCCAGGAGGCCCAAGCGATCTTCCTTCCTTCAGATCCCCAACCCCAAAGAAAATCCCTTTGAATCCTGACCAACTTGTCTGCCACCCTAGAAGGCAATTTAAATAGTGACATAAAGAATAACGGGATGGAAGAAAGAACAGACTTGATCAAACACACTCTCCCTGCCAACGACAAGCACTTACCTTTCCACCTGATAAGCCTAGTCTTAACCTTCTCAATCACCCCATTCCAAAAGTCACCGTGCTTATGACTCCCACCAACAGGCAAACCCAAGTAAACAAAAGGAGAACCCATTACATCACACTTAAGGATATCTGCAAAACTTCGAAGCGAGCCATGACTCAACCCCGTTCCGCCAATCCTACTTTTCACAAAATTAACCCTAAGCCCAGAGGTAAGTTCAAAGCATTGCAAAATCGCCTTAATATTGAAAATGCTTTTGGTGTTAGCTTCACAGTAAAACAAAGTATCGTCAGCGTACTGTAACATATTAACCTTCATTCTATCCCTGCCAACCTCCAAACTGTCAATCAAATTCTTTTCTTCAGCCATCCTTGATACGCCAACCAACCCTTCTGCCACAATAAGAAAGAAAAACGGAGTTAGTGAATCACCTTGATGGAGACCCTTCATTGGAAAAAAAACTCCTTAGTTGGGCATCCATTCACAAGGACTGAAACAGACGCGGATTCTAAACAACCTTTAATCCAACGAATCCACAGGTCACAAAAGCCCAACCTCCAAAGCATATAATAAAGAAACTACATAATAAATAGATCTAATATTTTCAAAGTTTAATTAAAGTATTATAGGTAGGTGTATTTTAATGTTAAAAATTTATATATTATGTTATCTTTAATTTTTTTATATTATTAAATTATAATTTTATTATATTTTCTTAATATTTATATAATATTCAACTTTTTTTACATATTATTATATTAATATTATGTTAATTTTTTAGAAAACATGGATTATTTTTTTTATAAAAATATGAATTTTGATTTAAAATCCAATCTAAATATTTGGATTTGAATTTTCATAAAAAAAATATGAATTTAGATTATAAATTTGATCCAAATATTTGGATTTGAATTGGATTTAATTGATGAACACCCTTACTCCTATCTTATCTTATGCTTTCTATAATAGTAAATACTGTAATTATCATAAAAAAAGTTGAGTACGAAAATATATTTTTATACTGATTTTAAATATTGTACGAAAGTTTCTAATAGTAAATTGAACTTACTATAACAATTTTTTACTGATATAAAAAATTAAACTTTATATATATATATTCTTTATCGAATGCGTTACATAAATATATTTATCGTTAAGTATGGTTGATAACATACACTTGTTTCTTTCTATTGTCTTGTAAATACATTTCCATACATAATGAAAATATGTTTTTTTTTCTAGTTTGGGGAAGGCACCTTTTTTAAAAGACAACAAAAAATGTTTTGTGTATGTATTTTAGAAACATGATTCTCTCAAGAATAATTTGGAAAAAATAATGGAAATTATGAGGTAAAATAGAAAAAATCAGGTGGTAATAATAGAGCCCAACTAAGCTCAGTACCAGCCAATAATACAAATCTTGGATTGGGCCTTCAAAGTATAGACTGTTCTGCACCTCTAAATTCTTGCCACACCTCATACTAAATACGAGAATATATTTTCTTTTAGTACAAAAAAATTAACCTTTAAAACTCCACGCACCTTTTTCACTTCTTTTTATCTCACCCTGACAATCCTGGTGACCTACATTATATCTTGCATTGGTTTGCCAATGTTTTGATTGTCCTTTATTTTTTTTTTAATTTTACAAATATTTTGAATTAATTCAAAAAATATTTTTAGATTTGAAAGTGTTTTTCGAATTTATAAAATCTATAAAAATTTTAAAATAAATAAATATTATAAATTACATAATTCAAAAGTTAATTTCAAATTTAAAAATAATTTCTAAATTATGTAATAAAAAATATATTTTAAAAAAAATATTCAGATTACATAATCCAAAATTCAGAAATTTTTTTAGATTTAAGATTAGTTTATGGATATGTAATCTAAACATATTTTGGATTACATAATCTAAAAATTAATTTATACTAAAAAAACTTCTGAATTAATTCAGAAGCTAATCTACAATCTAAAAGAAAATTCAAATTATATAATTCAAAAATTAATTATAATTTAAAAAAAATTTAAATTATATAATTCAAAATATAAACTACACCACATCGTAAATTTCATATATTTTAACTTTACCATAAAAAAAAGACGTTTTTAAAATATACAAACCAATGGAGGTGCCAAGCAAAACTGCAAAAATCACATTGAATATAGCCTTGTTAAAATACTTGAATTTTTTTTATAGCCTATATTAAATATACAAAGAATCGTTAAACAGCTTTTTACATTCTTGACTTATATTATTATCACGTGAATACGTTTATCTATGATATACGATATACGATAATATACAAAAATAAAAAATCTATATTTAACATGTTATATTGTACATATCATAACTTTTTATCATATAAAATAAATAAATAAATATATTTTTAGTTTCTATTGTAACACCCCATAATTTACATATAATTATTACAATAAAAGTTCTACCAGTTTCTATACAAACTTGAAGTTTTTCAAAACATTCCTAATACATTATTAGGATTTATAGAAATACAAATATTTACATATCCACAATTCAAAACAAAACTCTGAAACTTCTAAGGCTCTTATGCACCTGTATGGTCATCTGCTCGTGTCCATAGTACAGTCATCGTAGTTCAAACACAACAAAAAAAAGCAAGGGTAAGCTACTGAAAATAGAATTTTATAATATACACACTTGAATCCAAAGAGAAAACCAAATTACATTATCAATTTATCAAATTATTCAATTTTCTTCAAATCTCAACAATAAAACAATCACATAGATCTCACATGGATCTACACATCCAGAATATTCAATAAACAACGTCTTCCGGAATACCCATATTAAGTAAGTCCTACCAGAGACTAACACCTGATCCAAAGATTACCAGCGAATCCAACAGAAAGGATCAGGGTAAGTTCAATACAACCCAAGTCGTGCATCTCATATGTCACGGTGTGCATGAACTCCCCCATCAGCTTCTCACCACCTGATATCTTAGTCTATGTGACTTAGATCATCAGTGAAGCTCGGAGATCTCTGTTACCACATAATCTTCTATCCTAGGGTGCTACTAAAAATTAAATTTAGTTTCTCTTACCTTAATTGTTTGCTTTCCAAACAACTTCTAGAATTTTATTTCCCACCGTCTGGATAAGCTTCAAGATTTACGGGCCTAATGCAAGTTATCCAAACAGAACAAAAATTCAGTATATAATAGAATAAGTTGAGATGATTAAACTTCTCAACTTATCCTACAAAAATTGATGACTAAATCCTAAGGAAAACAGAGAACAAAGGATATTTAGAGTAAAAATGAACTTACTCTGTTTGAAAATCTGATCGAGTAGAAATGTTCCTTAACTCCTCTGGTACAGCGTGGTATGATCAGATTCTAAAATAGATAAGGTATGGAGTGAGAAATTAAGAGAGAAAGTAGAAGGGAGAGATGGAGGGAGAAAAAAGAAAGAAGAAGAATGGTGCGTGCAGCAGGGTGGGTTTCTGTTTCTAAAAAAAAGCATTGTTACACCTATTAATTTTAGTTTTGATAGACAGGTTATTATCTAGTTTTGTTGATTTTTCTTGAGACATGTTAGGGGTGAAAGTATATGATTTAGAACTAACATGAACCAAACTTGGATTTGGAGTTTGGCAACTATGGTAGAGAATTCAGGAGTTGGGGTTGGAACATGTTCCACATTAATTAGTGCCCACTTTGCTTTTTTGGATTCAAAAATGGGAGATGGTGAAGTTTCTACGTCAAAATTTATAAAATCCAAATATTAACATTAATTATTCATATATTGCATAACTATTAAAGAATATTATTATAATAATCAGAGGAAATTATATTATACTCGTATCGTCTATTTTTTTTTTATCTATATCTAAAAGTCTCATTCCTTTATTTTGTTAGGGAACTTTCGAAAAAAGAGTAAAGTTGTCACATGAGGTGGATATGCATTTTTCATACATAAAATGAATGCTTAATATATACATTTGTATACAAATAGTTATCTATAGACAACTCATTCAGATTATGATAAAGATGCGTTTGTTCAGTGCAAACAGATAAACATGTTATTGTATTTTAATCTAATTATAAGAATGAAAAGGATATTAACACATGCATGCCAACTTCACATGATAAATAAGAAAATTAAATTATATTTAAAACTACATATATTTATTAAAAATTCATTTTATACTATTAATAAATGTAATCACATAGCAAAATAAAATAATGCTAGTTATAATAATATTCTTTTCCACTATAAATTTATATTACATATAAAATAAAGATGATTCCTCTTTTCTCATTTTATTATTTTATTTTATAAATTTCAAAATCACAAAAAAAAATATTTCATCATTCTATATAAATTATTAAAAATAAAATAATTTTTTATTTTTTCAATTAATATTACTAAGCAATTTTTATATGCAAACGGTCAACATTCATTCTTTCCTTAATCTACCAGTCTATCTTTAATTTCTTATTTTATGGAAGATGTTTGTTTAAAAAAAAAACAGAAAGAAAGAGAACACACCCTCATCCTTATTTCTATCTCTTTTGCTATGCTTTTTTTTTAATTTCAGTTAGATACTAGTGATAATAAATATTATTATTAAAAGAATTGATTATTTTCAACAAATAAGTGTGTTTAATGTTAATAAATAGGATTATTAAAAGAATTAGTTATTTTCATGTATTTAAAAATAAAAACAAAATTATTATAATTATAAAATTAACTAAATCAAAAAGAACAACTTACGCAAATATTAAACTAATAGAAGTGTATTTTTGATAGTAAAGCTTTATCTCCATTAGTAAAATTGTGGTGGATTCATAAGGAAAAGAAGCTCAAAAAATGACATACGTAAGCACTGCTCAATTGGTGGTACTTTGAATGGCCACGTTACATCACAGGAACGATTTTCGTCATTATCCTCCGAATGTCATATTAGAATTTTTAAAAAGAATTTAAGAAATAAATTTGCCATATAATTTTCTGTAAATTTTATAAAATTCCCTAAAATATTTACAGAAAAAATGTCATTAATCATAAAAAAAATTCTAAAATAAAAACAGGATCTCCAACATACCCCGAGACTACCAACTCTTGCGTGGGACTATATATTATGGGTGGTCCATAGCGGCCCGATAGTTGGTGGCCTGATAAGCCCAACAAATACTCGCTAGGATAGGCTCAAAATAGCTCTGGTACCATATTACGAAGTGAATTTTAAGTCTAACTCAACCCTATAAAACTGGCTCATAAGGTTGAGGTTTGCACCCACTTATATACAATGAAAGACTCTAATCTCTAATCGATGTGGGATCTCCAACAGTTTCATCACTGTAAAAGGAAGAAGAAAAATATTCATGTTGGGTGTTCATTTCATCACCTAAATCATGAATATCCAGGAAAAAACTCATTGCCTGAACAGTCATAAGAATAAGTAAAATAATAATAAATAACTAAAAATAATTAAACAATATTTTCAGATGTGTAATTTTATTGCGAATAAATTATGTTAACATTATTCTGTTTTAGTATATTTAAAATTATAATCAAATTTTAATTAAGATTCTATAAAAACTTATTTATTTTATTAATGTTTAAAATTATTATTTATTTTAATAATAAAAAGATAAAATTATATCAAATTAGTAAAAATCTGAGTCATAATTTGACAGTGTCAAAACATGTTTTTATTTGCGATGACAAAGCGGGGCGGACCGTGCGGGTTGGTCCGCGGCCCGCTGGTAAAAAACGCGGGGCGGGCTGAACTTTTCAACCCGCATTAGCCCGTCCCGCATTAGTCCGCGGCCTGCGCGGGCCAGCAGCGGGGCGGGGCGGGCTGGCCCGCTAACCCGCAAGAAAAAAAATGGATGAAAGTTTTCTAAGGTGACATCCAATGTTATTAAAATGGAAGAAAGTCAATAATGTTTATGTTTAATGTTTTTGAATTAATGTTTATGTTTATGTTTAATGTTTTGAAATTAGGCATTTTTAATGTTTTGGAAGTGGAAGAATAGTGATATTTGATATTTATCTTAATATTTAATGTTTTGATGTTTGACTATGTTTGAAAAGGAAGAAAAATTAATTTAAGTTTGATACTAACAAATATATAAGTTTAATTTGACAATATTTTAAAAACAAAATGTAAAAATAAAATTAAAAATTAAAAAAAAGAACGCGAGTTAACCCTCAAATCTGCGAACCAGCTCTTATGCGGGGCGGGTCGAGAATTCTAACCCATAATAAATTTATGGAGCGGACCAACCCAACCCACATTTTTGCGGGCTAAGCACGGACGGACCAATGGCCCGCTTTGCCACCCGTAGTATGGTGTTTCTAATCTTCTAAAAGCAAATGATGTTGTTCTATTATAAATTTATACTATCTTTTCTAAGGTTCCTTTCTAAATTTTTGTAGTTCAAACAAAAAAATATTTTAAATTATAAATTGATGAATGAATAAAATTTAAATTTATGAAAGTAAATATAAATTTAATTTAATTAATACTTATTATATCAACTTATTTAAATAAAATAACTTGGTACAATAAAAAACCAATACAACTTTTAAAAATTAAATAAAGTACTAAACATTTAATAAAAATGTAATTACTTTTAAAAAAATATATAAAATATAATTACATAATAATACATTTTTATAAAAAAATATAAATTTTATTTATATTATAATACTTTTATAGTTATATTCTTTTGTATCCTTTTATATTCATCAATTAGTTTATCAAATATTTATAATTCAATAAAGTAGTTTATTATTAGCTATTAATTAATTTCTCTTGTAAATGGTTTAATGAATTTAGTGAAATCTTAAATAGATTGACCACAGATGGAAAGTAAATCATGGTTGTGAATAAATTAACATAAAATTGGCTATTTTTTTTCAATTATACCAATTTTTTACATTTTTTTTAGCAAAGTATCACAAAGCATAATACGTTCATAATGTGTTGATTTGATGGTGATTTTGATGATGTTTGAATTTCTTGTTAATGATTCCATTACTCATTATCTTAACATGATTAAAAATATAAAACATGAATTAATATCTAAGATAATATTAAACACAATTGCATTTAGAAACTTGTATTATACTTTTTCTTAACATAATAATTGATTATGTTAGGAAATAATCAATTGTGTAATTGTTCATTTTAGGAAATAATCAATTACGTGATTGACCATGTTAAGAAATAATTAATTATGTAATTGATTATGTTAGGGATGAATTAATTATCTAATTGATTATGTGTGAGATTAATCAATTATGTATTGATTATGCTAGGAAATACTCAAATAATTATATAATTGAGTATGTTTAGAAATAATTAAAAGATAATTTATTACACTATAATAAAATCATTAAATAGAAACCAATTTTAAAGACATAAAATAATTAGTTGTTATATTAACAAAATTAGATATTATTGTAGAGACTAAACAAATTATTAGTATCTAAATTAGTTTATATTATTAATAAATAGTTTCTAAATTGATATCTAATTAGTTACATAGGTTTTAACTACTAATTATTTAGGTTTTAAAGTTGGTATCTAAAACTTTGGTATCTAATTAGATACCAATTTATAAATTATTTATCAATCATAAAAACTAATTTAGATCCCAATAATTATTTTAGTCTCTATAATAGTATTTAATTCTGTCAATATAACAACTAATTATTTTTTGTCTATAAAATTATTTTTTATTTAATGATTTTCTTGTAGTGTTATATTGGTCAAAATGGTTTTACATTTTTCGCAAATAACCTATTATTACACGAAATAATCAAATTATCTTAGCCAATATAAAAAAAACTCAACCTTCACAAATAATCAATTAGGTTTCAATAATAATTGATTTAACTGTTACTAAAAGTGTTTTATGAATTGATGAACGCACTTAATATCCGATTATCCTTAATAATATTTTGATAAGTTATTTCAAATATTTTTAAAACTAAATTCTCTCTCTCATTCAAACCACAATTTTTTTTATATTATTTAAATAGAGAACTCTCGTATGATTTAGACATTTTTCAGAAGAATACTTTTATATAATACAATTGTATTAATTGTTTTGAAGAAATATTGCTCCTGGTCCATCAGGTCGATCATACTATAGATTGTTCTATTGTAATAGTGTTTCTTGTTCTAATTACATATATGCTATTGTAATCGGATAAATCAAGCTTTTAGTGAAAAGTGAAGCTCGAGTTGTTTAGATCAACTGGATTTAGATTTAGGAAGAATCAAAGCAGTATACCAATTTTGTGTGTCTATGTCTCATATTTCTTTCATTATCTTAAATCCTTTGTTATTATTAAGTTATTGTTCAAGCAAAATAGGTGAATTTTGGAATGTTTCTAGATTATTTTTGCTCAAACGAGAGGATTTTTATTCAAGTGATGAGGTCTATTTTCGCTCAAGTTAAAAAAAACTTGAATCTCTATTTTTCCTTATCAAAGTCTGGTTTATTATTGTTTATTGTTTTTAAGTAAAAAAATCAATTTTATTTAAATATGTGGGTGTTTATGTGAATTTTGTGTTATTTGTGGATTATTTTAAAATTTTAAATTTTTGGTGTGATTGAATGATGTATTAATGTATGATATGCAGTATGAAATTATGTGAGAGCATAATCAAAACATAGTATTTTTAGGAAAGAAAATACCGTGTCGAGATTGTTAGGAGGATGTATTGGTTTGTGAGTACTATGTGAAAGGCATGATCTCGAAACTACCGATATATTGTAATCATATAGATGAAGAGTATCAGGTGGTGAAAGTCAAAGAAAGTTCATTTGGCTGAGTTTGAAGTTTGAAATAACTTATCAGAGCATATTATATGGATTTACCTGTGTCATATGAGGATGAATGTCTTGAAGGGGAGACTATATTGTGATAAGAACATGGTAAATGACATGTGTAGGTCACTGAGTGTTAATTTCAATACACAAATCTTCCGGAAGTAGAATCAAGTGTATGTATTGATCTAAGTGGATTTCTAGCATGAATGATGTAAAATATGAGATAAAATTGTAAACACTTGATTTTTTTGAATGATGATTGTAGATAATGGAGGATGTATGATGATTAATATGTTTGTGATGAAATTTGTTTTATTTAAAGCTTTATTGAAAGTTTTAAAATTACTAGCTTACCCTACTATTTATTGTGTGTTTGTTTTAAAATATGTGATGATAGTGTATTAAATTATGTTTAAGGTGACACAACTCTATTCTTATCCGGTATTTTCTTTTGAGTTTTAGTTTTATTGTATACATATCTTTTAAACTTTATATATGAAAAATATTTGAAATATTGTATAACTGATAAGTATATATGTAAATATTTAAATAGATAATTATAATAAATAAATAAGGATATTAAAATTGAGTGTTAAAGTTAATTTCTTTTATCATCGAATAATTATAGAAAATATTTCCTTAAATTTTTTAAAATCCAATTTGACCTCTTTTTTATTGTGTTTTCTTTTTTTACAATTTTTTTTTCTTCCATAAATGAACCATTTATAGTGTTGTATTGTAAATCTAAGAAAAAAATTGAACCATTATGTCCGGAGAAAAACAAGTTATCTTCTAAAACCTAACTTTTGAACCTATCGTTACTCCTCTTCCTTTCATTCTTCATTTTCCTTTCAGTTTCGGCTTTTCACTCTTTAGAATCCAAAGAATCTTTACCCTTAACACCACAACATATTGCTATGCCAAGCAAGGAGGATTCACCATTAGAAGAAGCAAATCTTCCACTGCTGGAAGATGAAAGAGATGATGAACAAGACCAAAAACTGGCACCAAGGTTTTGGATGGAGTCAAAGAAGCTTTGGCACATAGTAGGCCCTTCAATTTTGAGCCGCGTTTTATCCTATTCCATGTTAGTCATCACCCAAGCCTTCGCTGGCCGTCTCGGTGACCTCGAACTCGCCGCCATCTCCATTGCCAATAATGTCGTCGTTGGCTTCGACTTTGGCCTCTTGGTATGTTTCACTATAAAGTTTCAACTCCTTCAATTTTCATCAAAGCCTCACACTAAATATTAATTTAAACAACTGAATTAAAATTACAATTCTGATTACAAAGCAGTTTCGTAAATTGATTAAACCAAATTATTAATATCAATGTTTTGTAATTGGAGTAGTTGGGTATGGCAAGTGCCTTAGAAACGCTGTGTGGGCAAGCCTTTGGAGCGAAAAAGTACTACATGTTAGGCATTTACATGCAGCGTTCGTGGATCGTTCTTTTCATTTGCTGTATCTTGCTTTTGCCTCTGTACTTGTTTGCCTCGCCGGTGTTGAAGCTGTTGGGGCAGCCCGATGAGCTGGCGGAGTTATCCGGTACGGTGTCGATATGGATGCTACCGGTGCACTTCGCGTTTGCGTTTCAGTTCCCTCTGCAGAGGTTCTTGCAGTGCCAGCTGAAGACTGCGCCTATTGCGTGGGTGTCTCTGGTGGCGCTCTTGGTGCATGTGTTCGTGAGCTGGTTGTTCGTGTTCAAGCTCGAGTTCGGAGTTATTGGCGCTGCTGCAACCATTAACTTCTCGTGGTGGGTCCTCACCTTGGGGCTTTTTGGCTACAGCGTTTGGGGTGGGTGCCCTCTCACTTGGACTGGTTTTTCAGTTGAAGCTTTCTCTGGCCTTTGGGACTTTCTCAAACTCTCTGCTGCTGCTGGAGTCATGCTCTGGTACTCTCTCTCTCTCTCTCCCTTTCAACTTTTTGTTCTTGTGTTTCTCAGCTTGTGTTTTGCAGCTTGGAGAATTGGTATTACAAAATTCTGATAGTGATGACGGGGAACCTTGAGAATGCAGAGATTGCTGTGGATGCTTTATCCATATGGTATTTTTACTACTTTTGCCATCCTTCTACTCTTGTACGACTTGTTATGCCTTTTCTTTTAGTTCTTGATTCTATAAACTTTTAAATCTTCTGTAAAAGGCTGATATGTAAAGTCATCTAGTGTTTGCTAATGTAAAGATTTTAAATAAGAGTTAGTCTATGTTTACTTACAACAATAAACATCACCTTGGTTAAAAGTATAATTAATTTTGTGAAAAGCTATTTAAAATAGTTTATGATACACGCGTTTAATTACCAAAAAAAAATGACTGACTGCACTTTTTAGTTACTTTTTTCTGATAATATCTTTTTGCCAATGATGTGCTCTGTTCGGCAGTATGACCGTCAATAGCTTGGAGTTGATGATTCCTCTGGCATTCTTTGCTGCAACAGGGTAATATATAAAATTTTTCTCTTTTTGTTTTTATTTATTCTAGTTTTTAGTTGTGCACAAGTAAAATATGGTGGGCGCAGAAGAAACTCTAGATATAATTGATAAAAATATAGACTGCGAGGAGAATGCGGTTAGGTTGAGGAACCATAGAGAAGCAGCAACAATGACCCTAGAAAATTGCGTGGTGATTGAGGTTGTTATCGTGAAGTGGTGCAAGTAAAGATGAACCTTTTCTCCTCAATCACCATTCACCACAAATTAGTAATGTCAATGAAAGAGAAGTCATAGAAAAAGTTGGTACAATACAAGAAGTGAAGCCAAACTTGTGCATTATTAACAGGTGATCTTTCTTTTTGTCGGGGAGTATAGGATTAGTCTTGCCCTCATGACACCTATTTCAACATAGGTTCCTTTCGAGTACATTCCTCCTTTTTTAAAACTATTTTCACCCTTTTCTTTCTCACTATCTGACATTTTTTAATATTAAATATTTGTCATGGTCCCAATAGCTCATAACAATGACATCCTCTGCTTTTGTGTTCTGACTGCTCCATATGGAGGCAGTGACCATACAGTATTATCATATAGCAAGAATTGAAGGATACAAAATACTAAGTAAATTGTTTTATTTTCATTTTTAACAACTATGTTTATATGTTTGCTACATAATTAATTATATCGTTATTTTAAAAAATTAAAAATCATAAAAATAATGAATTATATTTTTTCTGTATTTAATTCTCGTAGTTTACCGTTGTATCAGAAACAAACAAGCTTTGTCTGCATAAATAGACCATCTTCCATAGGCTTGAAGAGAGGATGAAAAAAAACAAGCAGAGGCTAAGAACAATTGTTTGGCTAAGAAAGTGTCCTGCAATTTCTAGCCACATGTACACCATCTTACCTTTTACAAAGGTCATCTAATTTTTTGGGAATAATGAAAAAAGAAAAATTATTTTATATTTAACAAGATAATTGCTTAATAATTAAAATTTATTTTAATAATTTACTCTATTAATGTTTTAAAATATACCTAGATAGAATTTATAATCTACCATCTCACCTCTTAAAATAATAATAAAGAATGCTAATTTCTAATCCTTTTTGGATTTTTATTTTATTGTTATTAGACCTTTTTGAATTATTGATTTAGTGTTACAGTTGTTAATAATTCATTTAGTTATTTAATTATTTTTTAGTAAAGTATTTATTTTATTAAGAATATAGTAACTACTTAAATAATAATAATAATAAATATTTGATTATGGAAAAGTTAAAATAAATTAAAATATGTAAATATATAATTATTAATGATATTTAATTACCTAATATTAATATTTGATTCAATAACTAATCAAAACCTTACTTTTTTATTTTATAATTTTTTACTAATTTATCACTCAGTTTTATTAAATCTTTAATCTAATCTCTCTATTTTGTACTAGTTTCCAACCTTTAACTAACTTTTTTAATTCTTAGTTAATCTTTCAACTTTCAGCTAATTTTAAAACATATAACCATAGTACTACCAGAGACCATTCAGCAATACCACCCAAGGTATAATGAGCTATTTTGAATTCAGGATTATAAACCAATTCAAGGGATGACCCTTTTGGCATAATGCAAAGAAAACATTAAAACTTACAAGGAAGAGGAAGATAGGGAAAAAAGTGAGACATGATGAATACTGATAATATTAGTAAAAGAAAAGCCCAAGCTAAAAATAATTTTTTAATTTATATAGTTAGAAGGATCTAAATATGTAGAAATGCAAATAGTAATGTTGTTAGTTAATATGCAATGTGCAGAGTGAGAGTTGCAAACGAGCTTGGAGCTGGGAATGGAAAAGGAGCCAAGTTTGCTACTACAGTATCTGTGGTAACATCGGTTATTATAGGACTCTTCTTCTGGATGTTGATTTTGATATTGCATGATAAATTCGGCTACATATTCTCCAATAGCAAACCTGTCCTTGACCAAGTCAACGACCTTTCTCTTCTATTAGCCTTCACAATTCTGCTCAACAGTGTTCAACCAGTTCTCTCAGGTATCTATTGGTAGTTAAACTTTGATTAGAAATTGCAAAATCATGAATGAATGTTATTCCCTTTTTGGATGATTTCAACAGGAGTGGCTGTAGGATCAGGTTGGCAATCATATGTGGCATACATAAACTTGGGTTGCTACTATATTATTGGGGTGCCTCTTGGATTTTTGATGGGCTGGGTTTTCAAACTAGGAGTTATGGTATGTTTGTTGCCATCTTTTTGTCTACTACTTTCTACACATTTATGCAGTTTATTTACCCAGAATATGTGAATTTCACATGCATTAACATATGATTCTTACACAATTTGGTAATGAAAATGAACAAAGGGAATCTGGGCGGGGATGATTTTTGGTGGCACGGCTACTCAGACATTAGTATTGAGCATCATTACCATTCAGTGCGACTGGGAAAAAGAGGTAATTTGCTTAGTTTTTTTATTCTTTTCAGTGGTGTTAATGCTCCTCACTTTCATTTATCTAATCTTAATTCAGGCTGAGATCGCAAAAATGCGTTTAACCAAGTGGGCAGATCCAAAACAGGAACTCAACTAACGTATCTGCATATTTATTTCATCTGTAATACTAAAACAACCAATATAGTCCACATGTTGTCAGAATATAAATCAATTTAGTCAAAACATTACACTGATTAACTCATTATGGATCGCAGACTAAAATCAAACAAAGAACAAAATGTCAATTTTTATGATGTTTGGGATTGTGTGTGACATTTGTATTTATCAATCAAGATCCAGCAGCATGAGTTGCTACTAAGAATATAAGCTTGGAAACTAACCAATTTGAAAAGTATATATAATTCAATTTATACACCAATGGATCTTACCACCTAGTTTTACACGGTGCACAATTACACTGAATCGTTGTAAAATAAGGAAAAATGCTTGTATGAAGATGAGACGAGGTTAATAACAACAATTTTTTCAAAAATATTCTCTATAGTAAGAGGAAATATTAATAACAGAAGAATATATTTTAAGTTTTTTAAATAGTTTATAATTTTTTCTTGTTGCATCTCTTTTTTAAATATGTATGGAGAAAAATTATTGAAGAATTCAAAATTTGTATATATATATTTTTTTTTAATTTTACGTCAATTAAATCTTGAATTAATTAGTAGGAAAATACTAGTTATCGAATAAATAATGTCCATCTTAATCAAGAGGCACTGAACATATTTTTCTTATAATATAATAAAATGTGAAGAAACGATAACTTATTATTCATCTTTTTTTTAAGAGAATTTTATTATTTACGAGAAATTAGAATAAATAATTCGTATAAAGAAACAGTTTAGGAATAAAAAACCTATTATATTCTAATTTCCCTAAAATAAATTATTAATATAATATAATTTTTAGTATTGAATGCTTAAACAATCACTACAAGCAAATCATTAAATAAAAAACTAAATTTAAAGATAAACAAATAATTAGTTGCTATAATGACTAAATTAGAGACAAAAATAATTTTTTATTTTTAAATTAGTTTCTATCAAATAGTTTCTATTTAACAATAATAGAAACTAATTTAAAAACTATTTAACAATAATAAAAACTAATTTAAAAATTACAAATTTTTTTAATCTCTAAAATGATCTCTAATTTAGTAAATATAGTAACTAATTATTTTTTGTCTCTAAAATTAATTTTTATTTAATGGTTTTCTTGTATTAAACAAACATCATTTATTAAAATTATTAATCACTTTTTTCTAAACTTTAATAAGAAAAACTATCAATCACTTATTTTAAAGTAGAAAAATAGGCGTATAACATTAAGACAAACTTTTATAACGAGAATTGATGTGATCAATTATTTTTTTTTATAAATTTTTCATAATAGTCTTATCTAATTTCACACGAATTAAAATATTTATTAAATTTATTAAAATTTTCTTTCGATAAAATAAAAGTACATTTTCTTAAATTTTTTAATTATATTTATTTAAAATTTTATACTTATTTAAATATGAGAGTATTTTTTAAAAATAATTTCATTAAAAAACAATGAAGTTCAAATTTTGTTTATATTTAAATCCCATACATATGACTACTTTTTCTTGTTTACATTTAAGTTTAGAGAGAGCACTCAAATAAAAATATTTCATTTAACACTGGTTAATAATGTTAATTAATTTCATTTAATGTTTAAAAAAATAAATTTCTTGAACTATTTAATCATATTTATTTCACACGAATTGCATATTAAATTAACTTTAAAACGTTTTAAAATAACAATATTAAACAATGTCAAACTAATTAAATTTTGTTTATATTTAAATTATAACTTGTTTGTTATATTTTCTTTAAAATAATTACTTGTATATAAGTTTAGAAAATATATATGATCTTAAATCGTATTAAATTCATAAAAATACTAATTATCATTAATTATTTATGTTAAGAAACAACGACCAAGAAATCTGGGCTAGGTTAATTTTTTGTGGACCATTAATTGAGATTGGGCCATTGAGGTATATTACACACAAAATATAAACTTTCACATTCTTTCAAAGAAAAAAAAAGTCATTTTATAATTTATTTTAATAATATAATGATATACATTAATATTTTAAATAAAAAAATAAAAAAAATAACTAATATAGTAGTATGTTAGTTGTTAAGCTGCTTTTTTTTTATATCAGTGGGTCCTAAAATATCATTTCTAATGTTGCATTTCATTAAATGGACCTATACCTATAACTCATGAAGTACTTATTGTTTTTTTTACTTTCATAAATTTTCGTATTTTCAAAAATATTTTTCTATAATATTTTGAATTACATAATCTAAAAGTCTTTTTACAAATTTAGCTATCGAATTATATAATTTAAAAAAAATTTAGATGAATGATTAGTTTTTGAATTACATGAAAGATTTTTTTTAGCTTCCGGATTATGTAATTCAGAATTTTTTTTTAAATGCCTGTTAGATTACATAAACTGAAAACTACTCTATGAAATGACACAAGAAGAATAAAAAGATATTAAAAAGATATATGAGGTGTCAGAAGAATATATGGAGAGGAAGAAATAGTTAGTACTTGCTTTCCTTTTCAAATGCACATGCCCAGCAAAAGAAGAATGAATGGGCTTCTTGGTAGAGTTAGCTTATCATCATGGAAATTGCCTCAGCACCCAATCAATTTTTTTTTTTTTTAATTTTCAAAATTGTCATTCATTTCAGAATTGAAAATCCAGAATTAAGAAATATATTATGAGAAAAAAAAATCTAAATAGTTTTTTATAGTTCAGAAATAAAATTTTGAAATAAAGTTGGAAAATCAAAATTCCATTAAAAAAATTCCAGAATAAAAAAAAATATTTTAAAAATAAAATACGCTAAAAAATGGATTTCTGAAATGTATTTCAGAAAAAAAATCTAAACATATTTTAGAAAAGGAATTCTGAAATCTAAATATATTTCAAAAATCCAAATTAAAAAATGTATTTCGAAATACTAAATCCAGAATCTCACCTATCTCCTTTTATTTAAAAACTAAAAAGGAAATTTTATCATTTTACATTGAAAACATTGGATGCAGGAAATAATTGCCAATCGTCATTCTCTAATCACCTTCTTTATTAGTAAACACCAAATTATTAGTTAATATTATAATTTTAAATGAAAATACATAAAGTTGTATTAATAGTGGGCTTTGAACTTTGGAGCCCAAATGTTCTTTTGATTAACACTGCCCCTCTATTGGGCTCGTATGGGTGCAGACTGATGGGCTCTCTTATAGCTACTTATAACTCCTTGTGGATACATACACACCATAAGATTACAATCCTTGAGGAATTTTGACTCGATTGAGTGAGGAGTTAATATGACTATAGGTTAAATAAATCTAATCTACACTCTGAACTAATAGAAAATATTTTTTAATGACTCTTCAGTTATTTATAACTACAAAAATTAATAAAAACTACTATTTGAAAAAGAATATTTGGCTAGAATTTCTAATTGCTTAATTTTTGTATCAATGAAGAAAATAACCTCCAATTCTGAAACCAACACAAATCGTGGTCCAAATACTTTCATATCGAAAGAGTATGGCATTGGAAATGCACGGCCCCGTTTGGAGAAATCCTTAGAAGAATGTGTTGTTTTGTAAAATATGGGAGAAAACGGTGAAAAGAAAAAGCAAGGTAGGTTAAAAATGTGTAAGATTTGAAGGTATAGCATATGCATGTGAGTTGTTATCCATAAAGATGGAGGCAGAAAGAAAAATCCTTGACAGAGGAAAGTGATTTGGAAATTGTATGAAGATAATATTTGGTATGATTATAAAAAGGGAAAGTAGGCATTGTTTGAGCATATTAATTAAAAAGGAGAAAGAATGGTTGAAAATAGTGTGTATGAGAAGAATAGGTAAAGTGACAACAGTGGATGGAGCTGACAGAGGTCACGTGTGCCATAAAAGTTGATTGGTAGAGTGTTTTGTCATTGTTGTGTGAGCAACAGGTCCATCTATGTTTGCATTGTTCACTGAAGGTTGGGGTAATGCTCACAACACATGTTGGGGTGTTCTCTATGTTAGGCTTGTGGGTGCTCAATCACACACCCACCAATCACATTCTCCACTCTTTTTCAACTCTTCTCTACACCTTCACTTTCTTATTCCCTTACAAATTCTTACTATAACATCAAATCTATTCCAATTTTTTAAATTCAAAAATATTTTTACCATTTCACAAAATTTACTTCTTACTTATTTCATACCAACAACAATATTGATGGACGGTCAATAGTTATCATCATGTCCTGTCACAGTTTCTAATATCTCTTAGTGTCACGTCGCAAGTTTTATCAACATTATATATATATTGACACTAAAGAAAAAATCAACGTTATTCCAAAAATTTAAGAATTAAACCTAAAATCAGTCACAGTTGACAGTTTTACAATTTTAAGATAATTTAAAAAATATCAGGAAACATGATTCACATATGGAATAAGCATGAGAAGGAATTGGTGAGATAAAAAGAAAGAGGAAGAAAGTGATTATGAAAAGGAAATAGTTGGTAGATAATTAGTAGTTGCATTAGAAATTTGTGAATATCACATGAATGAATGTGGTCCAAACTCTCATCACCACAACTCCATTATCAATAATGAGATTGGGATAAGATAAGTTCCTCATAACCTCAAAATGGGGATAAAGACTTCAACAAACTACTTTGCCCAAAGCCCAAACACTTGCTATTGCAATTTTAACCTACTTTTTATAAAAATAACAAATTAGGATGATTTATAATTAAATAATATTATAAAATGTCTTACACGTTCATCTATTGATATTTAAAAAAAAAATCAAACTTACCTCCAAAATATGGAACTATTTTTCATTGATTAATTAACCATCATCCAAGTGTTTTTTTTTTCTTCCTATATAACGTTTTCTGTTTATAGGATTTATTCCATTGCAATTTAAGGCAGACACTGAACTAAATTAAGGAGGGTATGAGTCCTGTCGTGTTAAAAATGGTTTACATTTGATTGTTAGCATTATTATTATTTGAAAAGACAATTTCATTATTATTATCATCAATATAATAATAATGAGAAAGCTACTATTCATTAAGATATTTGTGAGAAATGGTGCAGAACTTGTTTAGGGTGAAAATCCTCCTCAAACTTGGATAACTTTTGCTTAGAACAAAATGATTAAAGATTTTGAAATAAAAGGCAAAGGCAAAGAAGGTGAGATAGATTTTTTTGTTTGTTCAGATTATACTTATCTCTTCTTCTTTCCATTTTAACCTCTCTTTTCCTTTCAAAAGTTGGTGTGAACAAATAGATGGCAATTAATTAAATTAAAAGCAAAAGCAAGATCATGACAATTGACATATGTCATAGTATAACACTAGCTCTCGGTGGTTCATACTGTCTTTTTTAACTTCAACAAATTTTGGTCTGCATTTAATTTTGATTTTCATACAATTCACTTAAATAATTCAATGTCATTACAATAATTAATTTTAAACTAGTGTATGAGATATTTAAATTGTTTACCTTGTCGTTACTTATTGTCTTAAGAGTCGGCGGAAAAAAACTAAATATATCATAGAGACTAAAGAAATGTAGTATTTTTATCAAAACAAAAGTTATAGAGTAATGTATCATAAGATCACAAGTTAAAAGAATAGTTAAGGACAATTAAGTAACCTCGAAAGATTGAATATTACATACATTATTTATAAACTAAAAGTATATGACATATGTCAATTGATAAAAGATAAAATAAAAAAAGTATATGACAAAACTAAAAATAAAACTACATCATAATATACAAGTTTAATCATATTTTAATTCTGAAATTTGAAATAAATCCTTTATAATTCCTAAACTTAAAAGGGTTTAGTTTAGTTCCTCAAAGTCTATAAAATATTACTTTAATTTTTAAACAATAAATTTAGGGATTGAAAATAATTTTAAAAAATATATATTTTCAATATCTCAAATTTGGTATTTTATAGTTTAAATTATATTTTTTTAAATTTTGAGGAGATAGATGGTTTTTTTCTAATTTGGAGACCAAAATTAGAATTATATTGAACTTTAAGATTAAAACAAAATTAAATTTAAATTATGTGAATCAATATCTTACTCTCAAATGTTTTTATTTATTTAATTTGGTTTTATCAAATAAATTTTTATTTAAAAATTATAAGTAAACTTTACTAAAATATTTTAATAAGAGTTTATAAGATTTCCAATAATTATTTTCACAAACCTAAATAATTTTTCTAAAATACCTGATTAATTTATAAATTATTTAAAATTCTTTAGGTTACTATCTATAAATGGAATAATAACATGTGTTTCCCTAGTAGAAAAATGGAGACTCGCCATCAGAATTAAAAAGTTGATTCCTAAGTATTCCGTCAATGGCCTCATTTCTTTAAATATATTTTTTTTAATATTATATGCAAAATTATTTTTTATTATAGTCTAAATTTTATATTTCTTGTACTTAAATAAGTCCTAATGTAACAAATGAATTTTGGTGAATCATAATATTAAAATATTTTATGTTGATTTATTGATGTATATATTATAATATTATAATAATTTACGTTAGAATAGTTTGCTATGTAAATGAAAACATTGATAAAAACTTATTTTATTAATTTTTTTACTATAAATATCTAGAATAGCTCAAATTGAACTAGCAGCACTCAAAAGTATATGACAAAAAATATATTTAACAACAAAATAGTGTAGATTTATAAATAATTACAGATGTAGAGTTTGGTTTCAAATTAATGCAAAATAATCACAAAAGTGGTAATATTTTTTATTATGATGAGAAGAAAAGACGTTATAGATAGATTCATTGATTGATGATATGCATATAAAGAAGGTCCTTTCTAGCATTGAAATATAGTAAATAACGGTTGGGAGATAATCTCATACACTTTAAATCATTTCCTTCTTTGCTGCTGATTGAACTTTCTGGCAATCGAATCAGAAAAAGTGTGAAATTGAAGCGCACCAAATGGTAGGTTACATGAATTTTGATGTGAAAGAACAGGTTTATGTAGTTATTTAAAAAAGGGGAACATGATAATTAACTAAATTAGTGAACTAATGATAAAATAAAAAGCATAAAGGATGGTGATATCACCTTTTGTTTATGTCACTCAATTATTATTAGCTAAAGCTGAGACATATTTTGTCGTCTCACATTCATGCTGCCTAATCCATGCTTCGCACGCCAAAGGTTCGGGAAACCAGTTTACATAATACTCATCATTTTACCAATTACAACTAATTCATTCATTGTCATATCTTAAGCTTCCTAATTTTCACTAATTCTATAAACCAGCTATTACTCTCTCATTAATTCGTCACCCCACCAATCAATTAAAATTACTGATCTTTCTCCTCTTTCTTTGCTGATAAAAAAAAAACTGATCTTTCTCCTCCCAAATATAAGAATAATTTCACATCATACTATTATTTTTTAACGATACTTTTACTAAATCATGACGGAAGTTGTCTTAAAAAAAATCAAAACTGAAGTCTCGCTGTCATCATTTATTTTGAAATTTAATATAAACTCTTGATCGATGAATTATCAGGTTAAAACTTAATTTTAACTAAAAAAATAAAAGAAATATTAGATCTCATATAATATTTTAGGTTTTCAGTTGTAACTATCATATCAGTTGTAACTGCTCTATCATCAACTATAAAACGGCTCTATCATCAGTTGTACAAAAATTGCTCTATCATCAGTTGTCAGGTATTTCTAGTTTTTTTTTTATCTTTTATCTTTTGATGTGCTATATAAATATGACACTCAATAATGTAAGTGAGTAACCATTCTTGATTAATAAAATATATCATTTTTTTCTTTTCTCCCTTTCCTTTTCTTTCTCTAAATGAAATGGGATATCCAAAACTAATATGGTATCAAAGTGGTGAAAGAATGATTGTATGTGCGAATAAATAAAGAATGATCAATTGTACCGTGAACATAACCAAGTTGTATTATATTCTGAGTTAGTTTTGAGTTCCATTGCTGACTTGCTTGCTTTAGTCCATATAAAGATTTTCTAAGTTTACAAACTTGCGTTGGATGAGAAAGAGTAAGGCCTGCAAGAGGAGTCATGTAAATTTCTTCATCAAGATCGCTATGAAGAAAAACATTATTCACATCTAGTTGATGAAGAAAAACACTTGCTAAAGACAAAATAAATCGAATAGTAGTAATTTTAACTACCGGATAGAAAGTCTCAAAATACTCAATACCTTGGGTTTGAGTATATCCTTTGGAAACCAAACGAGCCTTGTACTTATCAATGGTGTCGTCTGGTTTATGCTTGGCTTTGAAAACCCATTTACACCCAATAGGACGCTTTCCAAGAGGAAAATCCATCAAAGACCATGTTTCATTATACTCAAGAGCATCAAGTTCACGTTGCATAGCTTATTTCCAACAATAATGTTATATCGCCTCTTTAAATGATTTAGGTTCTTGGATAGAAGAAATATTATGACAAAAAGAAGAATATGTAGGAGAACAATTATGATATGAGAGATACTTTTGAATAGGATATTTAGTACCTGAAGAATGATTGGTAACATCTTTTGAAGAGAAGAAAGTAGTGTGATAGTCCTTCAAGTATCCAGGTGGTTGTTTGAGACGAGTAGAAACTCGAACAAATGAAGGTTGTGGATCAGAATGTTGTTGTTGTTGCAAGACATCAGTATCAATTAAATGTAATGGTGTAGAAGAATTAGTAGTAGGAAGACTGGGTGGTGGTAATACAGTTTCAGAAACTGAAGGAACAATATCACTAAAGGTCTATTTGCTTCAAACGAGAGAAAGGCAAGGAATGCTCGAGGATTTACTATGCTGAACTGAAACACACAAATCGAGAGAATATATTTAGAATAACACGCAAATCAAGAGTATTTTGTGTGAAAAACTTTCTTCCCAGATTTGCGAAGAAAGATATATATATATATATATATATTATTTTTAATAAAATTACATAATTAAATATAATATAATAATATTTAAAAAATAAAAATATTAAATGTTAAATAATTTTATGTTAGAAAAATGTATAATAATCAATAATTATTATAATTATAATTATTATTAATAATAATAAATATTTTTTTGTAATAAAAAATATACAATAATTATATTAATTATAAAAAATAAAAATAATAATGTTATTTAATATATCAAATATTTTTTTTATCAAATATTTTTAATTATAAATATTTAAATATTTTTTTATTAAAACTTATATCATTTAAATATTTTTATCAAATAGTTCTAATATATTATTTAAAATAATATTTTAATCACTAAAAATAATTAAAATAATTATAATTTATAGATAAATAAATTAAATTTTTAAGAATTTTTAAATATAAAGTTAATTTTGTAAACTTACATTTTTATCAATTAAAAAAATACAATTTTAATTACATCTATCACATCATTCACAAATTTTCATAAACTTTCCCTACACTTTTTCATATTCACCTTAATTCAAACAACATCACTTTCTTCACACTTTCCCTTCAAATCATCTCAAATCCACACTCTAATCTAAACAAAGCATTACAGATGTAGGCACAATAATATCATTATTAGAAATAAAAGGAAGCAAATGCTTAAACATATCACGTGTGTCCAAATTGGTATCTATGTTGTCCTTATAAAAAAGAAAAATGATTTTCATAAAAAATAATATCGCGTGTCACAAAAATATTTTTCTGATTCATATAAAAAAAGAATAAAACCTTTTACCCCATCTTTGCAATATGGATAGATGGATGTATGTATAGATGGATGGATGGATGGTTGTATGCGTGTATGTATGAATGAGTGTGTGTGTGTCTATATATATATGTATATATATGTATGAATGTATGTATGGATTGATGTATTATGTATGTATGAATGGATGGATGTGTGGATGTTTGTATTTATGTATGTATGTATGAATGAATGAATGGATGTATGAATGTATATATGGATGTATTTTTGGATAGATGTATGAATGTATGTATGGATGAATGTATCTATTTATGTATGTATGGATGGATGTTCAGATGTACGGATATATTAATGTTTGAAAGACAAGTGCTAAGCAGGTTGGACACACTCACATATGAGCAGAAAGCACACTATGAAATGACCTACGCCAGGTTTCAACACTTGGATGACCAACTTGAAGGAGTTCAAGTGCAGCTAGCTGAGCTTTATTACAACAACAAGTGATCCTATTTCTAAGTCTTTATCTTTTATATGTTGTTGAACAATTTGAAATTAATCTGTACTGTTTTTTCTGCACTGGTTTTTAGTTGTTTTGTGGTTTGTAATGAACCTCTATGGCTTATTGGTTTTATTTGAACTGTTATGTATGGCTATTATTTTTTCTGTGGTATTTTGTGCTCCCATTCTGTTTGATGAATCCAAAGGGGGAGAAGAATAGCCTAGTACAGAACAGCCTAAGAATAGCCTCGTACAGGTTCTGCAGATGATATTCACAGTGGCTGCTGATATAATTCAGATGTTAAATCTGCAGGTATATCATTTCTAAATCTGTTGTTCTGCTTTAACACCTGTTTTCTGTGTATATGGTTCTGTACAGATTTGGTCATGATCTTTCTTCAAAGCTGTGCAAAGCAAAGGGAATTTGTCTCCATCAAACAGGGGGAGATTGTTGAAGCTGGAGGAAGCTTCTTCCCTACCAAGACTTGATGTGTGTTTGATGAAGAAAATGGCTTGAGTGCTTTGAAGATTGTAATAGGTTTTTAGATTCATTTGTAATTAGGCTTGTAAGTGTGTATGATTGCCTTTTGCCGTGTAACCTATTCTAGATGCCTAACCAAGTCTAGATCAAGCACATGATGTGGTTAAATGGTTTTTGAAAAGCCTTTTGAAATGTTTTTAACAGTTTTAAAACAGTACACAAATAAATCTGTTTTATGGAGAAAGAATCTGTTTATTTCTTCTCTGTTAAAAAGGCTTTCGTTAAATAAGTTTTGAAAAGCTCTTTAAAATGTTTTTAACAGTTTTAAAACAGTACACAAATAAATCTCTTTTATGGAGAAAGAATCTCTTTATTTCTTCTCTGTTAAAAGGCTTTTCTAAATTTCTGTTAAGGCACCAAGGGAAAGCTCAATTCGTTATTTCAGTTAAGCTGAGCTGGCCTGTGTGTTATACTTTAATCTGTTTTACTGTGAAAGAACATGTTTATTCTTTGGTCTGCTGAAAGGTTTTTCACAAGTTAGTTAGGGCACCAAAGGTACCACTCAGACAGTTATTTCTGTTAAGCTGAGTTGGCAGTTTTCACAAAATAAATCTGTTAAGTTCAAAACTGAATCTGTTGTTTTCTTAACTGCTTTTCAACTATTTTTTGAAAAGAAGTTAGAAACTGTTTTCTATATAAACAATGACTCTCTCACATGAATAAGTGCTGAGGAATTACGCTCTTGACAGAGATCAAACAATTTCCATGTGAGAAGAAGGATTGAAAGAGTTTTTGAAAGGTTTTCCAAAGAGATTTTCAAGTGTGCTTGTTCTAGGAAACCTTTGAGCTTGGTGAAGGTGCTGGTGCAGTTCTGCAGCAAATTGAACTACTGGTTTTGAGTTCTTGCATCTTCTTTTCAGGTGTAATCTTTCCTTTATTCTGTTTTGTAAAGGTGTAAGTGTTAGTCACTCCTTGATAGGGTTTCTTGGAGTGCAAGGTGTGCTGAAATAGGGTTTTTCAGCATTGTGTGTGTTGTTCTTGTAGTGTTCAAGAACTGCTGGTTTTGTAAGTGATTGGCACTGTTTTTAGTGAATTCTACCTTGGGGTAAGGTGAGACTGGATGTAGCTCTGTATGAGTGAACCAGTATAAAAACGTGTGTATCTTGTATTCTCATCCCTGCACTCTTTTCTGGTTTTTGCTTAATTCTGTCAAGAACTAAATCTGTTCTTTTGAAATTGAATCTGTTAATTCTGGGTTAAGTGAAAACTGTTCTTCCTGATTTGTTAAAGTTTTCTGATCATAAACAAGGTTGCTGCATATAATGGTTTAAGTGAATTGTGAACAAACTGACCATTCATTAAAACCTAAGAAAGGATCATACTTCTTGAAATCTTGTGTTGTGTAATTTTTGGTTGATTTCTAAGCACAGTTGTATCCTTCATCCTCACAATATTAAGCTGATCTGGTTCTGTCATAATTCTCTGTTGATCACAATTTTACATTGAACAAAATTCAAATTGTGCCAAGACTGCTCTGAAGAATCAATCTGTTTCATGTAAAAACAATCTGTTCTTTTTGCCTCTGGAATACTGAAAAATTGTGTGTTCTTGCGAAAATTTTATAAGCTCAATTCACCCCTCCCCTCTTGAACTTAGACACTAATAGACCCAACAATTGGTATCAAGAGCTAGGGCTTGTATTTTGCTCAAGTGTGTGTATGATGTCTGAGTTTAAAATGCCTTTTGCTGAAGGTGCATCTATTAATAGACCTCCTATGTTTGGTGGTGTTAACTATGCTTTCTGGAAAATCAGGATGAAGATCTTTATGGAATCTATTGACATGGGAATCTGGGATGCAGTGGTCAGTGGACCTTTTATACCTATGCAGGTTGTCAAAGATGAAACAATAAAGAAGCCTTGGTCTGAATGGAGTGAAACTGAGAAGAAAAAGGCCCAATATGACTCCTTAGCCAAGAATATCATCACCTCTGCACTGAATATGGATGAGTTCTTTAGAGTCTCTCAATGTAACTCAGCAAAGGAGATGTGGGATGTACTAGAGGTGACTCATGAAGGAACTGATGATGTGAAACGGGCAAGGAACCACTCATTAATTCAGGAGTATGAGCTGTTCAGAATGCAATCTGAAGAAAGTATTGCAGATGTGCAGAAACGATTTACACACATTGTAAATCATCTCACTGGCCTTGGTAAAGTCTTTGACAAGGAAGAGCTTAACATTAAGGTATTAAAATGTCTTGATAGGAGCTGGCAGCCTAAGGTAACAACAATCTCAGAATCCAGAGATTTATCCAAGATGTCCACTGCTGCACTTTTTGGAAAGCTGATAGAACATGAAATTGAGCTGAAAAGATTGAAAGAACAAGAAACAGTGGAAAAGAAGGCCAAAGGAATTGCTCTGAAAACTACCATAGAACATGATACAAGTGAGGAAGAAGGTGATCCAGAACATGATGAGACTGTGAGTCTGCTCACCAGAAAATTCAGCAGATTTCTTATAAAGAAAAACCGTGACAGAACTCAGCAAAGAAAGAGGTATTCCAAACAACCTATTGATTCAAATTCTTCCAATTACACGTGCTTTGGATGTGGTAAACCAGGTCATATAAAAGCTGATTGTCCAAACAATCAAAGTAAAGAAAAATCAGCAAGCAAGAGAAGTGACAAAGGGAAAGGTAGAAGAGCATATATCTCATGGGAAGAAAATGATGTATCCTCATCTAGTGATTCTTCAACTGAAAGTGAAAAAGCAAATCTTTGCTTCATGGTGAATGATGAGGGATCCAACTCTGACTCAGTAAGTAATTTCTCCACTGATTCTGAAAACTATGATCAACTGTTATTAGCCTTTAAGGAAACACATGATGAAGCAAACAGGTTGGCTGTAATGTGCAACAGATTGAATAAAGTAAATAAGGTACTTGAACCAAAGGTTAAAACTCTTGAAGAAGAACTGCACAAAGCTAAAACTGAATTAATTAGTCTTGAATTGACATGTTTGCATGCATCAATTAAAACTTGTGATAATTGCAAAAAGCTGGAAAAACAGGTTGAGTATTTGTTGAAAACACTTTCAAATTTCACTAAGGGAAGGGAAAATCTTGAAACCTTATTAGGTTCACAGAATGCTGTTTTCAATAAAAATGGTTTAGGATATAATCCTGAAATGAAAGGTAATGTGAAAAAGCTGTCCAGTTTCTTTGTTCCTTCCAAAACAGGTTTTTCCTCTTTCAGTAATTCAAAAACAATGCATACTGCAACATGTTTTTATTGTATGAAATCTGGTCATGTATCTAGAACATGTAAGGCTAGGAAATATCTTGTTCCTAAAGGTTTAGCCAAATGGCTTCCTAAGGAAAGGTGTTAATCATGCTGGACCCTAGACTAAAAGGGTACCATATGTGCTAAATCTGTTTTGTTGCAGAAAAACAGCAGGAGAAACCAATGGTATCTAGACAGTGGCTGCTCAAAGCACATGACTGGTGATGTGACTCAGTTCATAAATCTGAAACTCAAAGCTGAAGGGCATGTCACATATGGAGATAACAATAGAGGAAAAATTCTTGGAAGAGGAGATGTTGGTACTAAAGACTCAACTACAATTGAGAATGTCCTATATGTTGAAGGGCTAAAACATAGTCTTCTAAGCATTAGCCAGCTGTGTGACAAGGGATACAAGGTCAATTTCGAAGCAAATACTTGTATAATTTCAAATGAAAATTCTGGTAAGGTGCTGTTCACTGGAAAAAGGGTAAACAACATTTATCTCCTAGACATTATACAGAGCTGTTCTGAAAATGGGTGTTTGCTATCTAAAAATGATGAGTCATGGCTGTGGCATAGGAGACTAGCTCACATTCACACAAATCACTTGAACAAGCTAAAATCTAAGGAACTTGTTTCTGGCTTACCAAACATAAAGTTTCAAAATAACAGATTGTGTGATGCTTGTGTAAAGGGAAAACAGATTAGAACTTCCTTTAAATTAGAAGATATGGTTTCTTCAAATAAAACTTTGGATGTTTTGCATATGGATTTGTTTGGACCATCTAGGACTGCTAGCTTAGCTGGAAATTACTATGCTTTGGTGATTGTTGATGACTTTTCAAGATATACATGGACTTTGTTTCTTGCTTCTAAAAATGATTCATATAAAGCCTTTAAGAAACTTGCTAAGGTTCTGCATAATGAGAATGAAAATAGGATAAAACAGATTCGTAGTGATCATGGGGGAGAATTTCAAAATGCAAAGTTTGATAAATATTGTGAAAAACATGGGATCATACATAGTTATTCTGCTCCTAGGACACCCCAACAAAATGGTGTTGTTGAAAGAAAGAATAGATCACTAGAAGAGTTAGCTAGGACTATGCTAAATGAATCTGGTTTACCTAAATATTTTTGGGCTGATGTTGTATATACTGCTTCTTATGTGCTTAACAGAACATTGATTAGACCAATTCTTAAGAAAACTCCCTATGAATTGTATAAAGGTAGGAAGCCTAGCATTAGTCATCTTAGGGTGTTTGGCTGCAAATGCTTTGTTTTAAATAATGGTAAAGATAATTTGGGGAAGTTTGATCCTAAATCAGATGAAGGAATACATATTGGTTATGCTATAAATGGTCATGCTTATAGAGTATATAACAAAAGATTGCTTGCTGTTGAAGAATCTATACATGTTGTGTTTGATAAAACAGATTTTTCTGTGCCCAAATCTGTTATGGATGAACCTGGTATGGATGATTTAAGAACAATTATGCAACAGAATCAATCTAGTGAGCTTGATGCTACTAATCCAAATTCTGTCAAAGAATCTACTGTGAATGCAGGACTGCCTAAGGAATGGAAGACTCCAAGGGATCTCACTCTTGACAATGTAATTGGTAAAATTGAGAAAGGAGTCTCAACAAGGAATTCACTCAATAACTTCTGCAGAACAGTAGCTTTTGTGTCACAGATTGAACCCAAAAGCCTGGAAGAAGCACTGCAAGATAGCAATTGGATAACAACAATGCAGGAAGAGCTAAACCAGTTTGAATACAATGAAGTGTGGACCTTGGTTCCAAGGAAGCATGAGATGAACATCATAGGAACCAAGTGGGTGTACAAGAACAAGATGGATGAACATGGAGCTATCACTAGAAATAAAGCAAGACTGGTTGCTAAAGGGTATAACCAAGAAGAAGGTATTGATTTTGGTGAAACCTATGCACCAGTAGCACGTCTTGAAGCTGTCAGACTTCTTCTAGCATTTTCCAGCATACAAGGTTTCAAGCTATTTCAAATGGATGTCAAGAGTGCATTTCTAAATGGCTACATCAATGAAGAGGTGTTTGTATCTCAGCCTCCAGGGTTTGAAGATCACAAGAATCCAGAACATGTGTTCATGCTTAAGAAAGCCTTATATGGATTAAAGCAAGCACCTAGGCAATGGTATGAAAGGCTAAGTGAATTTCTGCTGTCTCAAGGTTATAGCCGTGGCAATTCAGATAAAACTCTCTTTCTAAAGAAGAAAAGTGAAGATATCATACTTGTGCAAGTCTATGTAGATGATATTATCTTTGGATCCACAAATGAAGAGATGTGTGAAGACTTTGTGAAAACCATGAAAAGTGAGTTTGAGATGTCAATGTTAGGAGAAATGAATTTCTTCCTTGGTCTACAAGTTAAGCAACTCAAGGATGGGATTTTCATAAGTCAAGAAAAATACTGCAAGGAACTGCTCAAGAAGTTTGATATGAACCAATGCAAAGCAATCAGCACTCCTATTTCAACAAGTTGTCAGTTGGATCAAGATTCTGCAGGAAAATCAGTGGATCAAACAAAGTATAGGGGTTTAATTGGTTCCCTATTATATCTAACTGCCAGCAGGCCTGACATTATGTTTGTTGTATGTCTATGTGCTAGATATCAATCTGATCCAAAGGAATCACACTACAACGCAGCAAAGAGAATTCTGAAATATTTGCAAGGATCAAAGGATGTTGGATTGTGGTATCCTAACAAGGTATCTTTGAATTTGATTGGTTTTTCGGATTCTGATTTTGCAGGTTGCAAAGTTGATAGGAAGAGCACAAGTGGGACTTGTCACATGCTTGGATCAAGTCTAATCTCTTGGCATTGCAAGAAGCAAGCTTGTGTTGCTCTCTCCACAGTAGAAGCAGAATACATAGCTGCTGGAAGTTGTTGTGCTCAAACCTTATGGCTAAGGCAGCAACTAAGTGATTTTGGTATTCTGTTAAATAACATACCTATAAATTGTGATAATACAAGTGCCATAAATTTGTCTAAGAATCCTGTCATGCATTCTAGAACTAAACATATTGAAATTAGACATCACTTTCTAAGAGAACATACAGCTAATGGAACATGTGATATACAATTCATTGGTACTGAATTTCAACTAGCTGATCTATTCACTAAGCCACTTGCTAAAGACAGGTTTCACTTTCTTTTAAATGAATTGGGTATTATTAGCTTGAATTGTCCTCTGCAGTGAAAATTTCAATATGTTGTTTTATGTTTTAACATGTTTCATTCCCTGTTTCAGAAATCACAACTGTGACTAGGAAAGAGAAAGATTTATTTTTTCTCTCTCTCACTTTATTGTTGACTGCTTTTACGGTTATTAACCAGCAGGCCTATGCCAATTAGCTTGTGGGTATCCCAACTGATTGGATTGTGTGTAAGTGCAACAGATTTGATTTATCAAATTAAAATCTGGTTCCAATATATTCTTGTGCAAATCAATACCTGAATCTACTGCACCACAAGAATAAAATCTGAAGCATATCAAATTGATTTTCTTTTTAATCCATAATTGCTGAAATCTGATTTAATTGATTTTCTTTTACAATTGGTGATTTCTAAAATCTGATTTAAGCTCTATAAAAACCTAGCTCAAATCAGTTCTTTCTCACACTTTCTCATTTGTGCTATAAGCTGTCCAGGTTCACACTTGCTTCACCACAGGTTTCGTTTCTGTTCTGAGTGATAATCTGTGCTGTTTTTTTCTAGAATTGTATGTTAATAAACTGGTGCAGGAAAACACAGATTGAGCATGGCATCCTCATCACACAGAAGGAAGAAATCCAAAGAGCAATCCAGCAGCAACCAAGGCATTCTGGAGAAATGGTTTGCTGGAGATTCTGAAGCAATGACAAGGTACATCCATGAGACAAGCAGGAAGCAAGTCAATGCACCCAAAGTGCTGGAATTTTCTTGGCTGAGAGAAGAAAATCTGACTGAAGCAAAAACCTTGCTCAAGCATAAAAAACTGAAGAACTTTCTAGAGATGACTGGAAATGTATATCCAGATTTAGTGAAAGTTTTCTACAACAACTTGGTTCAAGATGGCAAAAATCTGGTCTCCCATGTGAAAGGTGTGAAACTGAAGATTACAAGGGAAATATGGAGCAATGTGGGAGGAATCAAATATTCTGGAATGAAGGTAAGCAAAGGGAACACTGCTGGAATCCAGGGATTCAACAAGATGCAGTTTTACAGAAGTTGTGTGAGGAATCCTGCTGAACCAGTGGCTCGATTTCATGCTGGAAATCTCACAATCATTCCAAGACTCCTTGCCTACATTATTGCTTGGCAGCTTACTCCAAGAGGAAGTAATCATGCAACTCTCCATGAAGAGGACTTGATTTTGTTATACTGCATCATGAATCAACTCAAGGTAAATTGGGTAAGTACTATGGTGGAGCATATGCTCAAATCCACAAGGTTACCAGACTATCGCTTTCCATATGCAATTTTTGTGTCAAAGCTAATTGATTACTTTGAAGTTGACACTACAAATGAAAGAAATGACACAATTAAGGCAGCAAGTGAGATAGACAACTCCACCTCCTCAAGATGGGATTTCAAAAGGAAGATGATAGCTGGATATTCAGAAGGAATGCTGCAAACAAAGCTGAAAATGAAGCTGCTGATCCAGAAAATGAAGAAGAAAATGCTGATGGAGTGCAGAACATGGATGCCCCACCAGTACACTCTGCTGGACATGAGGATATCGCTGCTACAAGCCAAAATGCAATGGTTGCATATGAGGCACCTGAATACAGAGGTGAACCTCTGTCTATGTTTGAAAGACAAGTGCTAAGCAGGTTGGACACACTCACATATGAGCAGAAAGCACACTATGAAATGACCTACGCCAGGTTTCAACACTTGGATGACCAACTTGAAGGAGTTCAAGTGCAGCTAGCTGAGCTTTATTACAACAACAAGTGATCCTATTTCTAAGTCTTTATCTTTTATATGTTGTTGAACAATTTGAAATTAATCTGTACTGTTTTTTCTGCACTGGTTTTTAGTTGTTTTGTGGTTTGTAATGAACCTCTATGGCTTATTGGTTTTATTTGAACTGTTATGTATGGCTATTATTTTTTCTGTGGTATTTTGTGCTCCCATTCTGTTTGATGAATCCAAAGGGGGAGAAGAATAGCCTAGTACAGAACAGCCTAAGAATAGCCTCGTACAGGTTCTGCAGATGATATTCACAGTGGCTGCTGATATAATTCAGATGTTAAATCTGCAGGTATATCATTTCTAAATCTGTTGTTCTGCTTTAACACCTGTTTTCTGTGTATATGGTTCTGTACAGATTTGGTCATGATCTTTCTTCAAAGCTGTGCAAAGCAAAGGGAATTTGTCTCCATCAAACAGGGGGAGATTGTTGAAGCTGGAGGAAGCTTCTTCCCTACCAAGACTTGATGTGTGTTTGATGAAGAAAATGGCTTGAGTGCTTTGAAGATTGTAATAGGTTTTTAGATTCATTTGTAATTAGGCTTGTAAGTGTGTATGATTGCCTTTTGCCGTGTAACCTATTCTAGATGCCTAACCAAGTCTAGATCAAGCACATGATGTGGTTAAATGGTTTTTGAAAAGCCTTTTGAAATGTTTTTAACAGTTTTAAAACAGTACACAAATAAATCTGTTTTATGGAGAAAGAATCTGTTTATTTCTTCTCTGTTAAAAAGGCTTTCGTTAAATAAGTTTTGAAAAGCTCTTTAAAATGTTTTTAACAGTTTTAAAACAGTACACAAATAAATCTCTTTTATGGAGAAAGAATCTCTTTATTTCTTCTCTGTTAAAAGGCTTTTCTAAATTTCTGTTAAGGCACCAAGGGAAAGCTCAATTCGTTATTTCAGTTAAGCTGAGCTGGCCTGTGTGTTATACTTTAATCTGTTTTACTGTGAAAGAACATGTTTATTCTTTGGTCTGCTGAAAGGTTTTTCACAAGTTAGTTAGGGCACCAAAGGTACCACTCAGACAGTTATTTCTGTTAAGCTGAGTTGGCAGTTTTCACAAAATAAATCTGTTAAGTTCAAAACTGAATCTGTTGTTTTCTTAACTGCTTTTCAACTATTTTTTGAAAAGAAGTTAGAAACTGTTTTCTATATAAACAATGACTCTCTCACATGAATAAGTGCTGAGGAATTACGCTCTTGACAGAGATCAAACAATTTCCATGTGAGAAGAAGGATTGAAAGAGTTTTTGAAAGGTTTTCCAAAGAGATTTTCAAGTGTGCTTGTTCTAGGAAACCTTTGAGCTTGGTGAAGGTGCTGGTGCAGTTCTGCAGCAAATTGAACTACTGGTTTTGAGTTCTTGCATCTTCTTTTCAGGTGTAATCTTTCCTTTATTCTGTTTTGTAAAGGTGTAAGTGTTAGTCACTCCTTGATAGGGTTTCTTGGAGTGCAAGGTGTGCTGAAATAGGGTTTTTCAGCATTGTGTGTGTTGTTCTTGTAGTGTTCAAGAACTGCTGGTTTTGTAAGTGATTGGCACTGTTTTTAGTGAATTCTACCTTGGGGTAAGGTGAGACTGGATGTAGCTCTGTATGAGTGAACCAGTATAAAAACGTGTGTATCTTGTATTCTCATCCCTGCACTCTTTTCTGGTTTTTGCTTAATTCTGTCAAGAACTAAATCTGTTCTTTTGAAATTGAATCTGTTAATTCTGGGTTAAGTGAAAACTGTTCTTCCTGATTTGTTAAAGTTTTCTGATCATAAACAAGGTTGCTGCATATAATGGTTTAAGTGAATTGTGAACAAACTGACCATTCATTAAAACCTAAGAAAGGATCATACTTCTTGAAATCTTGTGTTGTGTAATTTTTGGTTGATTTCTAAGCACAGTTGTATCCTTCATCCTCACAATATTAAGCTGATCTGGTTCTGTCATAATTCTCTGTTGATCACAATTTTACATTGAACAAAATTCAAATTGTGCCAAGACTGCTCTGAAGAATCAATCTGTTTCATGTAAAAACAATCTGTTCTTTTTGCCTCTGGAATACTGAAAAATTGTGTGTTCTTGCGAAAATTTTATAAGCTCAATTCACCCCTCCCCTCTTGAACTTAGACACTAATAGACCCAACAGATGTTTGCGTTCAACAATACTATTTTGTTATGGAGTTTCCACACAACTAGTTTGATGAAAATCCCTTTTCAATTAAAGAAATCAGTCATAAGGAACTCAGGGTCATTATCACTTCTTAATACTTTCAAATGACAGTTAAACTGATTTTCAATCTTATTGATGAAATTTCGTAAATGTGTGTGTGTTTCAGCATTAGTTTTCATTAAACAAATTCATGTATATCGGGTAAAATAATCTAAAACAGTTAAAAAATACTTATAGCCTTCAACAAAAACATGATTAAAAGGACCTCATATATCAACATGGAGCAAATCAAAAAATTGAATTGATTTAGTAGAACTAGAAGGAAAAGGTAGTCACTTTTGTTTAGCAAAAAGACATGCATCACAAGGATGAACATAACCTATGGAAATATTTGAGTAATATGAAGAAAAAAATTTCAACCTATCATAAGACAAATGTCCCATTCAAAAATGCCAAAGTTTAGTAGTATCAATATCTACACAAGATTTATTAATGTTGGTAGTCTTATTTGGAAGTCACAAACTCTCATTGTCAAGTCTACTTGTCCCAATTTTTTTTTGTGACACCTAATGGATACTAGAAGTCGTCAATTGATAAAGGTTGTGTGATCTCTCAGTTGTACCAATCACTCTCCATGGTTGAGTCTGAATAATGAAAGAAATAAAAGGTTGAAAAATGGTTAAACAATTGTGATTTGTGGTTAATTTAGAAATATAAATCAATTTGACGTGAAATGAAGGTACACTGATGAACACTTAATTGACTTCCATTAGGTAAAGAGACTAGGATAGGTGAAATATTATGAATGAAGAAGAATTTTTTTTTATCGTAGCATATATGATTTGTAGCCCTTGTGTCTAAACCCAATGACTAGAAAACTTACCTGATTTGACTTAATTGATTTGGGACATATACTGATATGATTCAAAGCAGGGGTTTAACAAGATGATTGTTGGATCAAAACCATTAAACTATTGTATTGTTCTTGAGAAATTTGAATGTTAAAATTGGGAAAATTAGCCTCAAAAGGAGTAACATCTTTTTTAGCATTAATAGATGCAACCGTATGAGCAGATTTTGTTGCTCCTTGCTTGAATTTGTAACCTAGTGGGAAACCATGTTTATGATAACGTGTATCCACTGCATGATTATTTCTTCCACAATACGTAAAAAAAATGAGAATTATTTCCCCTTCCGCCTCGTCCATTAAAATTGTGACCTCTACCTCTACTATATCTTCCATTGATTCATGGATCAACCACAATATTCATCAACACCTTGTCCGTATTATTGTTATCAATATTATGATAATTGTTCTCGGTTAACAGGGAAGGAACGAGAACCATGGTCAGATTTTCATTGATACTGAAATAGTAAGGATTGGAGGGATTAGTAAGATGATCTAGGATTTGGCTTGTCATGGTGAAAAAGTAATGAGCAAGATAGAGAAACAAAATAGATGGCCCAAAGCTCCTAAAAGCTCTGATACCATATTAGTTTTGTATATCTCATTTAGAGAAAGAAAAGAAAAGGGAGAAAAGAATAAAATGATATATTTTATTAATCAAGAATTGTTACTCACTTACATTATTGAGTGTCATATTTATATAACACATGAAAAGATAAAAGATAAAAATTAGAAATAATAAAGCACTTACAATTGATAGCAGTTATGACTGATAAAACAGTTACAATTGATGTGGTAGTTACAATTGAAAATCTAAAATATTATATGAGATCATATTTATAATCTAATAAGAGTTGTGTTTAAATTTTATCTTCACCTAATTAACAAGAAAAATATTTAATTTAATAAGTGATATTAAATATGGTAACAATTTATTTTATTCTCTTTCAAAATTATTCATAAATTGATTGAAAATTTTCATTTCAAACGTTTCAACTATCTAATAAATTAACGTGTGAAGAAGTACAAATGATGTAATTTCTTATTGTTTGTAACTAGTTATCCTTATCAATACTCATAAAAGAGAAGAGTCATTATCATTTACTTTAGGACATATACATATTTATATATATTATTAGAGTTTGACGGTTATACATACGGATAATTAATCTAAGTTCAAGTAGGTCCAATGTCTTCTTAATCATGATTTCAAAGTTGATTTACATTAATTTTGTTAATGAAGCAATTATACTAGAAGTTGATTGATTTAAATGATTACTCGTCAAGAGACTTAGATGTCGAAAAGTGGTGTTATAATGGAGATATGTCAGTATTTATGATAAGGATTGACATTCGATATGTCAAATAGTATATTAACTCCCTAGACTCAAGTGATAGCGACGAGTCTTTAAAAGAAAAATTCATTCATTTGAAATCTATTCGAATATCTAATGTAGTTGGCATGTATGGTATATTAGCCTCTTGGACTTGATTAGGCGTAACCTATTAAGAGTCTAAAACGTTTCGATTCTCATGCTTGTCAAGGGATGTAAAAGGTTTATCATGATCGTGGGGGAACTTGTTTTAGCTACCAATTCAAAGTTTAAAGTAATTGGTAGCTAAAACCTTGTTAGCTAATTAAATACCAATTTAGAAATTAGTTATAATTTTTTATTAATAATAAAAACTATTTTAGATACCAATAATTTTTTAGTCTATAAAATAATATATAATTTAGTCAATATAGTAACTATTTATCTTTTTCTCTAAAACTAATTTTTATTTAATAATTTTCTTGTAATAAATATTACAATTATAACCAAGCCAAAACCATAATTCAACATTTACCTATTCTCACATGTGTATTCATTCATATTCCAAATACCAATAAAAACCATATTTACTCAAAAATCATAATTAAGTAGGGGTGGCAATGCGGGTTAACCCGCCCTACATAGGCCTGCCCCACATAAGAAGTAATCTGCGGGCCTCTGCGTTAGCCCACATAAGAAAAATATTTTTTCAAAAATTAAAATTTCATTAATTATAAAAAAAAACTTATTCTTACCGTTGAAAAATTAAAATTGTATCATTGTTTCAACTCATTCAATTAAGATTAAAAATATGAATTCAAGTATGAGGGTTGTTAGAAGGCTTGATTAAACATAATTAAAGTTTTATTTTGCATCTATTTTTCCTGTATTCAAAAACTTGATGACTTTTTACGGCAAGTGCACCGCGTTTGTCAAAAGTAATAATTGTCCCTAAGGACGGATATCGATCCCACAAGGAACAGTGAATTATCGAGTACAATAATCGCTAAATATAAAAACAGAACAATTAGAAGAGTTTTAAATTAATTGTGTTGGCAGATCAATAAGAAAACAAACAAAGAATTAGTTGTTTCAATTGGAAAAATAAGGATTAGTTTCATCTCTCTCACTCTCAAGTATTTTGATGATTAGCATGTCAATATTAAGTTTTTGATTGAAATTGATGCCCGTATAAAAATCATTTATATCGACTCCTCGCATATAAAATCCTTAAGAATGTCCCCTAACTATCGATCCCTCGCATAATTATAAGAACAACTTAGAACGAAGCTAAGACGTTTAATAGCAATTAACATTTTAAGTCTATTCCTAGCACTCAAATATGTTAAGTATTGTTGTTTAGGTCCGAACCCTAAAAATACCTCCCGGTCAGATTTAAGATTCTCAATTTGTCACGGAAAATTAAAAGTAAAACAACAATACCAATAATCAATCAAGAACTGAATATTAATATATAAAATATCACCTCAATACATAAGAGTTTGAGCAGATTACTCCCAATCCCAAAGGGTAGAATTAGCCACGCATACTTCTATCACCTTCCATTCTCCCAATTGGGTTACAATTCACTCTATGGTGTTTTCCTCTCAATCTGGCACATTAAGGTTGAGCCTCTAGCCCTCTATTTATCCTAGTTTTCTAGGGTTAGGTTGTTTCCTATGTCACGCTAATGGGCTAAATGATAAAACATAAAAAAAAGCTCAATCTTTCTTTGCATCTTTTTCCATTCTGGGACCTTCTATCTTTATCTTTTTAGCTCAAATCATTCATCTTTAATCCAAATCTTCAATCTTCAATCTTCCTTATAAATCTGCAATTAACACCAAATTTGAGAATAAAATACTCTTATTCAAATAAAGATCATAAAAAATGTAAAAAGGTATAAATTCATAAATTAGGAATTATTTTATATGTAAATTAGCAATAAATCCTCATAAGTGCCTATATTTTAATATGAAATATTACTGAAATTAGACACTTATCAATATGTATGTAAATGTATAAGAGTATCTTGTCAAAATTTTGCTACAAAATATTTTAATGAAGATGACTAATTTTTTAATTATCTTGAAATCTCTTCTTTATAATTTTTTTATTAACAAATTTTAAATTTAATACTTTACTTAAAACTAAATTCATTGTCACTCTTAATATCAACTTCTTTAAATGATTAAAATAAAATATTCATTTTTTATTACATTAAATTCAATTTTTTTTAAATAAAATAAAATAAAGATCACACTGCAATAATGAGTTAGTGAAGTATAGTTTTTTTTGCAGAATAAAATTTTATTTATGCGGGTCAATGGGTCAACCAGCCTCACCTCGTTGTTGCCTGTGCGGACTACGGGTTATGTGGGATAAGTCTAAGTAGATCAACATGCTAGATTAGTGAGTTCGTCCTACACTTTTTAGTAGTGGACTGCAAGTCGACCCGCATAACTCACCCCGCATTATCATCCTACAGTTAAGACCTAGCTTATCAAATTAATAACGTGACATTTCAAATCAATTCATTTAACAAAAATATCAAATAATGTTTTGACATTTTAAATGCAATGATCCCAACTTAACATAAACTCAAATTATCACTTATAACTTAAACTATAAACTATAAAAAGGAATATAGTTTCTCTTGTCTTGGTTTTCCTTATAGTCTAAGTAACTATAAATTGAAAAGGAGTATGAGTAAAAAACACCCTTTGAACTCAGTGATGAGTTCAATATTTATAATCCTAACCACCAAACATCCAAAGATAAGTTCAAATTTACCAAAAAGCCCTTTTTCCCCAACAAATTTAGCATGCATGAGTACCATATACTAGGGGTAGAAATTGAAGAAAAGAGTAAATAGGTTATCTACTGCAGAGTTTATGATAATGATCCTCGTGTTTTACCTAGCAAGGATTATAAATTTTCTCAAAGAATGAAGAAGATTACGGGATTCCGAAGTTGAAGAAAAAGAAGAAAAATGAAAGATGAAAAAAAAAAATGGAGGAGGAATGCTCTGGTTTTGAGAAAGTAAAACCATTTTTTTTTTCAAAGTGACTATTAACACTCCTTACTAAAGCTCACCATTGTCATTATAACAATAACTAAAAACTCAAACTATTTATCTTTCTACACACTTTAACATATTATTCTCACTTGTCAACTTAAAAGTATATTTCCCACTTCACTTAAATCTAAAACAAATTCACATAACCCACACATATATATTAAATTAACTAAAGTTAAAATTTATGCTAAATTTAGTTATGACTTTTAATCAACTTCACAAACTTATAACACCAAAATAAGTTATTATAAGATAAAAGTATTATCATTGAAATATAAAGTTGAATAATAATGTCGAACATAAATATTTTATAAAAAAAAATATTTTTATATGTTTAGTATTTTTGTTCTACAATTCAAAAAATATTTTTCAAAATTCTAAAATTTAAGTCGAAGATTTTCATATTTACAAACAATAAAAGAATTAAGAATAGATCAAGAAAAATTAAATTGAGTACATACACAACACAACTATTTTGAATAACAAACATTTTCCCCAATGTATCAAACTTCTACAAATCGCTTTTAATTTGAAGTATTGATTCTATATCTTAGGGCTAAACCTGATATGTGCATAGACGAATTTACAATAAAAACTCCTTTTTCTATATAAGAACACTTTCAAAAAATTGTATCCCTTTTAATGATATTTTTGTTTTCAAAATTTTCTTTCTTGGATTTTTTTTTATCAAAATAACTTTAATTAGTTTACGAATTTTTTAGTCAATAAATAATATAAATTAAGAAAATACACTATGTTATCAACAAATAAGATAAGGAGTATATTCTTAAACAAAATTAACTATAATTGATGCAAACGGATGGATATAAAGATATTTGCATACACTTTCTTCCTCTTAATTTAATACTCAAAGTCCTTATCAGCTTTCTATCAAACTCTTCTTGCTTCTTAATTAATTGAATTACACCATGCCATCTATAACTGTATAGGGGAATGGCCATTGAAATTATGATTGGCATCTTCCATTTTTTTTTTCAATTTGCTAGGAACAAAGTTTCCAAAGTGAAGCCTCCTTCAATAATCAATAACTTTACTACTAAATTCACCCTGTTTCCCCAACTACCTTTAAATAACTTATTAACATATATCTCATGGGATTAGGTACCTAACAAAGAGGACTAATCAATAAAGAAACTTCATGAAGGTGAGTGAGATTGATCATTTAGCAGAAGATCTGTGTACCTTCGTACTCATCCCATCATCAACTACACAGTTCAGTGAAATTATATATCTTTTAGTTTCTGCATTCTGTCACCCATTTGCCTTTTGCCTAATAAAACCCAAACATCCTGCAATTATAATATTACCATAGGCTTTTCTCTTCCATCAACTACAAAATACTATAGTGCTTTCATAAGTTGCAAATTAACTAGATTAGTCATAAAATGCATTACAGCATATAAAGTGGCGAGCAGAAACTTTTTTTTTTCCGGATAAAGTCCATGCAGTTTTAATGCTTGTGAAAACAAAACACAAACCTAAATCTAGTACCATTTAAAATTTTCTTGCTTTATGCCATAAAAGGTTCCATGGTAGGGTAGGAGTTAACACTACATTATCGTATTAACTACTTGCAAGATATATAGTAAATGATTACGTATGTAATACTGAAGGAGGAGTAGTTATTATTATTACGTGACTATTGGTATTATTTACACGATTATGTTGAGAGAGTTGAATTAAAAAGAAGGAAAAATTAGTTTCCTGAAAAGTGGGAGATAAAGATGGTACATTTTTGTGTAATGTTTTTTACCTAGAATAAGGCAGTGTGAAAATGTCAATGTTGTAGACAAGCACATAGGACAGGCGATTCTCTTAAAAGAAAAAGTGATTCTGATGGAAGTCCATAGAAAGAAGCAAAAAGAATAGTATATATCCATAGCAGAAACAAACAAGAGAGAAAAGAAAGAAGAAAACAAATATTAAGGGTAAGTGTAAGCAGAGACAGCAGGTAATTGGCATGAAAAGTGAAGGTGGATGGAATGGAACTTGGGCTTTGGCACTTGGTGCGGTTGATGTGTTTTCCCTTTTCAACTTGTTGTAAGTACATGTCTCTAGCTTTGAGAGACAAGGAGACCCCACAAGATGAAAGATGGTAAAGATTTGTTCTCACCCAAATCAGAAAGCAATAGGGGCAGCCACATTGGACGAAAACCTGAATCAGACTTTCCCTTTTTCTCATAGATTACAGACTAATCTTTTAATAACATGTTTTATCGTACACACAGGTTCAAGGATCATGTTTTTAACTACATTATTATTTCTCAACCAGACCACATATTATCATATAGGACAAAAAGGTGAAGGTGAGGGAAAATTGGTCAAGACAATTTGACCAGGGGTGGTCCTTTTTGTGATTCTGGAATGATAAAGATCACAGAATAAAGTTGTTGCCCTTGATTGAAGAGCACGACTAGATACCACTACACATATGCACCATCTAGCCAGCCATGCCATGCACTATTGATGGGATCTTTACCCTGTGAGATTTCTATTCTATCAATAACATATTGTCTAATGAATACAAAAAATTAAGTCACATAAAGGGCTCTCTAGGCAACAAAGGTAGATGCTTCGGGTACCTTGTGCCCTACAAGAACGGGATTCCAATATTAAAAAAAATAAAGAATTGATTTATTTTTTTTACATTTTCAATATAAGGTTCAAGTTGAAGAGATGGCAATTATACATATGAGTTGTGTCGGAATTGGTGACCGACCGGGTAATTAACACCCCAAGTCATTTCAGTTTTCTGTCTCTAACAAATTATTCAACCACTGATGGGGGAATTAATCAAGGTGTCCATTTTCAACACCCCTAAAAGTAGTAAATTAAGTTTTTGAAGCATTATAGATCCATGCTATTGATGTGGAGGTTAACGTGAAATTATATACTTAACAAATTTTTACCATTATAATGTTAAATGATTCTAATATTATATTAATAATTAAACTTAAACTTAACTTAATTTTATAAAATAAAATTTATAGAAATTTATATAATATAAAATGTACTAATAGGATGTCCAACTACTTATCCAACTTTTTGAATGCAATACTGCAAAAAATTTATGGTTAAATGATGCATTTTGCCCGATTGCCCTGTCTCTTTCTTCCCAAACCCCCTTCTCCCCAGGGATATAGCCCCCCATCCCCCACAAGCTACTCATCCAACTTTATCTTCCTACATTACTTTTCTAGTATCTCTGCTTCTACATGATTACTGTATTATCAAATAATTTCTCTTTTTAATTTTTTTTCTACAGGAATTTCTCACTTCTCCTTAATTTTTTATAAGAAAAATAATACATTGTCAATCATAATACAATTCTTTTTTTTCTTTTAAAATTTCAATTATTTTATAAAATAACAAAAATATTTCTTTATATCATTAATTAGAGGTTGTATTATAAACAGGTTTTTAATATATCATTCTTCTTTTTATATCCTCTCACTCTTGCTACTTTTATATATAAAAAAATCTCTACATTCTTTACAATAGAAGAAGATATGTAAATATAGTATTGTACTGTTACTAGATATATCACTACAAGAAAATTATTGAATAGAAACTAATTTTAAAAGCATAAAATAATTAATTGTTATAATGATTAAATTAGATACTATTTTAGAGATTAAAGTAATTTTTTATTTCTAAATTAGTTTTTATTATTGTTAAATAGTTTCTAAATTGATATCTAATTAGCTACCAAAGTTTTTGCTACCAAATTTTTTTAGTCTCTAAAATGGTATTTAATTTAGTCACGCAACTAATTATTTTTTTTTTAAATTAATTTTTATTCAATGATTCTCTTGTAGTGTATACTATACCTTCTATTTTTTAATGTATTTAATTATTTACTCATACTTATAAGGCAGTTTAAAAATCCTGCCCTTTATTTTTCTTTTTTTTGTAATTGAGTTAATTGATAAAATAAAATAAAATTCGTCATCATTATTCTTGATGTATTTTATTTGGATTTTATTTCAACTTTTCCTATTTAGACTAACTTTTTCAAACAAGTTATGGCGGAAGTGTTTTTTTTAGAAAAATTATACTTTGACTGACAAAATACTTCCACTTTACAACTCATTTTTTATAATATAATAATATATATGAATAATGTATATAAAATATAAAAAAAATATGATTAAAATAATAATACATTGAGTTATGAAGTGGGACTAATTTTTTGAATAGCGTCAATCTAGCATATTTTTTTATTTGCACTATTTGGGATTTTGTATCTCCTTCTCCAACATGGTCATCAATTCTCACTATAAATCTGAATTTGAATATAATTTATTTAATTTTAACCTTCATTATTACAATCATACATGTTGACGTACTCAATGAGAAGATAATGTGAAAAGAATCTAGGAGAAGATGATGATCTCCTTAACTTCTTTATTTAGGGTACATAAAATTAGCCTAAAATTAATAGTGATTTGATAAAATTAAACTTTAATTGTTTAGATGATTTGAATTGAAATATATTATAATTTTAAATAAATTGAACGGTTATTAACTAATATCTTAATTTAAAAAATTGTTTTCAATGTCATAAATTATAATTCAATTTAATTATAATTCAATTTAATTAAAAGAATATTATTTTGAAATAATTTATTTTTTAAATTAAACTAAAACAACAATTTAGTTAAGTTTTTTTCAAAATAATTCAGTTTTTTATGCAATTAAATTAAATTTTGTTCGATTCAAAAGTTTTAATACTTATCCATATATATATATATATATATATATATATATATATATATGTGTCAATTTCTTTTTCACTTTAGTCTATTATACAGCCAGCGTTCCACAATTCTAATTCTAAGTTGAAACATTTAAAAATAAAATAATATTTGTAATTATAACTCTGTATGCATCGCATCACAAGGGTGTGGCTAGACTCACAAAAAATGTGATAGGCAACATTACGTATATATAAATTTGGGATTTAATACAATTTTTTATAAAAAATTAATATAACACAAATTATCTATATTTATACTAATCTTCTAACTTTTTAAACTACAAAATTACTAATCAAAACTTTATAATGAGATAATTCATTTCACCAAAAATTGTGGTGAAATCCATTCAATATATCTTGCAATATTTTTGTCTTATATCCATTTAATAATTTAAATTTTGAAAAATTTATTCCCACTCTTACATCGGTAATGTTAATAATATTTTATAATATATATATAGAGAAACAAGAATCTAATATTTTAATATATGTTATAATATAAAAGTGTCAATTTATTTTCTTAACTCTTGTGTTCTAGACATAAATTGAGGTCATCAATATTATAATATTCTCTAAAACTTAAAAAATTCTTAAATTACAATAGTCATTAATTGAAATGTTAATAATAATTAACCAATCAAAATATATAATATTTATTAACTTTGTTTACGCCATAAACTAAAATCAAATCAATCAATTATAATTTATGTTAAAAAAAATAATTATAATTAGATTCCTATTATAAATTAATATATATATAAACAATTAAAAAAGTGAAATCTAAGGTTATGATCCAACTATCTGCATGAATTTGGTTGTGAGAGGTGTCCTAACGGAGAAAATACACTATAAATTTATCCATAAGACATTATCCATGAGTGTAGATATGTTCATAGAAAAAATCGTTTAAAAAAATAAGATTATATTATTTTTAAAAAAAATATCAAGACTAAATTAACTTTTGATTCTTATTATAAAAAAATGAATAATTAAGTTTTTCTCTACTCATAATATAACATAACTATAATAAATATGATAGAAAAAAATATTTCCTTCCACATCAATATTAGAACACTCAATGATATTATACTAGTTTTGTAGCGGAAACTTCTTCTCAATTATTTCTCTCAAATTCTAAACACTAATATAAAACAATTATAATAAAAATAATAAATTATAATTTTTCTTAAGTTCCTTCTTAACCAATCTCTCATATTAGTGTAGTAAATTGTCCACTTGCAAACTTTATATTTTCTTAATTAAATAATTAATTTTAAAAATGTATATGTTTACTATTCTATTTTTTAACAAAAAACAATTAAAACAAACAAAGGATAGTTTTGCAATGTTAAAATTAATTTTTAATATGTCAAGATAAGTAAATCTACATTTTAAGTGATTTTAACAAATTAAATTGTCTTTTAATTGGCTAAACTTGTGTTGGATATAAGACTTAGAATTTAATTGATTTTAGCGGATTAAAAAATTTATTTTAATTAATTAAAATAAAACTAATTGACAAGAAATTTACATATCTTTTCTATTAATGGATGCACAATATCTCCTTATCATCAAAATTTGAACTAAGAAACACAAGTTGAGTTATTCAAATAATATGTTCTACATGATATTCTACATGAGCGCAATTATGAGCGCACTTTTCATACGCATATTAACTTAGCAACAACCATATGGTCGAACTTGTACAATTTCTACACGAGCGTGTCTTTGGACTCATGTGAACACAATCACAACCATATTGTCAAATTTCTGGTGCAATTTTCTACATGAGTGTATCTTCACTCTCATGTGAGCATAGACAAATTCATGTGGTCAAATCTCTAGTACAATTTTTTTATATAAGTGCATCTTTCACACTCTTGTGGTCAAACTTTTGGTGTATATCTTCTCTATAAAACATCTCTCATACTTATGTGGGAACAACACCTAAGTTATTTTAAAAAATGAAAGTTGGACTAAAATTGGTAAAAAAAACTATAGAAGTAGTGGATCTTCTTCTTATTAAGTTTTACATACACAAGATGTCTATATTGTTTTATATGTTAATGTTAGTGATTATCTATATTTGTCACCTATATAGGTAAAATGCAAATCTTATACTCACACACATGTAATAAAATGCACCTAACTAATTTCACATTGACAAAATCACAACTTAAATATAAAAAATAATTGAACTAATGCATTTTACATATTAAAATATACTTTTTCTTGTGTTTGTATTTTCTTTATTTAAAAGAAAAAAATTATAGTATTGGTACACCACTTTTTTAAGGTGAATTTGTGTCTAGCATTTTTGTCAACTTATCTATAATTGGATGTCTTACCTTTATTTTGTTTAGCATTGAACATTTAGAACTTAACTTCACCTTGAATATCTCTAGCTCAACTTTATAATTACCATATATACATATTATTTGATTTTTCAATTATCACATCAAGATTTAAAATCACTAATTATATTTGAGTCTCTCTGGCTCGACTTTGCATCTTTAATATCTACAATTTAAGGATTTATACATCAACTATACGCATAAAGCATTTGAATCACATCTATGCTTAGAGGCTCTCTAGTTTGCATCCACACCTTGAGCATCTTCAACTCGCATCCATCGCCTTGAGCATCTCCAACTCATCTCCACGTCTTAAGTATCTCTACCTCCACTCAATGTTTGGAACATCGGTGACTCAATTTCATGCCTTAAACATCTCTAATTCAATCCTTACACCTTAAACATCTTTAGTTTAACCTTATTCCTTAGAGAATTTTTTTGTATATAAGAAATCATGAAAGATTGTTGCATTACTAAAAGTATAAATGAAAATTCTAGTAAGGATTGAATATTTTGCTTCCTTTTTTTATAAAAGAGTATAAAACTCTTGGTTAAGCACTAAACATTGTGCACACATCTCTATAAAATAAATTTAATAACTCCCAGTTAAACATTAAACATTGTGTGTCAAGTTCAAGAACTCAAATTTAAACACTAAACCTTGTGCGTCGATCTCTAAAAAGGAGCCTAAAATTCGTTATATTCAAATATATCATAAAATAATATGTAGAATTCATTATTAACATATACATCGAAAGATACCTAAATGTGAGTCACATGAGTTAAAATTAGTTATTTAAAAAAAAGTTAAAAAAATCAATGTATAGAAGTTGAAGTTAAAAAAGCTTCCAAAATAAGAAAACTCATAAATAAACCAATTAAATTACTTATTTTTTAACAAAAGTTGTTCAAATTTTGAATTTGAGATCTACAAATGAAATAGTCAAAATATAATTCTAATATTTTATAAATAATTTATTACAACAAATTAGTTGATAATAAAATATAAGACAAAACCTAACAAGTCAAATAGCTTTTTTCATATCTTCAATATAATATTAATTAACATAATTTTCTGAAAAATAATAAAAAATAATTATTTTATGTTTTAAAAAAAAGTTTGTAAAATTTGTTTTCATTACAAGACTATCATTTAAACTATTTTTTTCAATATTAATTTACTCTTTTATTAATATTATTATTCTATTTTTGCTAAGATTAAGGGAATTAATTGCTAATTAACCTACTTTTGTTGTTCACTTGTACTTGAGTCACGAGTTTTTTTTTCAAGAAAATTCATCCAATAAAATTTAAAGATTCAAAGTTTCACCTCAATTTTCAAATAAGGAAAGTGAATAATATGGTATACTCACATTTCACTATTTTTTTTTTCTATCTATCAATAATTAGGTTCACAATGATATGTCTCGTTATTGTTTTTGAATTGTTGATATGATGATCAATCTGAATTAAAGGAAGAGTGAAAAAGGAAAGAATGAAAGAGATCGAAGGTGATTTGAATTGAGAGAAAAAGAATGAAAGATTTATAATATATGTGATTAATGTAATATATATATATATATATATATATATATATATATATATATATATTCTCTCTGTATGTATTTAAAAATAATTTCATGTAAAAGTAATTTTTACAACCTAAATTAGAGTTCAAACAAATTTTAAATTAAAATAAAAAATCATAAAATATCTTATAAATAAAAACTTTATATTTCAAATAATAATATATTAAAACTAATTAATTAATTTTATTATATTTTTATTTTAATTATTTATTCTGTTACACTATATTAACAAAATATGAAACCATTTTATTTCATTTATTATTTCAATTATAATGTAGAAACAATTGAAACTTAAGAAACATGTATATAAATAACAAACATAATCATAATCGATCCTCAAAGGATTGTCATTTCATTCATAAAATTCTTTTTGTTTTTGGTGTTAAGTGTTTTGGTTTTCCAACTTGTTACCATTTTTTTTTCTCTTTGCATTCCCAAAAACACTAATTCGGTAAACACAGACACAGTAGGAGAGAAAGAGTTCCAGAAATATGAGAAACCCCCAAGTCTTTGCGCGGTGAGAATCCAAAGCTAAATAAGGTTTGAACAAAACACTCAACTGCCAAATTAACCGATTTAAATAATCTCCTTTAGAGCCTTAAATGTACACCAGAAAAACTTGACTTTACCTAATCAAACACCAACATGATCAGGAGCATACAACCTCGGGTTTCTTGGTTTCACTCCAATAATGGGCCAAGTTTCAATATTCTGGACCACTTGCAATCAATGGAAATTAATGCTCACCCCAAAGTAAAGAGAAAACTTCAAAGAGATCAAGAGTGGCATTTCGGTTATTTTTCTGGACCATAAGGCCAATCTTCATCTATGCAATATAATAACAATGTCATTATTATTAATACTATATAGTATAAAATAAACTGAAATTATTTTTATACACGGACGCTATCGGCTAATCATGTGTGATACTGATAATACACATGCCAACTTTTTTCAACATTTCCTGTAACTTTCATCTCATTCTTCTTTGCCTTTTTCATTATCTAAAATACTTTAAGCACCTTTTAATATGTTACCATTATGCGTAAAACATCTAAATATTCTCCTTTTGAAAAGATGGACATATCTAAGGGATGTGTACGATGTTGCGTATAAAATAAAATAGTGTTTGACTAAAATATTCAGGGCTTCTTCACATTTATAAACACAAGAAACTGAAGATAAATAGAAAATTTGCATTTTGCAATGGTAATGATGAGAATACGGAACAGAGGTGGGCGCAGGATAAGCACGTGGGAGTTGCCTTTAGGATTGCACGCTGCCAATGGCATGTCTCCATAGTTGCAGAAGAAAAAAAAAATAAGGCCTCCAACATCATATTCTTCTTAGAAATAACAAAGCAAGATTTTCTGCAAATAAAAATTCCCTGCTTTTCCTTATACGGTTCGAAGTTTTCGATGAATGATTGGCAGTTTCTGTATTGGGAGAGTATCCACATGCCCCTCTAACTAGCTCTCCTTTTCTGTGCTCTCAACCGTTCCTTATTTTATTTGTGAAAGTATGAATTTGATTTTGCATTGGTTGACACGTTTGACACTATAATAGTCTATTATGTTTCACTGTAAACTTGTTTGTTTTGCATAATGTATGGTTATGGTTATGAATATGGTAAGCTAGTGTGGTGTGTATTTATTTACTGCATAACTTTGTAATCTAACTGATACACTGTGTAGGAGTGTGACAAGTCTGAGGCTGAATTTGATGAGATTTCATTGCCCTCATACCCTTTTATTTAAAATGTCAAAATCATTCATGGGGATAACTATTTGACTGAAAGGACATAACTTAGGCGTGTTGGATCTTCAGTGTTTCTTTCGAGCCATATATGTCATCTATCCTATCCTACCTATTTAAACTACTATATATTATTTTGCTCTCACAATAAGACCCTTGCTTTTCCTTTCCCCTTGCAACCTTCTACACCTTCTCTCCTCCATGGAAATTCTATCTTTTTCATTATTTCTCTTTTTATATTTCTGAGAGTTCTGAACTATTCTTGAGGACTCTGACACCCTGTAAGGTCTTCGGGCTCAGTATTCAGTGTTCCACTTGGCCTTGCTTTGGTATTTGTTTAGAACTTGCTAGTATTTCACTATCTGTTAGTTGCACTTCTGCGCTGTTGGGGGGTGCTTCTGAGAGGTGAATTATGCAAGTAGCTACTTAGAAATAGCACATGATTTAGGTGGTAAGAAACTGAAAGCCATGAAATTCATGAAACTGGGATCTCGTCCTGATACATTCTACACTGCAGAAGCAGTAAGGTAAGACATTAATGAACTCATCTATTTTATTCTTTCTTCTTAGATGATTTTTTTTTTCTGGTCAGTAACATTATACTTTTCCTTCGTATACAGGTCTGTCTCGTCTGAAGTTTCCAGCGACCTCTTAATTCAAGTGAAGGGAAGTAAATATCTTCTTCACAAGGTATGTGAAATTGTGAATGGAAGAAATTGTTCCAAGTTGTTTTTTTTTGTTTGTTACTGATTCTGAAGTTCACGGTGATGTTGTTCAGTTTCCCTTGCTATCCAAATGTTTGAGACTACAAAGGTTATGTTCAGAATCTCCTGATTCTTCTTCTCAGCACCAAATAGTCCGACTCCCTGATTTCCCAGGTGGGGTGGAGGCATTTGAGTTGTGTGCTAAGTTCTGCTATGGAATCACCATTACTCTGAGCCCTTACAACATTGTGGCTGCACGATGTGGTGCTGAGTATCTTCAGATGACGGAGGAGGTTGAGAAGGGCAACCTAGTTCAGAAGCTTGAGGTTTTCTTCAACTCGTGCATTCTACGTGGGTGGAAAGATACTATTGTGAGTCTTCAGACCACAAAAGCGTTGCCTATGTGGTCAGAGGACTTGGGAATTACCGGCAGGTGCATTGAAGCTGTTGCAGCAAAAGTGTTGAGTCACCCCTCTAAGGTGAGTTTGTCACATAGCCATTCCAGAAGGGTGAAGGATGATGTGTCTTGCAATGGCACAGAAAGTTTGAGGCACAATAAGTCAGGAAACAAGGGATGGTGGGCTGAAGATTTGGCAGAACTGAGCATAGACCTGTATTGGAGAACCATGATAGCAATCAAATCTGGAGGCAAGATTCCCTCAAATCTCATTGGAGATGCATTGAAAATCTATGCATCTAGGTGGCTGCCAAATATTACCAACAATGGAGGACATCTCAAGAAGCAAGTAGCTTCTGACTCAGAATTGGACTCAGGTGGTGAAATAGCTTCAAAACATCGTCTGCTTTTGGAATCAGTGGTGAGCTTGCTTCCAGTTGGCAAAGGTGCTGTTTCTTGTGGCTTTCTTTTGAAGCTCTTGAAGGCATCTAACATTCTTAATGCTTCTTCATCTTCGAAGATGGAATTAGCAAGAAGGATAGGGCTTCAATTGGAGGAAGCCACAGTGAATGATCTTTTGATACCCTCACTGTCTTACACAAATGATACCGTGTATGATGTTGAGTTGGTGATGACCATATTGGAACAGTTTATGTCACAAGGGCAGAGTCCCCCAACTAGCCCTGCGAGATCTAGGATGGCCTTTGAAAGAAGGAGGTCTCGTTCAGCAGAGAATATAAACTTGGAATTTCAAGAGAGTAGAAGGTCCTCTTCAGCATCTCACAGTTCAAAATTGAAGGTGGCAAAGCTTGTGGATAGGTATCTTCAAGAAGTTGCCAGAGATGCGAATTTTCACTTGTCGAAATTCCTATCTCTTGCCGAGATCATACCAGATTTTGCAAGACATGATCATGATGATCTCTACAGAGCTATTGACATTTATCTGAAGGTAAAATATAAGAAAAAAAATTCCTACTGTGTTTTCCAATTTACTACACTATATATTTTTTATACCATGATAAAAATAAGTGGCTAAGAATTAGTACAAAACAGTGGCTGAGAAAATATTTCGTTTTCACATTTTAGGACGTGGGACAGAATTAGTGGATAACCAACTTTCTTGACCTCAAAATCTTGTCTTATTCAAAATTTATTGGCGGTTAGGTGTAGAGTGACCCACCTGAAATTTAGCCTGACTGTATTCACATTCTGACTGATATGTTTCAGTATGTGTTCAGGTGTTGTAATTTCATTTGCTGAAAACAAGATGAGAAACTTGCCTTCTGTGACAGAGTTATAACTTATATCATATCACTGCCCAGTACTAGGTCCAAATATATAGGGAGAACGGGAAAAGGAGATGCATGTTTTTTAGTCCTTCACATAATTGATTGTGTCTTCCCAGAGAGTTCTTGTATGCCTTCTTTCCAGTTAGCTAAATTCCACCTCAAAGAGCTAATTAATGATGTAACATGTTTGACTGTCAGTTCAGTCAATATAGTACTGCTAGAAATTAGGTCAGAAAAGAAAGATTTATAAGTAAAATTATTATGTGGGGATGTCTTGTATTACTGAACTTTTTGTGTTGTTTAACTGATGATAACAATACAGGCTCATCCAGAACTCAACAAGAGTGAAAGGAAAAGATTGTGTAGAATTCTTGACTGCAAAAAATTGTCTATGGAAGCCTGCATGCATGCAGCACAAAACGAGCTACTTCCCCTGCGGCTTGTTGTTCAAGTTCTCTTCTTTGAGCAAGCTCGAGCAGCACAAGCTGGTGGCAAAGTGACTGATTTGCCAACCAATATCAAGGCATTACTCACTGCACATGGTATTGACCCAGCAAAACCTACAGCACCATTAAGCACAACTACTAGTATACATGCTGAGGACAATTGGAGTGTTTCAAACTTCAAGTCACCAAAGTCAAGGTCCTCAACTCTGAGGATGAAGCTAGCTGAAGATGATGACTTCAATCAAAATGGTTTGACTCATGATGGAATTGGAAGGAATTCTAGATTTAAGGCTATATGTGCTATTCCAACCCAACCCAAAAAAATGCTTAGTAAGTTCTGGTCTACCAATAGAACTGCCACTGAAAAGAATTGAGTGAATTGTGTTTAACTTTCAAGTTGGTAATGGTAAAATTTAGAGGGTAACATATACTCCTTTTTTCTTTCTGCAAAGCGCCATGTAACTGCTAGGAAAAATCCAAGAATCTAAATGTGCATTGTTGATGTAACCTATAATAATAAGAAAAGATTTCCCCAGCACGAGGGAAAATCACTTTGGTAATTCTCATGTCAAAAGCTGGAGTAGGAATCTTAGGTGTCAGTGACAAATCGTGGGGCCAATGGGGCTGTTCTTGTCTACAAATCTGCAACATCTGTCTCGTCATTTGCTGTAGCTCCTTGGTCCTGACATTGTTGACAAATTTTTTCATATTTTCATGTGCCTAATTATATTTGTCTTATTTATTTGCATCCACACAGATAATCTCGGCTTTATTGAATAGATACCCAATTATGCACATAATAAATTAGGCTGAACGTGTATTTATTGTGCTTCTTTTTAGTTGGAAGAGATTTGTCATTGATCACCATGCTGTAAAATAAATATAGTTTTATTTTTGGAATATAAAACGCAAAAAATAGGTCAAATAAACCAGAAAGCATAAGATCTACCCGTGAAAAATATATGCTTCTATGCTTGCTTCAAAGAAGCATGAATAAAACGAACAGCTGAAAACTAATTGGAGTATTTCCTTTCAGATAATCACTTTGATAAACCTCTTATGTATCCGTATTAACTATCCTAAGCAAAAAACACCTATAAGGGTGTTCCATTTAAAGCAAAAATGATGTAAGTGTAACTGAATAAATTTGTCTAACCATTATTGTGGCCCAATAAGTCTTAATTCCTAGACTTTCCTTAATTTCTCAAAATTTCTCAGTTGACTTCTAAGTTGGTATGGATCCACTGATGAAGGTCATTTTCATTCTCTCTTGCAGTCAGGTTTTAAATTATTATCAACAATTTGGTTTTGTACAATCGTTAGAAATGAACCATGTCCCATGTACGATATACCCTTCTTTGTAGCCAAGTCTAATCTCACAAACTGAAACTGACCTCTTTAACCGTTTGGGTGATTATAACTAAGAAATATTAATGCTTTCATGCTTAAAATCCTAAAGCATACAAACAGAGAATCAAATAGTGGCGTATAGGCAATAACTCCCATTATCATCATTGCTGCAATCATGGTCATCATCCAATTTACCTAGGCCATGACCAACTGTTGCATGAGCATTTCTGCCATAACCAGTCAATGTACTACTGAAAATTTGCACTGTTCTTTTGGTCAGTTACCTTGGATTCCCTTATGTTTTTTCCTTCTTCAGTGGTTCTAATTACAATTCAATCATTAGTCAATAAAGTCTTCACATCAACCTCAACCACCACGATGCAATCTCCTATTTCTTAAAGATTCATTCTTCTGAGTTGTACACTGTTTCCCATTAGTTAATTACAAGACGAAGGTCGGAAGATAAAATTATTATGCAAGATTATTGATTTATGAAATGCATGTAACCAAATCATTGTATCTTTAGAATTTATAATAACGTGATGTGAAATTTTGTACCTTCCCAGTGGTTACAACTCAAATCATAATCAGGTAGTAAATTTCTTCATTAGGGCACAACTTGCTAGGATTCTTCTGAAACAACTCGAGTACGTGACATTGCCTTACAGAAAGAATCTGTCAAATTTCATTTTCAACAACTTTCAACCCTTACTAGTGAACAATGCATAGCCCTATGAATTTTGGAATAATCCCCACCTATTATCTAATCACGGATTCTCACATCCATTCCAAGTCCACTTGACAAATTGCTTTACACAAGATGCTACATAATACTAGTGTCGTTATCATCAATAACTCAATAAAGACAGCATAAACGAGAGCAATGCTCATAAAATATTCAAGTGTGTAACGTTAGTATACAGTACACAGAAATAACTACAATTGCATAATAATAAGATTGTTAGAAGTAGAAATTTGAGGGTTTTGATGCAGATTTTTGTATTGGGATAGTTAAATTAATTTACACACTGATAGAGAAGAGTGAGAAAAGTTGTCAACTAACGGTACCCAAACTCTTAAACTTCGACGATATATAACATAGAGTTTTTTCTAATAATAAACATTCAATTCATCAGAAATGCATCTAAATTATAAATCCTTGTTAGCATCACTACTTGTGCATCAACCAATCAGGGATTTTGGTGAAGCTACACCATGAAAAGCAATCTTCCACAATTTGCTAGCCAGACTGCAAGACTCTTACATCTACCTTTGCACCCTAGTTACAAAATAACTTGACTACACCACCTCATCTAGAGAGACCATGCTCTTCTGCTGGTATACTACACACACCTAACCTTTATTAATTTTGATATACCTCATACAAACAAAAGGTTCGAGACACCAATCAAAATAAGAAAAACACGGTTAAACATACTTTCGCTGTAACTCATGAACATTCCAGCCATCTGTGATTCGAGTGCGAAGGCAAAGATTTTAATTAGCCATACTTTGCAGTCTAGAAAGCCTCATTTGTGTCTTCACTCCAGTACCTGGTATGACATCATTTCCAAATGAAATCTGACCTTTCATATCCTTAGCTATCATCTTGTCACTTTCCATGCTCTTCTCCTTCAGTACCATCTGAAAAGTGAAAACTAGCTATAAATTGGGCGCCTCAATTGTTGGAAAGATCAACAAAAGCTGGTGGGTAGCTAGTCCATGTTTACAAGCAACAGAAAGGGCCCATGTTTCTGGAAGAAGAATTTTCTTAAAGACTAGTGGTACGAATGAGTTTCTCACAGAGTGTCAAACTAAAATCTCAAATCTTGTTAAGAAAGGTGTCCATATTAAGTGTCTAACCATGTCTTGCACAGAATTGTCTTAAAAAAAGTTTCACTTGGAAAAACAAATAAGGTACAAAAGTTTATAGGATACACACGCAGTATGTTGATAGGTATGCAACACAGTTTCCTTCTTGTTAGGTCACGGGTATGCAAATAAACTCCATCAACGCTCCCACCAACATGCTCTTCACTTTTACACTTTGTAATATATGCCTTCTTTCTTCAACCACTGGGGACATGAAATCATATCAACTTTCCCTGTTCAATTATCTTTCCCTTTTTTTTTTATCTGTGTAGGTTTCATTTAATCATGATGCAAAACCAGGTCTCGAAAAGAATAAAAAAAAAATCCATGCAAAGGGTCCCCAACATTGGGGTTGGTGCTTTCTTTCGTTTCTTGTGGGACTGCATTTGCAATTTATTGTATCATATCATATGCACTATATGCCATTGATAAGATGCCATCACAGCATCTCATTCTGTTTGCTATATGATAACAAATACTAACATCGAAAAATAGAGTATCATACAGAATCAATTTCTTGTTAGTTAAAAACAGCAACTACCTTAGCATGAAGTTAATAAAGACATTTATAGTGCAAGACGAAGAACAATTATTCAGTGGTGATTGGAAATTTTAGCTAATTTTAATTACAATATATGTTCATCCTTATGTGTCATTTCGATTGTATATCATTACTCTATCAAGCCCTTCAAGACTAGTAGCTAAATTTCATTCTGGGGTAAGTTTCTGCATAATAACTTGCCTTTAAGAAACTTAACTGAACCAGTACCGAGTGAGTTTTCAAAAGAGAACATAGTTTTAAAAAAAACATAAGATAAGCTTTTGTGTAAATCATGACTGAAACCTTTTCAATGAAAATATAAACACAGACGATAAAAGATGACGATTTTAAAAGTATAATACAAAACTATTGTACGAGAATCTCCTCATCACTCAACCATGTGAACCTTTGCGTTTTGAGTAATTATTCATATATTTCACAGTTAGCAAGCTTGGTTAATGTTAGTTGTGTAAAGCGGATAAGATAATGCAAGCTATGAGAACAATCATAAGAAGCTTCAACACACAAAGCTTTATATTATTTGTTAGCATTTTTCCATGTTAAAGGCTATGAAAGCTGCGTTAAATTTAAATCTAATAATTTGTTTGTAAAGAAATACTGTTCACAGAAAATTATATCCCACTTAAAGATATACTATTATATTGTTTTAAAAGTGTATATTTTCATATAGTTATGATAAATCAGTAACATGTTGGGTATCAGATACTAAGCAACTCCCAAACATAAACAAGTTGAACACTAGAATTGTGAATACAAAATTGCCACGTAAGAAAACACATATTGAGTAAGAAAAGATGGAGATAATTCCCCATAAATGTTATTGATACATACAAGAATAAACTCACTAATTACAGAAATTATAGTACACAAGTTCAAACTGGAAAGAGAAATTTATCAACAACGAATTACATATACATCCTAGTTAAATTTTTGTTTATATAAAACAGTTATAATACACTTACTCAGTTCAAGCGTGACAGATAAAGAATTTTTTTTCCACTCTTATGACAATCTTTCAATAATTGAAGTTTTTTACTCTAATTATACATATTTCTAGAAGTGAATTTGTTCTCTCCTCTCCTCTTCTTCTTATTCTTATGTCTAACCATTTACGTCGAGACTGTTAATTTGTGAGTATGACTATATATTTATGGATAATTTGATAATGATTCAGATAATCTAATAAAACAATAAACTCTTACTAAAATTGACTCTAAATGACCATGATACAATCTTAAAAAATTAAACTTTAAATTTAAGTTTGAACACACTTATATACTCTGAAATGATTTGATCTTTGACCAGAGATCTCTTACACAAATAAACAACTTGAGAATCCTTTCTAATAATCTTTTGTTGAAGTTTTATGTAATTTAATTAAATAGTTATTAAAATTAATGGAAATCAGATATTTTTTGCGCACTCGTGACTTTACTTACTTTCTTTTTGTTTTTATTTATTTATTTTTACTAACGGGAAAACATACATGTTACTCTGGATCCAACTCTTTTTTTTTCAAATATGTATATAATTGGATCCATTCAAGTAAGAAATGAGAAGGTCCGGTTTTTAATAGTGGGCCTTTGGTTACTTCTTCGACAATTACTTCCTACACCATATAACTGTACCCAATTTTACCAGGAAAGACGAAAATATCCTTAGAAAAATAGAGGTATATATTAAAATACTTTTCGAATCCCCTTTTTCCAGATTTATTTTCCGGAACAAATGTTTTGTATTACGGATTTTTTATCCAAAATGAGTTTTTGATTTTTGTTTCTAGATTTGTATTTTTGGAACATAATAATCTCTTCTGAATCTAGTTTCCTGGAATGTTATTTTCAATTCTGGATTTTTATTTTTGGAATAAAGGGTATTTTTGTAAATTAAAAAAATATGTTGGGTGCATGTTTAAAATTGGGTGTAGGAAGAATTTGCCTATGGTATATCTGCAGTGAAGAATGAAAAGAAAAAGAATGAGTGAGGGTAGAGTGGTTTTGCACTGAAGATTTTAAGATTGGGTAGAGGAGATTTGTAAGGCAATGCAGTGGCAGATGTGAGGATAAGTTTATTTGTGTTGCAATGCATTGTGTCACACTCGAACCTGCAAGGACCGTTTTACCCTTCACTCTCTTTCACCACTGATATTATTTACATAGAACATGTGATGTGATTACACAATTTCATCACATCATTGTATGCACAAGATAAGAAAATCTCTTATGGGACATGTTTTTTTTTTAATAATCATACTTCGAAAAACTCATTGATGATATTTAAATTATGTATCTGTTAAAATGATGTTAAAATTATGTGACGAAATTATGTGATTCAGTGAGATTGCGTGAGAAACAGCTGAAGGATTCCGACGGAATGTTTTTGCAGTTCACTTGTCCTTTTTTGGAGTGAATTGTGGTCCCAAACTTTCAGGGCTATATGAAATATCTGTTTTATTTTTAGATTTAGAAATTTTGTATTTGAATATTCAATATCTATAAGTTAAATCGTTATAAAGTTGTGGATATGTAAATATAAAATTAATATGTTAATTTTAGATTTCGTCATTAGAAACTTACTTGATGAATATAAATAATACCTTCTGAATGTCAATAATACCTTCTAAATGTCAAAATTTATAAATATTTAATATTTACAGCGAAAATCCAGAATTCATAATATTTTTAAATATAATTATCCAATTAAATAAAGTACGAAAATAATCTTATAGAAATTCAGAAGTCATAATTTACTTCTCAATATTCTCAATATGGCTATAGAGAAACTTTAATAAAGTAAAAAATTACCTTTCGGATATTGAAATCCATAATATATAATAATCACATACGAATTTCTGCATCTAAATGATATGGTTCAAAGAGAAATTGACAACTTTCTTTAAGATCCAAAACTAGGCCTGAGTAATCTTCAGATTGGATTCTGATCTAGCTTACCCAAAATTTCACATTTTAAAATTTTAAAATTTATATTTAACCATTTTAATTATCGGTTAAGTTTGAGTTTAAAAAAATCATTTTTACTTTTAATTTTGAATAAATAAATAAATATATTATATTTGCAGTATAATCAAATTTCTATGATTTTAATATTTTTTTACAATAAACTAATTTATATAATTTATTATTAAATTTTAACAAAAATAGAGTATATAAAAAGCAAAAATGAAATTAAAATTTAAGACTTAATTTCAAAAATTGAATTTAAACATTGTTATTATTATTAAAAAAAAAGGTAAAATCCTAAATCCTCAAAATTATATTTTACTAATCTAGTTTTCTTCCACAGTTATTATAATTATAATTATTATTTTTATGTCCAATAGGACCATAGTAAGCAAAAGAACACCTGATGAGTTTTTAAAATATAGATTCTATTTATAGATTAAAGATATTTTTAACATCACACAACACCATAAATCTACAGTACAAATTTGAGTTTTAGGAGTTGCCGATAATGAAAAATGTTGGATTTGGACTGCCTCCATCAACCAGGGAAGGAAGGATCTTTCTTTTTATTTCACAAATTGCATTTAGCATTTTTTTTTCCCTTTATACAGGTTGAATAGTTTTTTCCATTGTTAAATTTTCAGAAATTATTGATACTATTTTCAAAAGTCTTAATTTTATTTAAAATTAATAAATGTAGTCTCATTTATTAATTTGGAGTTAAATAAACTTTTACATAAAGTTTTTTTTGTCAAGAATAAAAAATAAATAAATGTGAACCATTTTAGGAGTGGTTTAACCCTTATACAAACATAAAATACCTAAGAAACTCTATATCAACACTCACACCGCTAGACGCCTAGAATTACAAAACAATCCTAACTCAACCCAAAAAATCTGAGCTAAAAGATAAATCAAGAAACCATCATCATACAGATCAAAAGTTCGAGACACCACTCGGAAAAGGAGAACAAACCAGAGAGAGGCTTGGACGTAATCCAAGACCAAGCCTTCACTTGAACCAAGGCAACCACTTCTAAACCATCGACAACTCCCCCATTAAAGATTACATTGTTTCTATGCTTCCACAACTCACTTACCACTGCAGTCTGAATCACTCCCCACATCTCATTTGCTGAAGTAGACACATTACACAATCTAAACTGAGAAAAATTTAGCAGTGGATCATTATGGGACACAAACTGCACTCCTTGCAAAACAACGACTCCACACTAGCCAAGCAAATCTGCACTAAAAAACCAAATGGTTATTTGATTCCACCTCCACCCTACAAAGACTACATAAAGGACTTTCAACCGCAATCCCACGCTTTTCCAAGTTAACCCTAGTAGCTAACTTATTTTCCAACACCCTCCAGGCAGTAACAAGTGCAGAAGGCAGGGCTTTACATCTCCAAAGTTGTTTAAACACGATGGCATTCTCCCCTTCCAGGCCCCTCCTAAGACGATTATAGGCAGAATTAACCGTATATGATAACCCCTCCCCATCCTTCCAAACCCAGCTATCCTTCTTTTCCAAGTCAAAACACACACCTTGTACTACCTGTGAGAACTGACACTCCAATTGCTTCTCCCATTCAAAAAGACTCCTTCTCGAGGAGAATGTCCAAGCCCATAACCCATTATTCCACGCCCCAATCTCGGCCACCTTAGATTCTTTTGACAAACTCAAGGAAAACAACCTCGGGAAAACTTCCTTCAAAGCTTCGTTGCCCACCCAATTGTCTTCCCAGAAAACAATTTCCTTCCTTGTACCACTCCTCCACTTGATAGCATCTTCAAAATTCTGACCTCAACCCTCCAAACTCCACACCTCCTTCAAATCTCTCCACCAAAAAGAGTCTTTACTACTTTTCCCTCCCTTTCTCAAAACTCTCCACCCCCGTACTTAGACTCAAGAATCTCCTTCCACAAACCGCCCTTATCAGATCCCAATCGCCAAATCCATTTACCAAGCAACGCCAAATTAAAAACCCTTAAGTCAATGATGCCAAGACCATCGGTCTCACGTGGTTCACACACCTTTTTCCAAGAAGCTCAGGCAACCTTTCTTCCATCATATCCCCACCCCCCATAAAAAATCCCTTTGTAATCTCACTATCTCATTTGCTACCGCAAAGGGTATTTTGAATAATGATATATAAAACAACGGAATAGAGGAAAGTACCGACTTAATCAGGCAAATTCTCCCTGCCATTGACAAGAACCTACCTTTCCACCTACTTAGTCTACTTCTCAGTCTATCAACCACCCAACCCAGAACGCTCGTCTCTTATGGCACCCCCTACCTGCATTCCCAAGTAAACAAAAGGAGTTGTCATCACTTCACAATTTAGAATAGCCTCAAAACAATGAATCATTATCTGATCGAACCCCACACCACCAATCTTGCTCTTCGAGAAGTTCACCTTAAGGCCAAAAGAAACTTCAAAACAATTTAAAGCCACTTTTATATTAAAGACACTTTTGATGTTTGCTTCCCAAAAAAATATGGTATCGTCGGCATATTGCAACATGTTTACCTTCAGTTTTTTTCCTCCAATTTCCAAGCTATCAATCATATTCTTCTCAACTGCCATCCTTGACACTCCCGCCAAACCTTTAGCTGCAATAAGGAACAAAAACGGAGCTAGCGAGTCACCCTGCCTGAGTCCCTTCTTTGGCAGAAATTCCTTAATCGGACTACCATTCACAAGAACTGACATTGAGGCTGATTCTAGACACCCCTTAATCTAATGAATCCATCTACTACAGTTTCCAACCCTTTTTAACATATAGTAAATGAACTCCCACCTCACAGAGTCATATGCCTTTTCAAAATCCACCTTAAAGAAAATGCCCCTATTCTTCTTTCTCTTCACCTCATCCAAAACTTCATTGGCTACTAACACGTTATCCAGCAAACCCCTTCCTTCAAGAAAAGTAGACTGCCAGACATCAATGACCTTACTAATCACCTTTTTCAACCGTATAGACAACGCTTTCGAAATGATTTTATACAGACATCCAACCAGCGAAATAGGTCTAAACTCACCAAGCTGTTGTGGATTTTCAACTTTAGGAATCAAACATAAGAAAGACGCATTTTGACCCCCTAGGCCATTTACCGTTAACCTCGAAATCTTTCACTGCTGCCATAAAGTCCATCTTAATGAAATCCCAACAAAACTTTATGAAACCCATATTAAAATCATCTGGCTCAAGACTTTTCGAACTATCACAACTCCACACTACTTCCCTAATTTCCTCTTCTGAAAAAACACCTACCAACTTCTGGTTATCTTCTCCAGAGATAGATTTAAATTTGATGTTGTCTAGCTTGAGCAAAAGCTCTTCATTTCTAACGAATCTGACTTCAAAGAATTCTCTGACCTTGTTTTTGACCTCATTCTTATTCTCACACCACTGACCATTCTCTAAGACTCCATGTAACTCGTTCTTAGCCCTCCTCCATTTAACTGACGTATGGAAAAACTTTGTATTGAGATCTCCTTGCTTCAACCACTTTTATCTTGCTTTTTTTTCCAAATCGCCTCTTGCTTGAAGAGATTTTTGTTAAGATCTGCTAAGAGAGACCTTTTTTCCTCCCTTTCGTACATATCGAGCTCATTTTCTTCATCTTTTATGTCCAACTCATTAATCCTCTTTTGCAACCCTTCACCTAGTTGATTCACATTCCCAAATATCTCTTTATTCCAAAATTTTAAATATGCTTTAAGTTTTTTCAGTTTTTCTTTGAAAATGTACATTCCACCACCTTGCACCTCATATCTGGGCCATCTTTCTCTTAGGAACACCTTAAACCTACTATCACTTTGCCAAACATCCAAACTCCTAAATGGTTTCGGGCCCCAGTCAACATACTCATCTTTAAGAATTATTGCGCAATGATCATAAACATATCTACTAAGAACGAAATGTTTACAATGCGGCCAAACATCACACATTCCTTTGACACTAGAAACCTGTCAAACCTGCTCTTCACTAACCTGTTTGGTTTATACCAAGTAAACTTTCTGTCACTCAACAGAATATCTACCAATTCAGCTTTCTCAATAAAGGCATTAAAGCCTTGTATTTCCCTATTATACTCGAATATTGACATCAAACTCTTCCTCTCCTCTTTTCTTCTGATAGAGTTAAAATCCCCCATAACACACCAAGCCTTAGATAATTGTGTCAACCTGTGAACACTAATCTCCTCCCAAACCAACATCTTCTCCCGCAACGAACCAGGGCAATATACATTCGCGATTATGACAAGAACCCCCAACCCGACCTTCCAAAGCCCCTCAATAATAGAAAAATTCCTACCATTAATAAACCTGGACATTTGAAAGCAATTTTTTCTCCATAGTGTAATAATCTCACCAGCACTATTGCTTACTCCGTTTTCAACCCAATCAACTTCATTAGATCCCCACATAAGAAAAACACTCTCCTTACTTAACTTAGAGCATTTTGTCTCTTGTATACACACTATATCTGTCTCCTTTTACATAAGCAATAATACAATAACTTTGAGGTGGATTTCACAATAAGGTTTCTCGTCGGGATTTTTTTTTCTAACTCAAAAAAATCATTGAATAAAATCGATGTGTTTAAATAGAAAAACTATAAAAGTTAGTCTTGATCATTATGAATAGAGACTAAAAAACTATAAGAAAGTTTAAATTTAAGGGGATTTGAGGTCACTTATGTTATGTTGTAAGAGTTGATTTGGAATCATGTTAAAGTTTGAATCTATGCTTGGCCAAGTTCTCAATTGAATGTTTTTTAAGCTATCCTTGTTGGGTTCCTTTGAAAACTCAAAAAGAGTGACCAATGTAAAGCTCTTCAAGAATCCAATATAAAAGAAGTAAAACACATTGATGTCAAATTTTATTTTTTAAGAGATCAATTGGAATAATTAACTTAAAGTTTTGACAAAGTGATGAGCCAACCTATTTACTAAACCTCTCAGGTTTCAGTTTTTGGAAAGTTGCTAGGAGTTTGCGCTCTTTAAAATATTAAACTATTGAAAAGGATATTCAATACGTAATGGTTTCTGTCCTTTAAAATAAACAAAGGAAAAAAGGATTTTTTTTCGCAATGATTCGCTTCTATTGTTGCTTTTATTTTATTGTTGTTAGTGAAGGTTTAATTGTGTGTGTTGAGATACTTTATCATCTCTTTTTGAACTTTGTTTTCGAATATTTGACCTAAAACGTTGACAATTGTTGTATATGCCACTTCCTACCAAATTTTTGTAAAGGAAAACAGACATTATTGTGTTTCCACAAATCCAAATAAATAATCAAATATCCAAATTTAAATATTGGGATTGGATTCCAAATCTATATTTTTATAAAATAAATTTGAATTAAGTTTTAAATTCAAATTCATATTTTTTAAAAAATAATATAATATGTAAAAAGTTTTAATATTATGTAAATATTAAGGAAATATAATAAAATTATAATTTAATAATACCAAAAATTAAAAATAACATAATATTATATAAATTCTTAACATTCAAAATACACCATCTATGATACTTCACTTAAATTTAAAAATATTATATCCATTTATTATTTTTATTCCACTTTTTATTATTATTTTTTTAATTAGATGGAGGGATAATGCATGCCAAAGCTTAATAATACTGGAGTAAATAAAATTCAAAAACGTGTATAGAAAGTGATCACTACAACAAAATAATTGATTCTATAATGACCAAATTAAAAATTATTTTGGATACTTAAAAAAAATTGTTTTTAAATTAGTTTCAATGATGGTTAAATAGTTTTATCTAATTAACTACCAAGGTTTTAACTACTAATTATTTAGTTTCTAAATTTATAAAAAAACATTGATAACTAATTAAATACTAATATAAAAACTATTTATAAAAAAAATTATTCTTCAAAATGGTTTTTAATTTGTTAAGTATAATAACTAATCAATGATTTTTTTAGTGGATATTTTGCCATAAATGATAGAGAGAGAAATGACGTTCATGGATTAGATTTTGGAAAATCCCAACTCAAATTCAATCTAATCCAAATTTTTAGTCTTAGATTCTAAATTCAAATTTATATTTTCTAAAAAATAATTTAGATTTTTATAAATTCAAATCTAAATATTTGGATTAGATCACATTTTATAAAAGAAAAATTTATTGGATTTTATATCCAAATGTATATTTTCTAAAAAAATTTAACATAATGTTAATATATAAAAAATTAAATATTTTATAAATATTAAGAAAATGTAATAAAATTATAATTTAATATTACTAAAAATTAAATATATTTTCAAATGCCTTATATTTTAAATTATATAATGTGTAATTAATATTTGTAATTAATTTTATAGTATAGTGTATATGAAAATATATTTTGAATTCAAAATTAATTTTTTGAGTTTCAGAATTTGCATACAATTTCTAATTAATTTTTCTATTTTCCATTAAATAAAAAATAATTTTCTCTTTTGAACTATGCATTCCAAAAATACATTTCCATTTCAAATTCTGAAATCCCAAAATTTAAATAACTGAATCCAAAAGTTTATTTTCTTTTTGCAGGTTGCATCTCAAATACGTATTGTTCTCGAAGAATTGTGTGATTGAAGTATGCCAATATTCATCGCTCCCTCTATCAAATTACGTGCCCCAATCTAACGCCATGAGCCATGAGATTGTGGAAAGAAAGTTTAGAAGTATAAAATAGAAAATTTAATTTTTTTAATTTCTAAATTCTGTATAATTGAAATATGACGAAAAAGTGTTTGAAGGAAAAGCACAAATGAAAAGAAGTGTTGTCATAGAGACTGCTTCCAAAAGTTTAGATTGAAAATTTATATTTTCTAATTTCTAAAATTTATATAAACATAATAGAATTTTGATTTGAAAATATTAGAAATTATGAATTAAAATTAAAATTAAATTTAAATCAAAGAAATTTTAATGCATTAGAAACAGTAAAAAATAAGCCGTTTGATTCAATCACATCTTTTGTCCACCCTAAGATATGCGTTCTACAAAATTATGTATATGTTTGAGAAGAATGAAAGAAAAAATGGCTATTAAAAAATTTGTTGATATTTTGGAATTATTAAAATAGTTAATTCTTATTTTTAAGTGATTAGAAATATTTAGTGTTCCTCGAATAATATTTGTAAATACAAATAAGAAAAATGACAACAACAAAAAAAGAACAGTGGATTTTCCTGTGAAAAAAGCAAAGGAGATGGTTTGACTATTGACCCGTGTCAAATTGAGTGCGAAATTGTTACTACCAAATAACGTAAAACAAACTGTCACTGCGCTTTGGTGGGGGTGGGTGAGTATCTTGAATATGAAAAGGTAAAGACCAAGAAAAAGCTTAAACTACAAAAAAAAAAAAAAAAATAGCTTGTTGAGGCCATGCAAACAAAAGGAATGAGAAATTGTTTATTAATAGAATGGAACTATCTAGTGTTCCTTCCAAATTATCACACTTGAAAACAGAAAAAGATACATATCATAAAGAGTATTCAGTAACTACCAAGTTTAAAAACATAAAATAATAAAAGAGAAATAACTTACAGAAATCAGAAATCATAGAACAACAACAATGGAACACTTATGCTTTGGGGGCTATGTAGTCTGACGTCTAATTCCTGCCCTAAAGCTGAGTTCCCAACCACTGTTTGATAACCGAAACCTAATCTGGAAAATTATGAAGCCACAGATAAAGCAAATAACTGCTAAAACGCCTCCTGTGTATTTTAATAGCTTCTTTTCTGAATGCACTTTGTTGTGTCCCTTCATCCAACTGCACATAATTCAAAACCAAACTAAAGATGACAAACGTTTTTATTATATATCACAATATCAATTCAATATATTAAATTAATATAACTTATTTTATATAATAAACACTTACTTTTTGTCATCTTCACACACACAATTATATAAAAACATATTTGAAGACTGTATCGGTGCCGCGTTATATATATTTACACGTCAAACAGGAAAAATTAAGAAGAGGACATAAGATACATTTTTTTTTTAATTCTGAAATATTAACACCTTGTACCCATTTTTTTTTTCGAATATATTAACATAAGACAATTTTTTTTTGGGATATGTTAAGATACATGCACTTCACATACTAATAACACCACTTCACAGCCCCAAGTCATTTGAAAGCGAAAATAATTACCTTTTCGATGTGTAACAGAAAGTTACAGAATAATTTGAAGATGATGAGCAAGGGAAGGAGTTTTGATTATCGAGAGTGTAGATGCTCGAGCATGGTTCAGTTCGGCAAGAGCTACTTTTGCACGCTACGGTCAGTCCGTTCCATATTACACTGAGCTTCATCGGACACGCGTTCGTCAAGCAACCCGTCGCCGAGCAATTTCGACCACTGGCACTCACCGTCACGGGAAAATTGAACCCACCCACAAGGATGATGTTGTATAAGTTGAGACCGCTGCCGTCGAACACTACCACAGTAACTGGGGCCGGGATTCCGCCTGCGCATTCTACCCTCGAGGTACCGGTGGTAGAGAACAGTGCGCTTCCGTTGGCGGGTAAAAAAGCAGCCCACACCGTGTATGAACACTCATTCCGGATGGTTAAAGTGGCTGAGTCTAGACCTGTGACAGGGAACCAATTTTAGACAAAAAGAAAAGGTAGGAATATAATATATATGAGACATATAAGTAATATATAAATCAGTATGTACCTAATGGCAATAGAAAGAGAAAAAAAACAATGCAACTTGATGAAACCATTGTTGATCTGAGTGGAAGGTGGAAAAAGAAATGAGGAGGAGGAAGGAAGTCTGGCAGCAAGGTAGAGTTTGAGAAAAAAGGAAGTTGATCGACGAGAGATGAGAGGGATGTTTTATAGGGAATAACAAGGATAAAAAATATAAAAACAACACCTTTACTTTTTACTTGGGTGATGGTTCTGATAAAAAAACAAAAGAAATTTAACTCCTTTGAATGCGCAGGTAATTGAATCTTGTCTCTCCCATCCCTTTCACCATGTTAACACTAGTTGTCAAAGGAGATTGACTTACTTTTTAGGGTCAAATGGATCTATTTTTCATTATATAATTTATCGAATAATCCATATTTTCTCTTTATTTTTTCTAACTTATATACCTAAATATAGACTAACTCTTTTCTGTGAAAAATATAGTACCTATAGAATATAAATATAAGACTTGCTAATATTTTTGCGAAGCAATTTTTATTGACATTGCTAACCTTACTATTACATGTTGTGCTCTCTTTTTTCAATTCAAAATCCTTCCATAATTATTATTATTTTTATCAAAAAATTTCAAATACAATCCAATAAATATTAATTATTTATAAAAAGTTATAATTTTATTAATTTTGAAAACAAATTAAATTTTTTACATTTTACGTGTATATTTCTATTAAGGAGATTTTTTCTTCTTTTATATTTTTATATTATAGATATTAATATTTATTGTAATTGTAGGGTGGAGAGATAGTTAAAATATAGAAACTCTATTCTTATATCTTAATTATTTATAAATTTATTTGATACATTATAAGAAATTAAAAATTAATTTAATTAGTTATTATAGTAACTAAATTGGAAATATTTTGAAGATTAAAAAATAATTGGTGTAAATTAGTTTCTATTATCTTTAAATAGTTTTTAAATTAATACGTAATTAGACACCAAATTTTTGCTAGTTTAGGGTTTAGGGTTTAGGGTTTACAGGTCATGTGATATTATTTATATGTAATATTTTGTAAAAAAAAAAAAAATTACCCTAGAAAAATTAATATTTAAAGTAATAATATAAAAATTGTAAGGGTTAGAAAAGTAAGTTAAACATTAAAATTAAAGTCTATGTAAAGTACTTGTTACTTATAAAATAAACATAAACTAAATATTACTTATCTTTTTCTAGCTATTAATATTTTAAAAAATAGCAGTACTCAACACCTCATTTTCTAACACGTCTCTCGACAAAAATAAAAAGAAATTTTTTATTGTGTAATGAAGAGAAACACAACAAGACAATAAATTATAAAAAATACGAAAACAGTTATACTTTGAAACTTCTTTCTTTGCCTTGTAGAAAAGATTTGGGAATAGTCAAGATTTGGAAAGAAAATTATGATACTACCTTTGAAACTAAAACCAACTGAAAAGATAATAAGAAAACGATTCTCACACGGGCACCCTCAGTCACATAGATCTCCACTTTGAGGTGACTAACTCACCACTTTTAACTTACTTGGGGATAAAAAAAAGTGACAAATAATTATTTTAGTCCAGTAACAATTTAGCCTCCCATGATTTTTATTTAAACAAAGAAGAGAGAGAAGTGTCTAGAAGAACGGTGCCTTGTATAGGTTTTAATTACAATAAAAAAAACAAGATTGGGAATTAGCCACAACGCACGTGGTGCCCCAAACTAAAGTGTGCTGCTGCTCCAACTCTTTTGATAGAAGTTCTTTAAACTTAAATAATATTATTCATATGAACGCTCTTATTTATATATCTTCTTACAATTTGCATTGGAGAAATTAATAATGCTTAATGTTCTTATAATTTATGTAAGACTTAATTTATATAAGGCTGAATATCTCTTTTAAGTTTTTTATCTCTTTATTCCTTTAATCACTTTTTTCGTATATGTTCGGATGAAGTATATGTAAAAACAGTTTAACGCGTGTTTATTAAGTTTATAAATTTAAAATTAAAATTGTTATTATCTTTTATCATAATCTTCTTTATTTTTATATATATATATATATATATATATATATATATATATATTTTATTGAACCTTGTATTGTGTAAGGATAAATGTTAATCTAATGATCCCTTAATTATATTTATATTCTTTAATTAGACTTAATATATTTAATCTGCAAATTAACACGGAGAGTTTGGTCAAAAGACCGTATTGCGGTATAAGGTGATTAAAGTATTCATATAAGATTAATTGTAGGAGTTAGAAAATTAAGTTAATCAAACACTGCATTAAAGCCATTTTCATAAAATTGGAAGAGTGAAAGTATTTTTATTTTAAAGTAATAATTTTTGTTTATTATTTCGGCATTGAAATTCATAATTATGTATATTCTTTTTTTTTTCGAAATTCTATAATAAATAGCTTGAAGCTATTGAATTTATCGTAAACCTTAAAAATGTTAAAAAAATTATATAGGTGGACACCTTTCCACTTTATTTTCTGGAATAGACCTATTCACTAAAGCGTAAGGGAATTCGGTTTTTCGAAAACCAAATTTTGCAACTGCATTTTACGTTTTCGGTTTAAAAAAGAATTCTAGGAGAATGAAGAACTGCACCAAAAAAAAAACGAAAATCCCAGATACTATTCCAGAAAAAAATTCTAAAAATATATATAAAAGGTTTGAAAAGTTATCAAACTGAAGACGATTTCTTCCAGCACCTTCGTATATTCTTCTGCAACCTCTATATAAAACTAAAAATATTTTTTTTATCTTTCTTCTATCATTCCATTGACTAGTTTTGGAATTATGTAATCTTGATACACTTTTAAAAATAAATTTTTGAATTATTATATAATTCATAAGTTGAAAAAAACTTTCACATTTGTAATCTATAAATTAATCATGCATTTAAAAATATGTAATTCAAAAACTAATTACGAATTTAAAAAAATATTTTTAGAATATAATCCAAAAATATTATAGAGGAATATTTTTTTTAAATACGAAAAGTTATTCAGGCTAAAGAATAACATATGCAAGTGAATGAATAAATAGTCCAAACTGAAAACACTGATTTGAGCCGAGTTTACCCATGAAATGGGTTATATCTGGGCTTTTATTAATTACACTTCTCCTATTGGCTATTTACACCACTTTCCTTTATTATTTTTTAAACTCTAAACCCTATTGTATTCCCCAATTCTGATTGTTTCTCTTGATGCTTACCAATTTTCTATATTCTCTCTATTGAAGATACACAATATTTACCTTAATTTTGTTCCAATGTGATTTTATTGAATTTATTTTTTTCTAAAAAATATTTTTGTTAAATTCTTCATTCAGTATGCATAGAAATAACTTGATTTTTTTTATTCATTTTAGAAAAAATAAATAAATTGAAAGCTACTTCTGACAGCGATTCTAGAAAAATACTTTTTGAAATGTTTAGAAAAGTGTTTTTGTGAAATTATTCCAAAAAGTTATTTTTCATATTATTTAGTTGGTAGTTTGTTTCTGCACCCCAATAATATTATACAAAGACCAAAATGTCCCTATTATTTTTAAAAATCTTGAAATGTACTTGTATTTATTTATTTATTGTATTTCGGATTATGAAATCTGGAAAAAAATTTGGATCGACGCTTCCAATAAAATTTTGGATCCACTGATCCATAATTCAAAATATGCATTTCAAATTTAGAAATTCATAATTCAAAAAAAACATTTCAAATCTACCAATATGTAACAAAAATATATGCATTCCAGATTCAGAAATTCATAATTCAAAAAAAGTATTCTAGATCCATCAATCCGTAATAGAAATTAGGCTTCTGAATTCAGTAATATAGAAATCAACCATTTATGCAAAATTTGTTTATAGAACACCCTCTCATCTAGAAAAAAAAATGATACAGTTGTAGATTAATGAATCCGTAACATACTCTCAGATTCTCGATTTTTGGTAACCACAAAAATACCATAACCATCAATCCTCATAAAAAAAAACTTTAATTCTTAGCTTTTGAAGCAGCCAAGCAAAGATGATAAAAGATGACGATTTTAAAGTATAATACAAAACTATTGTACAAGAATCTCCTCATCACTCAACCATGAACCTTTGCGTTTTGAGTAATTATTCATATATTTCACAGTTAGCAAGCTGGGTTAATGTTAGTTGTGTAAAGTGGATAAGATAATGCAAGCTATGAGAACAATCATAAGAAGCTTCAGCACACAAAGCTTTATATTATTTGTTAGCATTTTTCCATGTTAAAGGCTAGGAAAGCTGCGTTAAATTTAAATCTAATGTATTGTTTGTAAAGAAATACTGTTCACAGAAAATTATATCCCACTTAAAGATATACTATTATATTGTTTTAAAAGTGTATATTTTCATATAGTTATAATAAATCAGTAACATGTTGGGTATCAGATACTAAGCAACTTCCAAACATAAACAAGTTGAACACTAGAATTCTAGTGAATACAAAATTACCATGTAAGAAAACACATATAGAGTAAGAAAAGATGGAGATAATCCCCATAAATGTTATTGGTACATACAAGAATAAACTCACTAATTACAAAAATTAAAGTAAACAAGCTCAAATTGGAATGAGAAAATTATCAACAACGAATTACATATACACCCTAGTTAAATTTGTGTTTATATAGAATAGTTATAATACACTAACTCAGTTCAAACAGTGAAAAAATAATTTTTGTCCCCCACACTCTTCTGACAATATTTCTATGATTAAAGTTCTTTATTCTAATTATACATATTAAATTTATTGGATTTGTTATCTGCTTTCTTTTTTTTCTTATTCTTATTTATTGGATTTGTTATCTCCTCTGTTGAGACGATTAATTTGCGTGTAAAATTATATATTTATAAGTGATTGAATAATAGTTCAGATTTAATAAAATCAACAAACTTTTGTTAATATAAATTTTAAATGATTATGATTTAATTTTAAGAAATGAACTTATAATGATAAGATTTGAACTCATTATATATTAGATATTATGAAACAATTTGAGAATCCTTTCTAATAGTCTTGTGTCGAATTGAAGTTCTCTGTAATTTAATTACAGAGTTATTAAAATTAATGGAAATCAGATATCGTTTTGCGCACTAGTGACTTTACTTACTTTCCTTTCATTTTTATTTATTTATTTTTACTAAAGGGAAAATATGCATGTTACCCTGGATCCAACTCTTGTTTTGTCCAAATATGTATACAATTGGATCCATTCAAGTAAGAAATGAGAAGGTTCCCTTGAATAGGGCAAATTCTTCCTCCACCCAACATTTTTTAACATGCATCCAACACAATTTTAAATTTTTTTGAAAATGTCTTTTATTCTAAAAATGAAAATCTATAATTAAAAGTAATACATTCCAGAAAAATAAATCTGGAATAAAATATTGTGTTCCAGAAATAAAAACCCTGAAACAAAGTTAAATTCCATTCCAGATACAAAATCTATGATAAAAAAAAATTCATTATGGAAAAAAAATCCAGAAAGATATTATGGAAAAGGAGGTCAGGAATGTATTTTCATATTCTATTTATTTAAGGGTATTTTCGTCATTTCTACTGAAATTGTTGCATTGATATGGTGCAGAAAGCATTGCCTTTGAATAGTGAGCCTTTGGTTACTTCTTTTCAAACCCAACTAATACGCCCATAAGTTCAAATCCAATCCACCTTATTGTCGCAGTTCTCTTTGTATCAGAAGTTCAACCCCATATTATCATGCACCGTTCTCTAATTTTACATGATTTTCTTGTAATAACATTCTAATCAATTAAAAATAAATTTATGAATAAATGTTAAATTAAGTTTTAATCTACGTCCTGAAGAATTATATAACTTTAATTGGTAAATTACGTTGAAAAAGTGTTGTTTTTTTTACAGTAAAAAATTATTACTAAAGAAAATATTAAAATCCATTTCTGAAAATTTTGATTGAGTTCGTTCGTCTTTGATACAAAAACTCCTAATTTCATTCCTAAGAATCACATTAGTTCTTCTTCATTGTTCAATAACTAACTTGATGAAAATTTGCAACTTTTTAGATAAGAAAAAGTGATCTATGTAATTTAAGAGACTAACGTGAAAATGTGATAGTAATTGTTTAAGGCAAGAAAATAAAAATATTCTTTAAAAAAAACAAATTGTATAATATACTAAAGTTGAAAAAAAATAAACAAATGAATAAAAGTAATTTTTAATATATTAGCTACTTGTTGATTACTAATAGCTTGGTTGGTGGTTAATAATACAAGGCCCTTTGATTAATTACATTTAATAATTGGATGAGAGTTCTTGTAAAATTAATTTTATGTAACTTGAAAAGAAAGCAAAGGAAGTTTGATGAGAAGCTTATGGAGTGAAGAGTTTGTGAAAGTACGTTTCCAGCGGTATATCAAGCACAATTTAATGTCCATTAAAAATATTCTCTTATATTAGTAGCTTTTCTACTTCGATGGACCATCTTATTAGTGTAGCATTTTTAAGAACAATCTCTATCTATGATTCCTATACCCTCATTTTTCCCAATCTTATGAATCAAACATAGCCACAACTCAATGTCCTATATAACTTTTTATTTTACTTTTTATTTCATTTCATTATTTTTCATTTACTTTTCACTGCCATCCCATTCAAATCGTAGTAATACTTCGTTTTGATGTTGTTTCTTTGTTCTTTTAAGCAAAAAAATAATGTTATATTATCCTTTTTTTTAAATTAGTTTAATATTTACAAAGTAAGTGTATGCAAAACAGTATATTTAATATATTTAAAATAAATTAATATTTATTAACATCGTTTTCTATCTAAAATATTAAAGGGTATCTATCAAGCCTCTTTCTACAACTTACAGATAAGATAATGGAATAGAGGATGTATCTCTAACTTATTTTTACTTTATAAATAACTAAAGATTTTTTTTTAAATCTAGTAAACTAAATATGGCATCAATCTTTTGTAAAGTAAACATGCAATGGAAACTAGAGTGCATATTATTATTACTTGACAAAAGTGTAACACTATGTAAAATTATTGAATTATTGATAAGGATAAATTTATAACGTATAAATTAGTATATATTAGATATAATATATATAACATCAAAATGTCCTAGAACTATTTAGTAAATTTAAAGTTGGTTTGCTTGTATAACATCAAAATGTCTTAGAAGTATTTAGTAATTTAAAGTTGGTTTGCTTGTACACAACCATCACTTGCAAGAGAATATACTCTTGTATTAAGTACAATCATAATAATTTATACACAATAAACAAGATGATTAAAAAAAACTCAAAATAAAATAATAATGAATAAGAAATTTTATCACATATACAAATATTTTCATATTTTATTCGTTATACACATGTAAAGATAATGTATATGAATAAAAGAACTCATTTAATACATATCCATGAATGATTAAATTTCAAACATATTTTGAAAGACTTCTAAAATGTTATGATAAATAAGTTCTACTAAAGACTAACATTTAGATATTTTAAACCTACCAAACCTTAGTTGACATTTGTTCTTCATATTATACTATTTGTTAACAAGTCAAATGTACACATGTTACCAATATAAAGTAAGTCTCCCTTACCTTCTCATCATCAAAAAATTTATCTACATGAGTAAACAACAATAAAATCAGAATACCTCTTAACAGAACCACCAAAGACTTAATATCATTCCGAGTAAGTAATTAGATTATAACCAATCAAATCAAGATTATCCATTTAAGATCAAACATTATCTATATATGTATATAAGTCATGCATCATGATCCATCACCCATGAAAAAGTCATCCAAAAATGGCATGTGTCATACATAAGTCCAATGCATCTTAATGTCAATTATATATATATATATATATATATATATATATATATAATTTTATTAATAATAAAAATTATTTTAGATACCAATAATTTTTTAATCTCTAAAGTAATATATAATTTAGTTACTACAGTGATTAACTATTTTTTTGTATTTGGAGTTATTTTTGTTTAATTATTTTCTTGTAATGTCACATTGTCACATGAGTGATAGCAAAAATCGGAGTTGGAACATTTCAAAATTATAATGTTATTTTTTGAAAATATAATATTTAAAATTATAATTTTTTAGATAATTTAAATATTTTTATTTTTCCAAAGATATTATAAGGCAAAAAAACAATAGTAAAAAAATAAAATTAAAAAATTTTATTTAAAAGGCAAAAAATAATTAATGCAAATCTCTACAGAGATAAAGGAAGAAATGAAAAATAATAATGTAATTTAATAATTTTTTAATAGTGTAATTTATTTTAACATTTATTCATAAAATATTTTTAGATATTAATAAGAAAAAAATATTTTCTTTCTTTTAATTAATTAATTTTAGTATTAAAAAAATATTATAGTAGTGATATAAAGTAAGAGATATTATATAATAAAAATTTGACAAGCGTGCATGGGAGTGAGAAAGGTGTATCGTATTTGTGAAAGCCAGGAGGAGGGAAGAGAGAGCATAGCGTAGCATAGAATAGGGAAATTCAAAGTAGGTCATTATCACACTTTGTAGTTTCGAGAAACCCTTTTCTATCTTCACCTTCTTTCTATTCTCAAACCATACCCCTCCTCATATCACTCTCATCTCAACATTTTTACTATCAAATCCCACACTCTACACTATCCTCTCTTTTTTCTTTTCTTTTCACTAAAGATTCATAAAAATGAAATATTTCTAAATATAATTAATTAAAAATTATATGTGAGATGTTAAGGCTGGAATGTCCAAAATATTAATCCAACCTCGTCTTTAAAATACATAAATTTTATATTTTGAAGTTCAACTGGGAGAAAAACATACAATTTAACCAAATCAATTATATGTTTGATTGGAGGGGTCAAGATGAAAGAAAAGAAAAAAATCAATTTTTTTTACTTATTTTTTGTTTACTTTCTTATTATTTTATGTTAAATCAGATACTTTATATTTTATTTTTGCCATTTTTATTTCTTTTGTTTCCATTAATTATTGTTTTTTATAGTTATTTTATGGAGTGCAGAATTTGGCAGATAAGAGATTGAAGCAGTGACGACAAAACAGTGGTGACGGCAGAATGCGGAGCTTTTGTTATGTTTTCTGTTCTGATAGAGTATAAGAGATGAAGAGATACCATAGCTTCCACATTTTTGAATGACGCAAAGGTAGAAGAACAGAAAAATGTTTAATTAAATTCTCACTTTTATACTTCAGTTTTAGTTTTTATTTGATTTTTTAAATCTTTTTTCAATCTTTGTTGTCCATTTTTTTACTTAACTCAATCATAATAATATTTAATATCGATGCCATCATTACGGTGACATAATCTAGTTACACGTTAGGGAAGTAGTCGTTAACTTCTTTATGATATTATCAATTATGAGTGTTGCAGTTTTGATTGTATTAAAACTTCATATGTGTTTATTTAATATGAAATGTTAAAGATGTGGATGAATACGAGTATTAGTTTGGAGATGAGAGGAGAATTAAATGATGATTAAGTTGAAAATGATAGTAGCAATTTGTGTATGTATGGCATACCATAAATACTGAAACATGTCAAATTGCAAATTGACTGACAATGACATTTATACTCTGAATTCTTGTCTCCCACCTTAGTCATTCGTTATTAATAGAAACACCTGTTTCTGCCCCTGTTGCGCTTGCACTTCCCCAAAACACACAATTTCAATTTAATTTTGTTAACAATTTTCATGCTTAAGAAAGTGTGATTGAAGTAAGATTTGGCAATGAGGTATCTTGTTGATCTGGCAAAAGATACTTGGAAGGGGATATGGTCATAGGGTGGGGGCATTATTCATGAAACGCGTTCTCTTTCTCTGTCTCCAGTGTTCTACAGAGGGCAGAATGGGAAACAAGGGGTACATTTCATATCAAAAGCTCTGTCATACAGATACAAATACAAACACCAAATTCTTGTCATTATTGTTTTCTTGCTACAGTCTCATGTTATGATGTAAATTACCAACCATTTACACTTACTAATTAAAATATAATTGGACTCTTTTTTATCTATGATAGTTGAAACTCACTCAAAATATATAAATATCAAAGATGATTAAGGGTTTGAGGTAATTTTTTTTCTCAAACTCACTTGCATTAGATTAAACTTACTTGCATTAGACTAAATTGATCATCGGAGTGGTTTTGGAGATTTACCTCAGTTAAAAATTGTAAACTGAAGATAAAAAAAATGTCCTTACAAGAGGAACTAGAAAAGATGTAGTTATTTTGGATATTTTTTTTTTCTAAATGTTGATTATTTTCCCATCTTATATTTAAAGATGTATGTACAAGTTTTTGGGAATGTTGCGTGTGAAACCTAAGATGACAGTACGAAGTAGGAGAAATTGTTAAGAGTTTTGTTGCGTTTTTACCTCTCCTGTAATATTTGTTTACGAGGGAGTAAAAAGTGATGAAGTGAACAAGTGAAATTGTTTATCTTCGATGGGTAAAAATAATTGAAAAGTGTGATAATTTTTATATCAGTAATTTTATATGATATTTATTAACTTTTAATTATTGAATTTTATTATTACTATAGTCATATTTGATTATGCAGCCTTCTATTTATTAGAAGTTAGTTTAAACTTGAGTTATGGTAAAACAAACAATTTAATGGGTTTTGTATGTTATATTAAATGTAATTTTTCACCTTTTACTTTACAAAATTACGAAGAAACACATCCTACTTACATCATCTAAAAGACTATATAACGATATATATATATATATATATATATATATATATATATATATATCATATTAAATGTTAGTTTTAAAAAGTTATAAAAATTTTAATGATAAAAAATAATTAATTATTATATTATTAAATTAGACACTATTTTAGAAAAAAAATTATTAGTATTTAAATTTTGAGTGATATATATTTGAATATGTTAATGTGTGGTGATAATGGAATTTTATATACTTGCTATATTTATAATATTATTTTTTAAATTTAAATAATTTATCATTTGCTCATTGTTTGTATTATATAGTAACGTATTATGATTGTAATGTTTACATTAAGTAGATTAAGTAGATATGAAAGGGAGTTTGGAAGATGTGAATGTACAAAATTAGTATAATATTTTTTTTTTTTACTTTATCTTATTTTATATTATAATATTTTTTAATTAAGAAGAATGTCTTTCAACTAGAGTATTTAATTTAGTTAGAAACAATTATTTTTAATTAAGATGTTGTTCTTCTCGATCAATTCATCTTCTTTTTCCTTATATATAATAGCGTTCTTCCTACTTCATCTTATATTTGGTATTATTTTGAGCTATATTCCAAAATTAATTACAATCTCTCATATTCAGTCAATCTTCTTAATTAACTTCATTCTTTCTTTATGAGAAGTATATGAGACATTTTTTCATCAATTAGGTATCGCTTTAAACCTTATTATTAGACTTGGCTCATGACCTCACAGTCCCACAACCTTAGACATAAGCTATTGAGACTGATAAGTTCATAACCATTAATTCCAGATAACAGCATTAAGACAATTTTACCACATGATTGAGTTTGATTCATGACTTCACAATTCTATAATTTCAAACATAAACTAATGAGACTAATAAGTTCATAAACATTAACTTCAAAAATTGATATTGAGACTGTTTCACTGTATGATTGGTTCGATCCACATAGAGAGAAAGAGAAAAAAGTGTAAAATAATTAGGATGAAAATTAATTTAAGAATTAATTATAAAAATGAAATCCATTCATACATATTATAGTATATTCTTTCCTTATAAGTGAATCGATATGTTATCTTTTATTTTTATGTTATTATAACTGAAGACATATGTTTCTTTTTGCTTTTATGTTGTGGTAATTATAAGTGTATAGATTGTAGGTGAATAACTTGAGAAGTTAGGACGGAGTGATTTTTGATTCATGATATATTTACTATATACCTTTTGTAATCCTGTGGTACGTCCGATAAAGTTTACGTATTCATGCACCTAAAAATTTGTACTTTTTAAACTCGTTTATTTTTAAAAAATCAATAAGGAAATAATGCTAAGGAAAAGCTGGTTCGTAATCAACTTTTATCTGACTCTAGATTTGTTCTTCTTTAGGAATGCTTACTGCACTTCACTTTGTTCTTTCTCCGAAAATCCTCATTTTTATGCTCCTTTTGATGAGCAACGACCTAGAAAAGGGAAATATATAAGAAATGATTCGAAAAAATATTATTTGATTGAAAAAATAATTGTATTTGTTATTAATGTTTTTAATATTACTTTATATTTTTTTATTATTATGTTAAAAAGAGAAAAAAAAAACACATTATATTATCCCATAATCAAATTTGAATTTCACATAATACATCATCAATAAAAAAAATATACTTGGATTAAAATTTAAACAATACAATCAATTAAAAGAACAACATAATTCGTTATGCATTTGATCATATTTCACTGTTAGTTTACTTTATCATTAAAAAAAATATTAAATAAAAACTAAATTTAGAAATTAAAATAATTAATTATTATTTAATTAAATTAAAATCCATTTTATAAAAAAAAATATTAATATTTAAAATATTTTTTATTATTAAAAAAATATAAAATATTTTTTTAAATTAGTAATTAATTATTAGTTCTCAACATTTTAACTACTTATTACTTTATATTTTAAATTAATCTCTATAAATATTTTAAATACTAATTTAAAATCTAAAATCTTAATTATTAATAACTAATTTATATAAAAAAAATTATATGCTCATTCTCACCATTCATCTCCTTCTAAAACCACTGTTACAGTGTGCTTTGCATATGAAGAAGACTGGAGAAGGGACACGCTACTCTTTTTGGTTCGGGTGGGAGTGTAAAAAGAAGAAAAGAAAAAGAAAAGTGAAAATTTAATTCTTTCTATACATTAAAAGTGAGTTAAAAGTAAATAAAAATGAGATGAAAGTTTTTAGGTAATTAAAATGTAAAAAAATGTAAAATTTAATTATTTACTGAAATATCTTGTACTATTTATATATTTGTGAAGAAATTTTTAATTAAAAAAATATTTAGTAATTAATTTTTACAACCAATATAATTATATAAAAACAAAACATTTATAATGATAATCAGTAGCATATTTATTGAGAAATAAATATAATAATCATACCTAAAACATGAAATTTGATTGATAAACACATTGAAATAATAAATTACAAAAATAAAAATAAATGAGTTCGATAAAAAATAATTGATAATTGATTAACTAAAAAAAATTATAACTAGAAGAATGGATAATTGATTAAGTGAAAACTCATTAATCAACTATACTACAATAAGCACTAAAAAAATCATTCAATAAAAATCAATTTTAGAAACAAAAATAATTAATTGTTATATTGACTAAATTAATGACTATTTTAAAAATTAAAATAATTTTTTGATTTTTAAATTAGTTTCTATTATTGATAAATAGTTTTTAAATTAATATTTAATTAGCTACCAAACTTTTAACTACCGATTATTTATATTCTAAATTTGGTAGGAAAAACCTTAGGACCTAATTAGATACTAATTTAAAAACTATTTATCAATAATAAAAATTAGTTTAGAAACTAATAATTTTTTAGTTTTTAAAATATCTCTAATTTAGTCAATACAACAACTAATAATTTTTGGTATTTAAAATTAGTTTCTATTTAATAATTTTCTTGTAATGAAATAATTGATTAATTTTAAAACTCATAATCAATATTTTATTTAAGAGTATTTTGATAATTTATTATGTTATTTAATTAATTTAAATTTGTTATCTTTTAAATTAATCAAATCTATTTAAAACTTTCCACTTACTTTTTTATTTAGAATATGGGAAGGTTGAAAAAGATTGTGTTTAGATTAAATGAAGGTTGGAAAAGATAAGAAAAACTGTATATTGAAAAAAATGAGATTATTTAATTCAGGGAAGAGTAATTAGAGAAAAATTTGTATAAAATTTAATTTAGGTGATAAATGAATTTGATTGAATGTTAATAGATTTAGAGAATAATTTATACACCTATTCTATGTTTTATTTAATTGATAATATTATTAGTATTTTATTATTATTTGATATGAAAGTCGACTATATATAAACTGTAATCACACCCGTTCTAATCTGAAAGAAAGTGTAACTTCATATCTTGTATTAGCATTTTTCACGCTCTTCAGAAACAAACACTTCATTTTTTGTTTACTTTTATTTCCATTTCCATCTCCACTCCAATTCAATTATAGCCAAGTGATGAAATAATTAATTATGTAATTTTTTTGATGAATCGCAGTTTTGTTTCTTGTGTTGTTGGTGGTTTTGTGGAAAAAGATTTTGTATTGTGATGACAGACAGTTAGGTTTTTGTCACTGTATTCTAAATGACGGGCTAAAAGGAGGGAGTCTCCACCACTGTGCTTGTGATTGAGGTTGAAGACAAAGTTGAGGTGACATGTGCTGCAGTTCTAAATCATGCATATACTTTATAGCTTTTCAACTTTCTACTCATCTCATTTCAAAGGATAAGATCTCCCTTCACTTCTCAAAATCATTATAAATCATTTATAATTTTAGTGATGTTAGTAATTGTAATTGAATTCTATTCTTTTTCTGATAAAAAAAATTAGAATTACATCTTTGTATACTTGAGAGGTCTAAGGGACATAATAAGAACTTTATAAATTAAAATCATAAATTAGGATACTCAAAAACCCAAAAGTGCAATGATTTCATTAACTTTTTTTAATGTTAGCAGTAAAATCTAAAACATATCACCCTCCTCTTTTATTACTTAAAATTTACTAAAAAATAAAAAAAATCATGATTGTTGAATTAGACTACCCTTAATTTGAAGTGTGAAAATGAATTGAAATAGATATATAAGCTCTTACCTGAGTACAATTTAAATAAATTAGGTTCGAGTTTAAGTGATATTCATTGAAGTGACTTTTTTTAGTTAGAGTCGAATTAGACAGATGATTTGGTTTCTAACCAAAAGATGTTCCAGAATTATCCAATTAAAGTTATTATAATTTGTCATTGATTTATATAAAAGATAATTATAACTAAACGAGATAGATTGTCGACATAGAAGGAAAATTTTTTACAACAAAAATTGGGCTCAATCAATAAGAAATGGTGCATGTTTAGCACTCATTTTAGACTATTAGGTTTCATTATCTATATGATTAATTAAAACTATGGTAGGGCTTAGGAGAGGGAGAATTTAGGTGAAAAGTGTAGTAAATGGAGGAAGATGAGAATGCATGCATGGTTGTGGTTAATTGTAGGGAAGGATATACGCAGACCTAGTTTCGAAATCCATAATCAAGCATGTCATGCCAAACTATACGTAATTATGCAACAACCTTGTGCTAGCTATATATATATATATATTAAATGCTCATTCCCTTCCTCATTTTATAGTTTTTGTTTTCTTCTCTTTTGCTGCTAGGGATTATATAGTTTCTCAACAACATTAAATAAATCCAAGGACGTTTACAAAATATTATTTATAAGACTTTAATGAATTAATGAAGATATTGCATTGACATCTCATAGTATATATATATATATATATATATATATATATATATATATAAATATAAATATATATAAATCTCATCTTATAAGTCAATTTTATAAGTTTGAGTTAGGTTTAAAGTTTAATTCTTAATATGATATCAGGGTCATTTCGAGTCTATCCTAATGAGTGTTTGTTGGGTTTACATCCATATATGGAATGTCTGAATTTCTAGTCGATGTGAAATCTATAACGCACCCCCTCACACCGAGACTGTCAACTTAATATGATATCAGAATCATTTAGAGTCTATCCTAATGAGTGTTTGTTGGATTTATCAGGTCACCGCTATCGGGCCGTTATCGAACCACCCATAATATGTAGTCTCACGCACGAGTTGACAGTCTCGACGTGAGGGGTGCATTATAAATTCCACATCGACTAGAGATTTAGACATTCCATATGTGATGTAAACCCCACCTTATAAGTTGATTTTATAAGGTTGAGTTAAGTTTAAAATACAATTCTTATGAATTTTTTTTGGTAAATTTTTTCTTTCTCCTTTTATTCAGAATTATATATATTCCATTTCAATTTTATCATATATTAAATAAAATTAGCTGGCGAGATAATCTGAATTTAATTAATGACTACTTAATAACGTAATGTAAGAGTAAAATTGAATGAAACACGATGAATTTGCTTTTACTTACAACATTTAACATATTTTAATTGTTGTGCAAGTAATTTTTAATAACAAAAAGCCTTTTGCAAATTTAAATGAACCCTACCAGGTCAATAATTTATGAATGTAATTGTTAAATAGTTATGAGAAAGGATAACATACCAATCTAATGTATATTTGGTTGAGTGTATTAAATTTATGCAATTATTTATCGAAACAATAAATACACACTGCTCTTATCTTTTTTAGTTCGATAATTAATTAATTTAGAACGTAGTTATCTACATTATTAAATAAATAAATGTAACAGTGTTTTTTTTATTACGCTATGATGTTTATAGAATTTGATAGCTGTTTTATGTTTGCAACTTATTAATAGTACATGACTATCTTATTTTATAAACTTAATATAACATTTAAATGACTCCACTTTTGTCTTACCATATACTCCATCAAGTCAATAATTTAGGTGGAAAAATATTAATTTTCACACGGGATGCCAAATGAATAGAGCCGTTTTAATTCTTGTTTTTTATATAATAATAATAATCTTTTTACATATGTAAATTATGATTTATTTTCACAAATATTAAATATTACCAAATTTTAAATCACACGGACTCTGAATATGTTTACTTTTATAATACTTATTTTAAAAGGCGTTCAAATAATAATTGGTAACTGATTCCGAATATAGTTATTTTTATACCAATAATGCATGAAAATTAACAGATATTTCTCTAATAAAGAAGTAAATAATTTAACAAAAAAGGTTACAATATATAACATATAACCTAATGACATTTTTAACAAATATTTTTTTAGTACACGAATAAGGTGAAACAAAAACTTTAATTCTCGTTTAGTCTCTATAATTATAAAAAAAAACATTTTACTTTTATATTTAAAAACACTTTAATTTTAGTTTTTACACATTATTTTAATATACTTTTGAATTGATATGAATGCGACTTAATATTTTTGAAGTTTGTATAACAATATTAGTGAAAATTTAAAATAGTAAATATAAAGATTAAAAGAGATGCTATAGATAATAATATTTTATAATTTTGATTTTATATGATTGAACTAGATTTAAAGTTCTTTTCTTATTATATTAAAATTATTTAAAATTTATCTTAATAAAAATTTATTAAATTTATCAATATCAGATTATTATTGTACCTAAAATTAAGATATATTTTAAATATATTTTTTAATAAAAATTAAGATATTTCTTTTACTATAAACTAAAAAATATAAAAGTAATTGGATAAATAGAGTACTAATTTGGAAGATATATTTTAGTGAGTTAAGTTGAAGAAATTGAGGCAAAATTTGAGTGTGGTGGGTAGAGCATTGGCAATGGCCATGTATCTGTCCTTCCTGAGTCGAATGGTACGTACAACCAGTAACAATATTGTTTATGTCAGTTTCTAGCTACCAACAGGACCTAACCCCCCATGTATCAGACAACTCCATGTGATGTTTAAATTCTTGCTTTTTCTTTTCTTTTCTTTTCCTTTCTTTTCACCCACAACCCAATATCAATTAACCAAATCTGCAAATGCATCAATCCACACTTCCACATATATGATCAACCTCACCCTACAGAACAGGAAAATAAGCTTAAAAACACAAACCAAACTAGGAGGAACAATTTCTGAGCGCCGCCACTGTAATAATTCAACACGATCCTAACACTTCCCATGAAATTGTACTCCTAAGCAGCTTTCAAAATTTTGGATGCTCTTTCTCTTCGGGTATATGGTAGTGTTTGATATTATTTTCCAGTTTTACAAGGTATGAAAATTTCATTGAGTAGTGGGATGGGAAATATGGGAAGATCCTAAAACTATAATTACTTTCTTCTCTGCCTTCATTCAAATCTCCAATCATAACGTTTACACGACCCAAAAACGCAACGTGATTTCATTCTCCTCTAGTCCCAGAATTGCATCATTTCTAGCAGTTTTAGGCAATAACTATTACTTGAGAGAAGTATCCTAAATAGCTGGCACAAGTTACCACCAAATCAAATGCCACTCCCATAAAAAAAGGAGAAATAATGTCATATAATATTTAATTTTTATTACCTCTTTTTTTTATTATGACATAATATAAACAATAAAAAAGAGAAAGGTAAATAGAAGAAAATATTGTTACACAAACTATTACATGAATTGGGAAGAAAACAAATGTATTTTATGAAGAATAAACTTGACCCCTATTATATAAATGAAGTTATATATTCTATCAACTCTCTCTTTTCTTTAAGTGCTGCATGTTTGATTTTTTGTTTTGTTTTTAATATCGGCTGTTATTTTTAAAGTTAACATCAATTTCCCTTTTATTATTTATATTTTTACTATTTATCTAATATTTAATTATTTACATAAATGTAGTCATTCTGATATAAAAATAAAAAATAAATAGAAAATCTCATAAATATTTTTATTAAGATAAAGAACATTTATTGTATGTATTAGTTTTTAAAAAAAATATTAAATGACATTTAAAAAAGAGCAGATGCAGCACTAATATTTTCTGGGAAATCATAAAAGCAATAGTTTTTCTTTTCACCAATTAAATATTTTTTATTTTGAAAAACCAACAGAGTATTAAATATTCTTTATAGCAACACTCCATTAGTATTTTAGCTAAATATTAATAAAAATTAATAATCATAATGCGAATATTTTGATAATAATTGTATAACTATAATATGTAGAATGTTTTCTGAATATGGATGGCCTTAAAAATGAGGAAGAATATGAGGCAAATGAGTATTAATAGGTTAATTGAAGTGAGTGAGTCCTTATAAGGTTTATTAATATGAATATGATAAGTTTATTAATTTGGATTATGGTGCATGTTGATTTAGGTGATTGAAGGAGGGAAAGAATGGGAATGGCAACAGTGGGGTTTCAAAAGTCTTGGGTTGTAGGACGATGGTGGTCCGAAGTGACTAGGTGTAGTAATTAAAATAGATGGGAAAAGTTGAGTTGGCATAAAGGTTAGTAATGTTCTTTTGAAAAGTAAGATATCTAAGAAAGCTAGATATTCATGCCTGCTTCGTAGAACACTGTATAATGCGATCAAGGACAGACAAAGAAGAAATTATCATTCTGTCATGCATGCACATTATGCAGGGTTGCTCCATACTCTTGCAGTAATTTACTGTACTCTATTAACCACAGATTACCTTCAAACTAATAAAAACATTGACGGGGAGAAGGGAGACATAACGTTCAACTTTTAAATATGTATGAAAAGTCATACCAATAGCATCAGAGTTTTTAACACATTGTTTCTATTTTTATTGCTCTTCGTCTAATCTACTTCGCATGTTCAAAAATATTGAACCCTATAATGATGAGAGGTAATATAATCATTATTAGCTTCTTCAGCCAAGGAAATCAAGTTAAGAGAGCTCCGTTAATATATGAATCAGATGATACACCATTCATTAATACTTGAGACAAAAGAATATGATTATTATAGATGTGTTTGAATATTAACTCACTTAAAAGGTATACTCATTTTTTTACAATTTTAATTGAATCCAATTAAGTCATAAGAAAAAAAAACTAATATCATACAAATTACGGAAACCGGCTAATTAATTGTATTAAATTTTACCATTTTTTTTAAATATTGGCTAATTGTATTAAATATTAAGCAAAATTATTGTTATGATGTAACCAAGTAAAAAGTTGTTAAAATTTTATTATATTTGAAAATATAATGTGATTTTTTTGCGTATAAATGAGATATGATGTACATTGTTATAGGATAATTAAGTGTAAAAAACAAAAACAAAAAATAAATTTTTGTGAACTTGTAAAATGTATCTCAGGGATGATGTCGCTCTTATAAATAATATTACTTGTACTTTATAAGGAAATTCAAAGATTGTATATAAGAATAAATAACTAAATATTATTTAAGACACATACTTAAGTAAAAGTATCTATTTATAAAAGCATATCCCAATACATTAATTACATTACTTAATCACTTTTGTTTTAAACTAGTCCGTGAAAAGTACCAATAATCCTGAAAAAATGGAATGAAAAGTCAGGTATTTCTAGATTTGTGTCATCGTTTTTGTCTTGCTTCTCTTGTATATCGATTATTGTGTTAGCATGCATGATTAAATCAATCACTTTCCCAATATCCCAACAAGAAATTAAAAAAAAATGAAAAAACTTCATCTACTTCACCATGTTGCCGTGTGCAATAACTCTTCACGCACCACCTCTATAAATAAGACCAAAACGCACCGATTTCAAGGCAGCATCAAACCAAAACCCCTCTTTCTCCCTTCACAAAATAATTCTACTATTATTAGTACTATTTTCAACATTTTCAAAAAAAGAAAAACCATGGAAGAAGCAATGAGGCGTCTCAACGGTGTGGCTCCGATTCTCGGATCCGACCCGAAAGAGTCAGCTGTCGGTGAAAACCCTAAACGGTCCACCGCAGTCAACAAGAGGACTTTAAGAGAAGACGGCAGCGGAGCCATGAGGTATCGTGGCGTGAGGCGCAGGCCGTGGGGACGTTACGCCGCCGAGATTAGAGACCCTCAGTCGAAGGAGCGACGATGGCTGGGAACCTTCGATACCGCGGAGGAAGCAGCCTGCGCCTACGACTGCGCCGCCAGAGCCATGCGCGGTCTCAAGGCACGCACTAACTTCGTGTACCCAACTTCTCCGCAAGCTTCTTCCGCCACCACCGAACACTTCTTTCATTCTTTTAATAATAACAACTTCATCAAACACTCTCCGTCACTACCCTTCACCAACCACCGTAGCCGCCACTCAACCGGTTCCGCCATGTGCTTTGACCACCCTAGCGCCGTTGACTTTTCCTATTCCAACCCGCGAAACCCTTCTTCCACACTCAATATGCTTCTCCTTCGCGACCTCATTAACTCTTCCTCAAACAACCCTTCTCTGCTTTCTTCTTCCACCCACAACTTCCACGACCAGTTCTACAACAAGGGTGCTTCTACTTTTTCGTCGTTACCAACTGTTTCTTCTTCTTCTTCGTCACCTCTTTTTCCTAGTTATTCGGTGAATTATCCTTTTGAAGGCTCTTCGTCTGTTAATGTGAACACCCTATGTGGAACTAATTTCACTGAAAAAGGTGATGATGATGATAGCGGGTCTGGATTTTTCTCTCGAGAGTCTTCGGATTCGGGATTGTTGGAAGAGATAGTTAACAAGTTCTTGCCCAAAACAAAGCCTAGTAAGTGCGAGAGTTTGCCAAAAATGGAGGTTTTTCGAAACCCTCAGGAGTCCCTTCTTCCTTCACTTATATCTGAATCAACACTTGTTTCCACCGTGCAATGCTCTGATGACACGAAGAAAGGGTTTCAGAAGAATGAGAGTTTCGGTGTTTCTTTCGATCATCAGGGTTTTCCCATGCAGAAATTTGACAGCTTTAATGGGTTTGATAGCGTGCAGGGTATGGCTCTGGGGAATGAACACACCATGGCGAATCATGCAGAGAATTGCATCGTTGAAGATGTTTTTCAGTACCAAGAGCTTCTTAATTCTTTTGCAATAAGGATGCAAAATGCTTAGTTTGTTTGTTTCTGATATTAGTTGTATATGTAGTCAGGTCCTTGAATCTGCCTCTTCGCAACTTTGGTTTGCTCTTTCAATTTGAAACTAATTAATCTTTAGGGTTTTGTTATTCCTTGGTTTTACAAGGTTAATTAGTTTGCTCTAGCTTACTTTGTAGTATGCCTCTATTATATCTATGGATAATTTGAAAGCTTTATATTTTATTTATTGGTATGTTGGAGCTGGACAATCTTGAAGTTTCTTCACTACTCTAAGTTTTGTTTTTTGTTATTCTACTCTGAGGATTGTAAAGTTAATGAAAAGTGGTTAATGAGCACGACGCACTCAAGAGTAAAGTTATCAATGTGTTTGTTTGCTACATGATCATAACTTATGCGTTGACCTTGGAACTAGAAAACTTTGTCTGATTACTTAAAACCTTTTTTCTGATTTGTATGGATCTGCTGTATATTCTTCCTTTTATTTGGAGAACATAGTAGTCTGGTTTCAATAATGCCTGTTTGTGTTGTCTTTTTCTTTAAAAGTGCTTGTTGCGTTCTGCTGTTTTGCTGTGACTTAAAAGAGAGAAAAAAGTGGTAGTAGAATTGGTTCTTCTGGGAAAAAGTGTAGCACTGAAGCTTCTCATTCAACCAAAAAGCAATAGCAGCCAGGGTGAGGATTTTTGGTTACAGGACAACACACGGTGTAAATTGTGTAGAAGGTTTATACACATATGGACATATACAACTTTGGTACTAGCACTAAAAACAAAATAAATACTAGAAGAATGAAGTTCCTGTAACCACAATCTTGTGCAAGTTTCCGGTTAGGAATCACAGGGCATTAAATGTTCTACTACCTTCGTGCAATGCTACCTTAGACGTATGGGCCAAGTTGTCTCAGAAACTTTGATAAATGGGGAATAAAGATGACATTAATTTATTATAGTTGATGGATCTCTGACTTGATTGATGAGATTTTGGTGGAAATAATTCTCTTACTTCACAATCTTGTTAACATCTTGTAACTTTCAAAAAATAAATAAAATAGTATTGTATTCGATGAAAATTACTCATTAATTTTTATAATTTGTAAAGAATGTTAGTCTACTTTTACAAAAATATCTTTATTGAGGACGGTACAAAAATATCCAAATAATTTTTGGTGGTATAAATTTTAATTAAATTTAATATTATATAAAAAATAAACTTTAAATTTAATTCAATTTTATAAAATTAACTTATGTATTATCATATTATTTTCTAACATTTGAAGCAATAATAATGAGTAATTAAAGTCAATAAAGGTGTTATAAAGTGTAGGAAGGGCTTAAATCATCATCATCAAATATAAAATAATATTAACTACTTTTATAAAAAGGAAAGAACGAAAAATACATTATATTCTACTTTCATCATAAATAAATAAAGAAAAACACATTCATTTCCAAGCTTTACAAATAAAAATCAATATAATAATTAAAGTATTTGTTTTTCAAGTCTTTTATTATATTTTGTATCGATTTAATACACATTTACTACAAATTGTCATGCGCATTTCCTAATATTAGTTAAAAAATGTATATTTAATTCTAATTCTGAAATTTTGATACTGAAATGTATTAGTAATTAGCATTTATGAGTGGTGAAAGAGAAAGAAGAGAATGTTATTGGGGTGAAGGGTTGTGGCTACTATGTTAATTGAATGACATTGATGTAGGGTTTTAACTTGATTAAAATGGCATAATTGTCTAAGTAGGGTTTAGGACCAGCATAGAAAAAAGTAAAGTTGAGTTGTGGAAATTAGTAAAAATGAATTAGTTAGCTGGGGACTTGGTTATGAATAAGGGTTATGTGGAGGTCCGTGTGATTTTTATTTTGATTGGGAAACAAGAAAAGCAAGCGTGTTACGATATCTAATATTGAATTCCAGAACAAAGTTGCTCAAATTTATTACCATTTCAAACAACTGCTTGCAGATTCAGAGGAGTTAAGACTTCCTCTCTTTCTCAACATATTGTTCTTCAATGAGTTACCAACTTATCTTCCCAAAAATATTTCACATATTTTCTTCCAGTGCTTTAAAATGTTTCACAATATTTATTAGTTTAAATAATATCTAATTATTTTACTTTCTAAAATTAATTTCTATTTAATAATTTTCTTTTGTAGTGTATGTTCCTACTAGGGAGATAACATCTAGAGAACTATTGAAGCCTTCTTCTCCTTCCTTCGGTCGGTCAGGTTGCTGGGTGATGAACTGAGATTCTTCTCGTCCTCCTGCTTCTCCTTCTGCACTCGGTCTCGGGTGAACACCGGATGGTGGGGTTACCTGCGAAGGCACTCCGACACTCAAGTCATAAAGCAGGTGATCAGTACTCTGGTAGGTAAACAATAATAAATGACATACCTTTCTCCTTGGGATGTGTGCTATTTATATTATTCTAATGGGCTTACCTTATTGATTCTGATTAGCGAAGTGAATCTCGCTTAGGGTTGTATTACCTAATCCTTAATGACGGATTAACTTCACTGACCTTGGTTTGAGCGTTAACGGTAGTATGGATCGGTCGGCCGACCGTGATTCTACTCGTCTTGGGCGAGCTTACTTGTCTCGGTCGGCCACTCTCAGGACACGACCAAAATTATCGGTACTCAGTCAGATTCTCCTGGTTCGGTTAGGTGGACTAGGTCTCAGACAACCAAGTGGGTCTCGATCAGGGAGTCCACGTGCCGGTCTTGCCCATACCGGTACAGTGTAATTATAAATAAGTGAGATAAATTGACGTTTCTGGTTTCAAATATGTTATTATATAAATTTTGATAATTTTATATTTTTGGTTAATGATATAACTATATTAAGTTCATTAATAGAATAATATATAAGAAGATATAATAGAAGATAATTGAGTTATTATCTTTATTTTTTAAGTGATTATTTAATTTTTTAATAATAATAATAATAATTTATTTATTAGATATTTGATTATATAAAAATATAGTTTAAATAATTTATAATTTAATTTTTACTGATATTAGATTTGGCTTCATTTGAATATCATTCTCTTTCTAGCCTCTTTTTATTAATATATATGTAAATTTTTTATATTTATTGAACTCTTTAGTTTTCATGATTCTGTCATACATACATTATAAAAAAATTATTAAATAAAAATTAATTTTAGAGATAAAAATAATTAGTTACTATATTAACTAAATTAAATATTATTTTAAATATTAAGAAAATTATTGATATTTAAAGTAATTTCTATTATTCATAAAATTTATTATATAGTTCTCGAATGGGGTTGAAACTAAGAGAACGATTGTCCTTCTCATCGGTTGGATGGTTTATGCTACTCAAACGATCCCTTCATACTTTCTTCACTCCTTTGTTCTTTGTTTTCGTGAACTCTAAACTCGGATGGTACCTGCAGAATACACTCTGACGTTCAAGTAAGATTTTGATACTCGATGCAATTAGTATTGAATGATGATATACCTGATTTTCTGTGCTATTTATATGATTATTATGGATCCTTTATTATTGGATTGAATTAAAGATTTAGATCATAATTAAGAATATATTATCTAGTATTTAATTATTAATTAAATACTAGATAATATATATATATATATATATATATATATATATATATATATAGTATAACCTCTCCCATCTGGAACTGTGACCAGTTCTTTCAAATGCTAATTAAATTAAACAACTTTGTTCCCGAATTCAATAGAAGATATCGTAATGGACTTAGTTTTCTTGTTTGCGAATCAACAGTGTTACACTAACTACCTCCTCCTCACACTTCTTCACTGTAAGTTCCACATAATTCATTCACAACTTCAACCTTCCTAGTATATGCTGTGCTCCTAAACCCTATTTATTTTAATAATCAGAATTTAATTAACAGGATTACATCATCAATAATATAAAAATAAATACAAATTTATGTTTATAGATTCAAATTTTATGTTGTTGTACAGTTTAATTTTTTATTTTCTTCATTCTTAAAAAAATTAATTTTTAAACTAAACATTTTAAATTTATTACTTTTTTTTTATTTTGTAAAAAAGAATTTTTTATTCATTAATTATATTTCTAACTATTTTAAATATTAAAAATATTTATTTCTTAATGCATTCAAAATTAAAATTATAAAAAAAATTAATTTATTATTTATTTATTTATTTTTGAAATGGTGCTAGATAGGGAAATAAAAAATAAAAGAGTGTTAAATAGGGAAATAAAAACAAAAGGGCGCTAGATAGGAAAATAAAAACAAAAGGTATTAGATGGGGTAAATTCCCTAGCACCATTTACACTTTATTTCCCTAACTAACACTCTTTTGTTTTTATTTCCCTATCTAACACTTTTTTTTTATTTTCCTATCTAGCACCCTTTTATTTTTTATTTTCCTATCTAGCACCATTTAAAAAATAAATTAAAAAATAATAAATTCCTTTTTTTTTGATAATTTTAATTTTGAATGCATTAAAAAATAAATATTTTTAATATTTAAAATAGTTAGAAATATAATTAATGAATAAAGAAATGTGTTTTTACAAAATAAAAAAAAGTAATAAATTTAAAATGTTTAGTTTAAAAATTATTTTTTTAAGAATGAATAAAATAAAAAATTAAACTCTACAACAACATAAAAGTTGAATATATAAACATAAATTAGTATTTATTTTTATTATTATTGATGATGTAATTATATTAATTTCAAGTAAAAAGTACGGGACATAATTATAAAAAAACAAAGTTAAATAAAGACTGATATGGACATAAAAGAACAACATGATCGGAAAAAAAATGTTCATAATGTCAAACACTAAGACACACATAAAGAATATGTCCCAACATTACTGGATTGTGCACTTTTCGTCATTAATTATGTTTCATTTCGCATAAACTATTTAATATACCATTGAAGAAAATATTAAATGAATTATCATCTTTTATTTATTTTCTTTTTTATGATCAACATATACTTATTTAGTATCATCTTATATCTCTTATATTTATCTTATTTGGATTTATTTTTATATCTTTTATCTTTATCTTAATTTGTTTTGCCTTTATTTTATATCTTTTATGTTTTTAGTTATTATTTTTTTTCTACCATTCTTTTTTTTTTATTGTTGCTGTTTTTATTTTCTAGACTTTTTTTTTTCATTTTTTGCTTCTCATTTTTAAGCATTAAGTGTAACATTTGCATTAGTTTTTTTTTAGGATTTTGCATTTAGGATAGACACTTCAATATTACTTGTGTATCCACTATTAATTAATACTAATTGACTTTGGTTTTTTTGTAATTATGTCATGTATTTTTTACTTGAAATTAACATGATTACATCATTAATAATAATAAAAATAAATAGTAATTTATGTTTATAGATTCAACTTTTATGTTGTTGTAGGGTTTAATTTTTTATTTTCTTCATTCTTAAAAAAAATAATTTTAAACTAAACATTTTATTTTATTTTATTTTATTTTATAAAAAATCATTTCTTTATTCATTAATTATATTTCTAACTATTTTAAACATTAAAAATATTTATTTTTTAATGCATTCAAAATTAAAATTATCAAAAAATAAATAAATTATTATTTATTTATTTATTTTTGAAATGGTGCTAGATAGGGAAATAAAAAATAAAAGGGTGCTAGATAGGGAAATAAAAACAAAAGGGTGCTAGATAGGGAAATAAAAACAAAAGAGTGCTTGTTAGGGAAATAAAAGTCTAAATGGTACTAGATAGGAAATTTACCCGTTAGAAGGGGAAATAAAAGTGTAAATAGTGCTAGATAGGGAATTTACCCACAACATTTCCTATTTTTATTAACATTTTTCAGTTATATTTACTTAAAATAATATAATACATAAATTTCAATTATTATAATAATAATTTTTTATATAAATATCATTATAGATAAAATAAAAATAAAATTATGACATTTTTAAAAAATAAATGTTACAATAAATGAATTTAAACTAATGTATACACTATAAAGAAAATCATGAAATAAAAACCAATTTTTAGAGAACAAAATAATTAGTTATAATATTAACTAAATTAGAGACCATTTTAGAAATAAATAAAAAAAATATTTTTAAATTAGTTTATATTATTGTTAAATAGTTTCTAAATTGGTATCTAATTAGCTACCAATGTTTTAACTACAAATTATTTAGATTCTAAATTTAGTAGCAAAAACCTTAGTTGTTAATTAGATACCAATTTAGAAACCATTTAACAATAATAGAAACTAATTTTAAAGACAAAAAATAATTAATTGCTATAGTGATTAAATTAGTGATATTTTAGAGACTAAAAAAAAATAGTTTCTAAATTAGTTTTTTCTATTGTAAATGGTTTCTAAATTGATATCTAATTAGCAACCAAAGTTTTTCCTACTAAATTTGGAATCTAAATAATTGGTAGTTAAAACTTGGTAGCTAATTTGATATCAATTTAAAAATTATTTAAACAATAATAAAAATTAATTTAGAAAAAAAATATGGTAGTTTAGTTTTGTCTTCTTTATAGTTTTAATAGTAGATTTGTTGGTACTTTGCTTCTAATGATGTACATGTACAGCCATTTATTTATTTATTTTGAAGATAGAGGTTGTGATTTCCGTTTGAATAAAAACAAAACACAGGTATATTTATCATGCAGAATTTGTTGCTGGTTTTTCCGGCATAACCGACCAGAGAACTGGGTGAAGTGAGAAATAATTAATGGGGAGAAAAGGATGAGAGCAATTACCTAGGAATGATGAACACTTAATTAATACGAACCCATCTTAATTGTGCATCAATCTGTTTAGGAATGTTTATCATGTATCTATAGATCTATCTATCTATCTGCAATCTGCACATGCAGTATGGTCATGTACGTATCTTTCCACCTTTCACGTAATAAATTTCTCCATCGGCCATCGGGCCATGTACATCAATTTTCTAATTTCTTCACTCATTCCACCTTTCACGTATATATTTATTGCCCTAACATACTCTTCTTGTCTTACACTAGATATTTTTCCAATCGTTTTACAAGAATTAAGAAATTTAGTTACTCAACGTTGGTTTCACAGTTACTTAAGAAATTTAGGTACGTTATTACTCTTGTTCTTAGATCTTAATTTTAAGATCCCATCATGCATATTTAATAAAAGTTTCTTCTAAGTTCGAAACTTTAAATTTAAAAGATTTGTAAAGGAAATATTTTTAGTATACTATTTCAAGCTTCTTTAGGTCTGAATAAGTTGAGAGACGACATTTTACTACACAATTTGTTTCCTTTATAATATTCTCCATTTCGATCTATGATGGAGGAATTACAGACAAAAGAATTAATGAAATCACTGTTGTTGTCTTTGACTACATGTATTATTATATGGCTAAAATAAATTGTTCTCCTACATGAATTTTAAATTTGAGTTCAGTGAAGTGTCACTTTAATTCCTCAAAATGTCTATGTTAAACCAATTTTTTTAAAATATTTTATCTATATAGATATCCTTTTTTATAGTTTTCTCAATTGTCAAAATATAAGTTGGTTTTGATTTCTAAAGGTTATGAATATGAATTGTTGATCTTTCTTTCTTATATTTCCAAAAATATAAAAATAAACGTAAGTATAAGTTGGTAAAAGACCTATTATTTTTATATTATCCTACACGAAAAAATAAACAATTTCATTTTCTTTTATATTTAATTTTTTTATTTATCCAAATAAAATAATTGGGTATTTATATTAGTTCGTCATTAATTAAAATTAAATAATTTATCTCTTTTAACGAAAAAATTTCTATGCACATAGTAAAAAATCAAATAGAAGTACCACTTAAAAAATCAAACTACGGCCAACACACAACTAATTTAAAAATAAAAAATAATTAATCATTAAAAATTAAATATTAATTTATAAATTAAATAATTATTGATATTTAAAATAGTTTTTCTTATTAATAAAAATTTATAAAATAATTTTTAAATTAATATTTAACATTAATTATCAAATTTTTAACTACTTTAAATTTTAAATTAACTTTTAATTAAATTAGTGATTAATTTAAAATCTAAATAATTATTAATTAAAATTTTAATATTTAATATTGATATCAATTTGAAACTATTTTCTAAATGAATTTGAAAACTATTTTGTAAATGAATTGATACTCCGTAATTTTTTGTAGTGAGTAATCTTGTTTAATTATTTTGTGAATAAAGACAAAGTGGTGAGTTTTGAATAAGAGTTCGTACGTAGTCATTGAATAGAAATAGATATGAAGGCAATGATTCCTTTCGTATATGAGACTCCTCCGAAGTAACTTGAATCTGAGACAGATAAGGTAGCTCACAATCATCCAACAACAATTATTGGCAATTCAATAATATCATATGTGCCTCAGAGACTGTCTAACATTCAATACCAACACGTCGTTCAAGTTTCGTATATCTGAATTGAAACATTCAATTCTTCATTTAAAGTTCAGAACTTGTTTTCTTTACAAACTCTACTTGCATATTAACATTCACTCCTCAGCATCATGAATAAAGTCATTGTCATTTTCTTATTTTTATTTTCCTCTTAAATAAAAAAAGAAAGTTATTCTTAAAGAAGATACATCAGTGAAAAAAAACTTATTTCGATACTACATTTAAGGCGTTTTTATGGTATGACACTATATTTTAGAACGTGGTGTCATTTTTTAAATTAAATTTATCTAAGAGAACGATTATTTAGTAAAACCACATTCTTACAACAAAATGTTTGGTGTAAGAAGACGGCTATAAGGTAAAGCCGCCCTCTTAGAAGAAAGTGTTTCGTTTAAGCGGGCAACTTTATCTCATAGCCGTCTTCTTACACCAAACACTTTGTTTTAAGAAGACAGTTTTACCAAATAGCCGTCCTCTTATACTCTTTTTATTACCCTAACTCAGAGTGCGCTAGTTACGCTTTCATACTTCCTTTATCTATCGCCGCTTTGTTTTCTCTTATGCTCTTTGCTTCTTCTTCGTTTTTCTCGAGCCATTGTCTTCTTCGAGTCATTGTGTTAGTTTCTTTCGAGCTCTATGCTTCTTCTTCACCATTGCCTTTTGTTTTTTTTTTCTCTTATTTGTTTCTTTTCTCCCATTGTTGTGAAGGTTCTTCACTATCCTACTTTCATTGCCTTGTACGTTGTTCTTTGGGTTTTTGTTGTTCCTCCATTCAGTTCTTCATTGCTGTCGTTCGCTGCCACCGTCGTTGCCGTTAGCCTATCGCTACCGTTATCGCCGCTCTTCACCACCACCGTTTCCTCTTTATAGATTTCTATTTTAACCTAACAACTAACATAATATAATTTAATAATAATGCATATATTAATTATAAATTAATAATTAATATAGGGAGGTGTAAAAGGGTGATTTTTACCCTAGTCACCCTCTTTGTTTGAATCTAAGAAGGCGGCTAAATAGTTACATTCTTTGCTTTTGGACAAAAGACTATATGCTGATCAAAGACGACTAAAAAATCACCGTTTTACAGTTAAAATAGTCGTCGTTTTTAAGTTTTTTACGTCAGTGATAATAATAACGTGGTATATGAAAGTATGTGTTTTTGAACTATGTTGTTATGAAGTATCTGTTTTATGGAATGAAAGTGCAGATTCAATAATAAAGGAAATTAAACTCACTGATTTTTTTAAACCAAAGAATATCATGGTTTTCTACCACCAAAATCAAACGTACCAGAATACTGTGCAGAAATATATAGTCACCCCAAACCAATTTCTTGAAATCTCAATAGCCTGAAGAGGAAATTTTGCATTTAAACAATATTAGGTAGAGGTCCTGCAGTGCACTTCTCTGCAAAAAAAACCACGTGCTGATCAGACAAAAGTTTTCTTACTTATCATGCGTGAGTTTAAATGTGCAAGTATCTTATGTCGATAGATACGAATATTATTTAGAAGGTTCACAAGATTCCAAAAGTTTTATCACAAACCATTCATCTCACGAAATTATATGCAGAATGTACCATGTACGTCCATAGAGTGAATTAAACATACTTGTTCAGCTTAAAGCTGGAAGGAAATTAGGGTCTTAAGAAAGAAGATATTTTTGTGTGTTGTTGTGACTCTTTTTCTTATGTTTTACTTGTTGATTTAAAAAATCTGATGGAATTTGTTGGTTAGGAATTATAAATGTTGAAACATTTCTGAAATGTATTATTTTATTTTATAATATATTTTTTTTGATTTTATCTAAACATTCACACTGCAATCAAAGTTTTCAATATTTTAAAATAAATATTTTTGTTCATTTTCTCTATATTTGGTTAGTCTTTGTCTCAGCACACTTAAAATAAAAAATTGAGTACGAAAAAAGATTCATAAGTTTATTATTTTAAGATTTTTGATAGAAAATAGTATCATGATCTTATGGGTATGATTCACGATTCATGAGATACAATACTTTTTTAATGAAACTTAATATATAAATAAAAATTTTATTTAAAATTTAAAGATACATGTGTACTCACGTTTTGTTTTTCACTCTAAAAATGTATTATTATACTTTTTACTTGTATTTCCTCATTTTTTTTATTAGCAATAACAAATATATAAAATCGAATTACTTCAGGGGTGGAATAATCCATGTACAAGAGAGATATACTCCAACTTCTCTCCAAACCAAACAATTAAAAACCTAAAATACATCAAATAACCAAACTCATACATTTTAAAGGTTCCAAACACCAACTGGAAAAGGAGACCGAAGCAGTGCGAGATTTTGCAGAAATCCAGGACCAAACCTTTGTTTGCATCAAAATACAAATTTCAGACGCGTCAGCCACACCCCTATTAAAAATAATAGAATTCCTATGATTCCAGATTTCCCCCACAACCCCAACCCAAATTGTATTCTACACTTTATTTATCGAGTCAGAGGACGTATTCATCTTGAAATGGGCAAAGTTTGACATAGGGTCATTGTGAGATACGTACGACACTCCTAGCCACTCAAGCAAAACTGCAGTCGAAAAACAAGTGGCGATAGGACTCTTCCTCCTTCCCACACAGACAACACAAAGAGCTTTCAACCAACACCCCTCGTCTTTCCAAATTGACCCCAGTAGCAATCTTATTCTTCATCACCCTCCAAGATGTAAATAAAGTTGAAGGTACGGCTTTACAACTCCATAACTTACTAAAAACCGGAGAACGATCCGCCTCACAATCCCTCCTAACCAGGGAATAAGCGGAGTTAACAGAAAACATCTAATCGCCCCCTCCCTTCCACACCCACCTATCCGCCTCACCCAATCCCAGCCTCACCTCAATTAAAGCTGACTTAACTGATCCACCAAAGGCTTCTCGCAATCGAAAAAAGGTCTGTGCCAGGCTAAATGCCACCCCCACAAGCCATCAGATCAAGACCCAAGCTCAGCCACCCTAACATTTTTGGTCGAACATATAGAAAACAATCTCGGAAATACACTCTTTAACTCACCACATCCAAGCCACATGTCCTCCCAGAAAGAAATGTCCTTTTTGTCACCGACTTTCCACATGATCCCATCTTCAAAACTTTTGCCCCATCCCTTCGAAGCCCAAACCTCTTTCAAATCTTTCCACCAAAGGGAGCTCCTGGTACCATTACCCTCCTCTCTCAAGCTTCTCCAACCACCATACTTAGAGATGAGAACCTCCTTCCAAAGTCCATCCTTATCTGACCCCAGTCTCCAAATCAATTTCCGTAACAGAGTCAAGTTAAAAAGGTTTAAATCAATAACACTTAGTCCCCCAAATTTGCAAGGCTTACACATCACTTTCCAAAAAACCCAAGCTAATGAAAGTTCTTTTGAATCCTTACCAATTTATCACCACCCCGAAAGGCAATCTAAACAAGGACATATATTTGCTTGTGGTTTTCACCAGAATTTCTCCGTAGTTATCTTTGTCACATATATAATTCCTTGTGTTCTTTTGGATTTATTTATGCCTAAGATCATTCTCATTCGGTAAGATCTTGATCATGCTTTTGTTTTATGAGAAAGGAACTTCTAATTTTGGAATTATTTGGTACATTTGCTTTTTATTTCTATTTTATCATTCTTATTAAAATTACTTTTAAGACATTTGGGAATATGTTTTAGAAAATTAAAGTTTTTTTATTTTTACTTTTTGTTTGTTAACTAATCTACCCTTAATTCAAAATACGGAAATATCATTTTATTAAAAGAGTAGGTATTTTTTCTAAATTATTTTTTATTTATATTTATTGGAGATTGCGTTCAAAATTAAACAGAGATATTTCATAAATTATATACCTAGATAAATAATAGTTTCTCCAGACAAACATTCCATTCCATGCACAATAACAGTAAAAACTATTCAGTAATTATTTGATCATTAATTTGGCAACTCAAAGACTTCTTTAACCATCCTCCTTGAGCCTTCTTGCTTGTAAAATTCTTCTAGAAACTCAGAAAAACGATAACTTGTGTATCTGGGAGGGTGTTCATCATCTATCAACTCCTCAATTGGCCCAATTATAGTCTCCAAATTGGGCCCATAAAACATTGCCATCGACACCCGTGGACCCAATTTGTTCGTAACGGCCCTGTGATGTACACTTCTGAATCTTCCGTTGCTCAGAACCTACACATTATATCACTCAAACTTTATACTTCACCCTTTACATTTCTTAAGTGCTGTTCCTCAAATTTATACAAGTTCATCACATTGCAAAGAACACCAAATAGACCAAGCTTAATAAATAACTTAAAAATATAAATATTTACGTAGAATTAGTTATATATTCTATTTTTGCACTCACTTTTTATGCAGCATTGAAGTTCTTAAAATAAGATGTTAAAATACAAAAACAAACAGAAATACTAATTGGATAGAATAAACAACATACTAATTATCACTAAAATTTAAAAAAAAAATCTAATTTACACCTAGAGTTAAGGTTTTATGAACATAAACAAACTTCAACAAAATATTCATTCAATCACAAAAGCTTTAACATTAAAATATTTTTATAATATAGTAATATCAATGGCCAACTAGGCACTTGGATCCTCTGGTGCAGCAGCATTGGTTTATTAAAAAGAGAAATGATAGTTTCCCAACTACATGAATTTAGATATAAATATATATAATAAAAGATAAATTTATAATTAAATAATATGAAAAAATATTAAAATAATATAAATATATATAATAAAAGATAAATTTATAATTAAATAATATGAAAAAAAATTAAAATAATAATATTGAAGTGGTATAATGGTATAAAAAATATGGATGTCCATTCCTCTATTAAAAATGAGAGTATAAAAAGTTTGATTATATAATCAATCATGAAAGGATAACATGTTGATGAACGTACATCCACATGGTGGAGACAATGGTTTCCAGCTGCAGGGCCTCTAGTTTGTTTGTACTTTCTATTGACAGTGACAAATGCAGAACTGTTAAATATTTTGCAAATGTGCATCTAATCTTCTCTCAAACAGCATTAAAAATTATAAATGAAGAACTTAAATAAATTAATCTCTGGCTGCAACAGTTACAATAAAAAAGAGAGAATCTATGGGAAAAGCACAGCAATAATACCTGAATTTGATCTCCCAAGTTGATTACAAATGCATTAGGAATAGCAGGTACAGCAATCCATTTGCCATCTTTGATCACTTGGAGACCAGAAACCTGTGATTGCAAAATAACTGTGAGAACATTGACATCAGTGTGCACAGGGAGACCCAAGGTCAGCTCTGGGTCTGGACATGGTGGATAAAAATTGGCTTGTGCTCTTAGTCTAGGCTCATCACCCAATATCTTCACCAAGCAATCTTCTTCTATTCCAAGCCCTGTTGATATCAAACCAAGCACCCTTCTAACCAATGAACCAATCTCTCTTGCATATTCACTGAAAGCCTCCCTGTGTACAACAATAAACATATTTCATTAACTTAAAAAGATAGACAAACTACTATAGCATATCATAATTGGTAACTAATGTTGTAGTGAAAGAGGAAATTGCTGTTCACCCATATTGAATCCCTATTTCTTGTGGCAGAAGATGAGTGAGATCCTCAATAGGGTACCAGGAATGACTGAAACATTCACTCCACATCTTCACCTTTTCTCCACCCTCCACCTTGGAGGTAATAATTGTAAAGTTTTGTGGTCTTGGTATGATCTGTTGTGTAGAGCTGTTTTCTTTTCTCTGGAGGCAAATTAAAAAGGTCAGTAATTGCTGAAACCATTTTGTTGCAAACCTGTTCAGGAACCCCATGGTTCACAATCTGAAAGAACCCATATTCCTCACAGGCACGTGATATCTTTTGAACCACCAGAGATGATGAAGAGTCGTCATCATTACAACTGCGATCGCTCAAATCAATTACGGGAATTGAGTCCAGAGAAGTAACCTCTGAAAGTTGTGGCCTTTTATCTTCTGGAAGGATAAATTTAGGAGATAGGGAAAGGAGAGGAGCAGAATCATCGGCTAACTGAAAGGAGTTCATCTTCTCCGAGAAACTTCAAATTAAGGAAGTTCAAATAGCAAAGAAAGAAGATTTTATATCCCAGAAAAAAGGTTCACTTTCTTTCGAAAACAACACTTTATACTTCTTTAATTTTTAATTCAATGTTGTGTATGTTTAATGAAAAAAAAAACACAACGGTCCCCAGGGGTGAAATTGTCATTTGTACTAAATAGCATTTCTATTTAGTATACATGGATATTAACGTAGTCAGATAAAAAAGGGAAGAAAAAGAGTTCCTTGATAGTCACATCCGCATCCAAATAGCATAATTAATTAGAATGAAAGGAACTTCTCAAACACTTTTAGGATCTAGAGAACGGTTGCTCTTGTCTTCACTTTTGGTCGGTCACTGATGTTTCAAATTCTGTTACGCCTTCCTCCTCTCGATCGTCTGGCTCCACAGGCGGGGATGGTACTTGCAGAAGACACTCCAACGCTCAAGTCAGTCGGGGTGTTAACACTCGGGTGTTAGAGTACTGTAGATAATGACGTACATTTCTTCTTGAAATACGTGTTATTTATATTATCTTAATGAGCCTTCATTGGTGGCCGAATTAGGGAATTGGTTTGTGTTTAGGGTTGATTCTTAACTATGGATTAACCCTGTTGACTTGGTCAACCTTTGACTCAACATCAAGGATCGGTCGGTCATGTCTTGTCACGTGGCCTTCTCACTGGTTTAGGTGGTTACTTGGTCCAAGTGCTGACCGACTCACTGAGTCATCCGGTCGTACTAGTACAGTTGTCCCCAGACTCGAGAGCTGGTACAACCAAAGAGTCTGAGAACTGCGACCCGGTCGGTGGCGTAATGATGGGTAAAGTGACTGGAGAAGACGCCTGAGCGGGTGATGTGCATTTATGAGGGGTTTTTTTTGGATGTCAAACGATATGGGTCGTTGGATAAAGTAGATCTAACGGTTGAGATCTTGTGACGATTAGGATTCTGAGACATCTTCGGGCTATAAATAAGGGTTGGGAACAATGGCTTCTCACGCGTTCTGATATTCATTGAGCTCCTATACCCAAGCGAATCCGAGCGATTTGTGCTCCATTTCTCGTCCATCTTAAGGTTAGTCATGTCTACCCGCTTGCATCCTACTTCTTCTTCTTCTCCCGCTCGGTCTCCTCTTTTTGAACCCCCTCATGTTCATCTTCTTCTTCTTCTTTCAGTTCTTCCTCCGACAACGTTATCTTAGGCGGGGAAATTTAGATCGTTGCCCGACGAATGGACGAAGTGAGGGGTGATGATGTTACTCGTCGGACCGGTCGAGCTCGTCTGAGCGATCGCGCCTTCATGGGGCCCCTTCTTGGGTCGACCCCAAGGTGTGTGAGATTGCGTTTGTGTTTCATACGAACGCCTCAGTGGTTGAGTTCTTGGATAAGGTTCTAGTCTTAAAGGCTTTGGCCGAGGATTCCTTATTGTCGTTTGGCCTTGTTTGCTAGACGACCGAGTGTATAGGGAATGGTCATCTACCGAACCCCCTTTCTTTTTTATGTACAATTGTTTGTTTTCAAATTTACATGTGTTCCTTCCTTTTGATGCGTTTACGGAGAGCGTCCTTCGGGCGCTTAAGGTGGCGTCGAGTCAACTGCACCCCAATACGTGGGCATCCATGCAGGCTTTCCGCATGGTGTGCCAGATGTTCGAGTGTGTCCTCTTTCCTCTTGTTTTTGCAATTCTATGCCTCTCACCCTTCTGAGCTGGTCGGCTGGCATTCTTTGGTCAGTCGGGCGGGTAGTGTGTTGTTCAAGACTTTCTCAGCCTCCTATAAGAACTTCAAAGAAAAGTTCTTTAAGGTGTTCGTGGAGCCGACGAGCACGCGCTACTTTTTCGATGAGGTCGGACAACCGAGATTCCCTTTGTTTTGGATGAGGAGTTCTTCAAAGATAAAGGATTGGCCACGCCCGGTCAATCCAAGAGAAGGCGAGCGAGAGGTTTTCGCTTTGTTCGATAGCCTTCCGAAGAAGCTTCCTACTTAACCACTGATGTCCTTATACACAGAGACCGATCGCAAGGCGACCTTCGAGGGTATGTTTGACATCCTTAGTCTTTCGGTCGTTTACTCTATGCTTTTAACTAACATTGTTTTTGTTTCAATGATTGCAAAGAGAGAGATACCGCGTATGCTGACAATTTTTAAAGACAAGCGAAGGAGAAAATGGGGGCTGTTGGAACTGGGCCCCCTCCTGCTGAGATCACCCGAGTGGGTTCTTCATCCAAGAACCCCAAGAAGAGGGCAAGGGAGAGCAACAACACCGTCCAAACCTTTCGAGCGATGCCGACCCCTCCTCCAAGTGGAATGGTTGCCCGTGCTGGATCGCCACCAACCGACGAGTTCAACCGTCCTATTCCAACGACGGTCGTCATACCTGTGGAGGTCGTCCAAGAGTCGTACTTGACGCTACTGGGGGCGATTCGTGCTTTATGAGGGCAATGAAATTTAACTTGCCACCCCCTGATGACTTTTTACGGCAAGTGCACCGCGTTTGTCAGAAGTAATAATTGTCCCTAAGGACGGATATCGATCCCACAAGGAACAGTGAATTATCAAGTACAATAATCGCTAAATATAAAACAAAACAATTAAAAGTGTATTGAAAGTGGTTGGGTTGGCGATGATCAATAAGAAAACAGACAAAGAATTAGTTGTTTCAATTGGAAAAATAGGGATTAGGTTTCATCTCTCTCACTCTCATGTATTTTGATTAGCATGTCAATATTAAGTTCTTTAATTGAAATTGATGCCCGTATAAAAGTCATTTATATCGATTCCTCGCATATAAAATCCTTAAGAATGTTCCCTAACTATCGATCCCTCGCATACTTATAAGAACAACTTAGAACGAAACTCAGACGTTTAATAGCAATTAACATTTCAAGTCTATTCCTAACACTCAAATATGTTAAGTATTGTTGTTTAGGTCCGAACCCTAAAAATACCTCCCGGTCAGATTTAAGATTCTCAATTTGTCACGGAAAATTAAAAGTAAAACAACAATACCAATAATCAATCAAGAACTGAATATTAATATATAAAATATCACCTCAATACATAAGAGTTTGAGCAGATTACTCCCAATCTCAAAGGGTAGAATTAGCCACGCATACTTCTATCACCTTCCATTCTCCCAATTAGGTTACAATTCACTCTATGGTGTTTTCCTCTCAATCTGGCACACTAAGGTTGAGCCTCTAGCCCTCTATTTATCCTAGTTTTCTAGGGTTAGGTTGTTTATTGTGTCGCGCTAATGGGCTAAATGATAAAACATAAAAAAGGCTCAATCTTTCTTTGCATCTTTTTCCATTCTAGAACCTTCTATCTTTATCTTTTTAGCTCAAATCATTCATCTTGAATCCAAATCTCCAATATTCCTTAGAAATCTGCAATTAACACCAAATTTGGGAATAAAATACTCCTATTCAAATAAAGATCATAAAAAATGTAAAAATATAAAAAGGTATAAATTCATAAATTAGGGATTATTTTATATGTAAATTAGCAATAAATCCTCATAAGTGTCTATATTTTAATATGAAATATTACTGAAATTAGACACTTATCACTCTCCCCAACTTAGAATTTTGTTTGTCCTCAAGCAAAGTAAATGAATATATTTGAATTTAAATATCAAACAGCTTAATTCACTAAACAACATATCAAATTAAAAACTTATGATGTTTCCAAATTCAAATATAGAAAATTATAGACACAATCAATTTCCAGGATCAAATCAAAACAAATAAATGACAATTCATCAAGGAATATCTTCTCATATGCTCACGGGTAAGTGTTTCTCTCTATTTTCACTGAATCATAACAAATCACAGTTGCTTTTTAGGAGGTATGAAAAAATCATCCCTAACATATTTTAACCAAGGTGGTGTTGAAATAGGAACCTTGGGTAATGAAAAAGATAAAGAAGAAGAAGACCTTGGAGGGTCCATTTGAGGTATAACACGAGTCAACATGATGGATTTAGAGGAGAAAATGGTGTGACTCGGTGTAGTACTTACTTCTTTTTCTTTCTCATTTTCTCTTTTAGTTTTCATTTTTATTTGGTCCTCATGAACCTCTTTGGGAGAGAGGGGTTTTAATATAACCTTGCGCCCTAGGAAGGAAAAAGACATTGTATTGGATAGGCCATCATGTAAAACATGTCTATCATATTGCCAAGGCCTTCCTAAAAGAAGATGAGAAGCTTCCATGGGCACAACATCACATAAAACCTCATCTTTATACTTTCCTATAGCAAAGTTAATGAGGACTTGTTTATTCACCATGATTTCACCTACTTCACTAAGCCATTGTAATTTGTAGGGCTTGGTATGAGAGATAGTGGATAAGGCTAACTTCTCCACAACTCTTGTACTAGCCACATTAGTGCAACTTCCTCCATCAATAATCAAGGAACATAACTTGTTGTTGATAAGACATCGGGTGTGAAAATTAGTTTCTCTTTGAGTATCATTCAAAGATTTTGGAATTGTGCCCAACATACGTCTTACCATCAATAAGTCACCTTCACAAGGACTTTCACTCCCATTTTCACTTGATGGTCTAGAAGGTGAAGAATGCCTAGATGAATTGGAATCATGCTCACTAACTACAATGCCTTCATTCATGTACATACTTCGTTTAGAAGGGCAATTAGCAGCAATGTGACCATATCCCAAACATTTAAAACACTTTTGACTAGACGATTTAATTGGGGATTTAGGCCTAGAAGTAGATGGCGTAGGATCCTTGGGTTTGAAAGAAGAATCTTTGGAAGGATGTTTAGAAAAAGAATTTTTGTTTCTCCAAGACTTGGAGTAGTATCCATCATTGGAAGCATTTTTGAAAGAGTTTTTCTTAGCAAGTTGGGCTTCCACCTTCATTGCAAGATGAACTAAAGAGCCCAATGATGAATACTCTTGTAATTCAACAAAGTCTTGAATATCCTTCCTAAGACCACTCACAAACCTAGCAATCATAGCTTCCTCACCTTCCTCTAATTCAATTTTAAGCACAAACGTTTCTAGCTCTTTATAATATTCATCCACATTTAGCGTGCCTTGTTGAAACCGTTGGAGTCTCAACATGAGGTCTTTCCTAAAATGTGGGGGCACAAACCTAGCGCGCATATGATCCTTTAAAGAGTTCCAAGAGTCCACGGGAGGACCCTTGTGATAGATAATGTCCTTTACAATTCCATGCCACCATTTCATGGCATAATCACTAAACTCTAGGGTGGCTAGCTTGAGCTTATGCTCATCTTGGATCTCATGGATCTCAAAAATTTGTTCACACTTAGCCTCCCAATCTAAATATACATTAGGATCACTTGAGCCATTGAAACAAGGAAGCTTGACCGAAGGTAGCCTAGCCTTTGCATCTTGGTAGTAGCCATTGCCATAGTGAGGTCTCTCCCCTTGGTTGTGATGTCTATGTCCAAGGAATTGGGGTGGAGTTCTCCTTCTCCTATGGTCCTCTTCACGGCCTATGTCATTGGAAGAACCTTTTGTTGAAGGTCTATGTGAATGATGCCCATCATGGATAGAAGGAGATGGTCTAGCTTGTTGGACCTCCATCTTTTGCATTTTCTCTTCCAAGCGTCTAATAGTTCTTTGTGCTTCATGTAATTCACCAAGGATTGAAGCTTTGGAAGGAGAATTCTGCTTGTATGATGCATCACTTGAAAATCCAGCCATTTGTAATTAAAAACAGCAAACACACAAAAACAGCAAATAAGTTAAGAAACAAAATTAGCAAAAACAGTGAGTGTTTTAAGCAAAATGCCGAAGTGAATTGAGGCTGAAAAAAGAGATCACTCTCAAAGAAATAATGTTCTTGCACCAATCTGATCTTGAGGCCTTGGAATCCTCAAATGAAATATGTCAAAGCAAGCACACCAATCTCAAGAGCAACCACCACAAAACCAATGAAACAATAAAGACAAACAAGAAAAGGTATAAGCAAGGAAAGGTAATTGCAAAAGGAATACTATATGTAAGACAAACTCAAAGAGTAAGAATGAAAGATAATCAAGAAAATAAAAAACTCAATGAGAAAAGTAGGCACACAAAAGAATACTTAAGAAAAAGTTCTAGAGTAGATGAAGAAAACAAAAAAAAAATTAGCTACTGGAATTTTTTTTTTAAAAGGCAAACTGTGCTTGATATTCACTGATTTAACTGGAATGATGTAGAGCGAACTGGATTATGAAATTTAAACCACAGAAACTTCAAGATGTTAACTCAATAATGGCACTGGAATCAATTAAAAACAGTAAGCCAATTGAGAGAAATAAATTTTTCAAAATCGCTGCCAGATTACCGTATTTTTTTCGGCAGAAATGTACACTTTTTTTATTTTATTTATCATTTTTTGTGTACTTCGTATTTTTGAATGATTCTTTTTTCTAATCTTTTCTAACACTTTGAATATCACAAATCCAGAATTTCAGAATTTTCCAGTGAGTAAATCAATTGAAATAAGAAAAAACAGTAAACACTTTTTTTCAGAAACAGAGGAATCCTAATAGGAACAAAAAACAGAATTATGAACTAGCAAATACATAATGGAAAATGATGTATTGGAACTTGTATAGGTCTAGAATACAAGTATGAACTCAATTCTAAAAAGAAAATGCACAAAGGATCAACATCAATTCAGAAAATTATATGACACCAAAGCAAGAAACAATCAAAGCAATAAAAGTACTACTAGAAGTAATGACAATTATGGAATAACATGACTAAGACAAAACTTGACATGATTACAAAATTAAAAGACTCATCACAAATTTTAACAACAAGTGAAAGGAAGCTTAAGGTAAACTCTAGGAAGGATAATGCCATTCCAAAAGAGCAACCATACTCATAAGAATTATGAGTGCCATAAACCTTTTCACAAGCACTTGGTGTAAAAGAAAAAAACAGCAAGAAAACTCAATTAAAATTCTAAAACAGAAACTTAAATTGCAAGAAAATTAAAGAGCTCTTGAAATAAAGTGCACACAACTCAACAATTAAACAAGAAGAACCTAAGACTCATGATACCACATGATGTGATTCCACTAGCCATATAGAGAATGATTCTTGACCTTCTTAGGAATCACCTTGAGTTGGACATTATAGAGGCACTTTTCTTAGAGTTGGATCATTTGTTCTAAGACAAGAACTCACCAAAAACTAGTACCAAATTCCAAACTCATTTGGGTGAACCAATTTTAGTCAAATTGAACCAAAAAAGAAGAGAAACTAAAAGGAACAACAGAATTGAAATTAAAAGGCAAGAACAGAACATAGGTGCTGGAAAAACAGAAAAACCAAACCAAAAAAAAAAACTCAAGAACACAAGACAACATGAACATTTGAAAGAGAAGAAAGGAAGGAGAAGAGAGTGCTCATGAAGATGGAAGAATGTTGGATGATCTCGCCACTAGAAGTGTGGAATGCTACTAGATAAGAGTGATGCCGCCACTTGAGGACTCCATTGATCCATCAAGATAAGACTAGAGAAGAAGGCTCCAAAAGCTCTTCAAAGTTCACTCAAAATTTGAGTAGAGTTTTCTTAGATTAATTCCAATCTGAATTTTACAAAGGAAGCACCTCTATTTATAGCCTAAGGTGCTGAAAAAATAGGTGGGAAATTTCAAATAAACTCATTTGAAATTCCCACCAAAAACAAGTCACATGGGAGGTGTGACCTTTTTCTACTATGACACCTCCCAAAAACTACACCTACACCTATCTACTAATACACCCCCCCTAAGACTCTTAACTAAAGACTAAAAGATGCTTTAACAATAGAGGTTTCTAATGTTTCCCTCTAAGCACCTTTCTAAACAATATTTATTTAAAACTTGGCTTTGCCCTTCATGGGATGGTCTTTGGGCTTTTGTGGGCTTTGGCCTTCTTGGGCTTGGGCTTGGGCTTTATCTTTTGCAAAGATTAACAAGAAAAACTTTAAATGTGAAGGCGAATGATCTTGTTCTTCATTATAAAAAGCCACATTTAGTTGATTCTCATCACTTTTCATTTCATCTTCAAATCACAAACATATTAGAAACATGAATCTTGAGGTCTTTTACAGGGTTGTAATGAGGCTGGGCTTCCAAAAAATATTGGTTTTTCTTAGATAACAAAATGCACATCTTAAAGAAGAAGAACATACCTACAATTCAATTATAGAAAACATATATGTTATCTAATTACCACTTTCTTTCTATATCACCTTTTTCCTCATTTTCTTTCTTTTTATGATTTTCATGAAATTTTTCTATCTTTCTTTTCTATTTCTTTTTCTTCTTCTGTTTCTGTTTCTTTTTTTTTTTGTTTTTTTTTGTTTTCAATAATAGGAAAAGATTCTTTTTATTTTCAACTTTTTGAACTTTCAAAATCAGAACCAACCATTCCCTTTTCTATATGTATTGCATCTATGTTCTCCTTCCTTAGACATGCTAAAGGGTAGAAAATTATATCAATAAAGGTTAAGGTGCAATATTAACAGAAAATTTCTTGGCCCAAAGGGGATATAAAAAAAAATGGAATTCTAATATAAAGGTTGACTTTTTGGCCCTGTCTCCTAATTAACACAAACAAATGCCTCAATCATCTTCATGATCTTTTCTGATGCAACAAAAATAAAAATTAAGCAACCACAATTGTCAATTCATCAGTAAAACCCTCAAAACTGTTTAAAGTTCACACACTCACTTGGTTTAAATGGTCTCATTCCTTTTTGTCTTGTCATTATCTGTCCTAATCAATCATCCTGTTAAATTTTCATGTATCATAATTTTAACTACATTTGAATAGGGATTCAATCATATTTTCTTTTCTAACATGTGTCTAATTCATCTCACTATTTAATATTTAAACACAAATTCTTTTTTCCACAATTCAAAATTAATATTCTAGTTCTTTTTTTTATTTGAGAAAAATAAACTAGAAAACAAACAAATTAAAACTGGAAATTTATTCAAGAAAGATAATTCAAAACCTAAAACTAACAAACTAACAAAAACAACAAATTTATTCAAAATACAAAATAAGCAACTAAAACAAACTAAAAAAATAAGCAAATAAGCAAAAAACAAAATAACCGAAAAATAAAATAAATAAAATAAGAAAAAAAATTCAAATAACTGAAAAGAAAAGAGAATTAGAAAGATAAAACCATTTTTTTGCTCAATCCTCTCTTCTTAAGAAGTCATCCAGCTTTTTGTTAAAATCTTTATCTACCGTGTTGCTTCATTTGTTGGATCTGCCCCCATGAATAATAGAACCTGTCCCTAGGTCAAAAATACATAACCTGCAAAATGATTAGGAGGCATATAGGATTTTTTTTTTTATTATTATTTACTTTTTTTAATTTTTAATTTTAAATAAAATCAGCAAAGGTAATAAAACAACATAAAACTAAAATGTGGGCTAGGTTGCCTCCTAGTAAGCGCTCGTTTCATCTAGCTTGACGCCGGTTTATTTCAAGATAGACAACTTTCTTTGTTGCATCATGTTGTATGCATTCTTCCTTGTTACAAGAACATCTTCAACCACACCATAAGGATCTTTGATGGATCTGTCTGCCAACTGCATCTTAGTGGATTGAACCTCCAAATCGCCTAAATACATTGCAACCTTGTCCACAGATAAAGCACCCATAGACACGGGAAGATTAAAACCTCCTAAGTTCTTGGAATTTTGAAGCAAGTCCCTTTGAGTCATGACACTGCATCTAACCTCCATCTCTCTATTTCTCTCTTCAATATAGCTCCTATTCTTCAGAAATCTCTCAAATGTTGAATCTTGCTTCAGATTTCCTGCAAAATAATTCCTAGGGAGCAATTTGTCAAAGAATTTTATGTCCTTCTCTGTTTTTGAAGGAGGATGAGGATATGATAAATTTTTTTCAAGAACACTTCTCTCCTTATTTTTATTTTTTTCTTCCTCACTTCTTTTCATTTCTCTCTCTAACTCCTCAGTCTCATCTTCTTTTTCAGCTATTACCTTATTGCAATGCTCTTTTGGGTTGGTTTGGTTGTCAACTGAAAACTGACCACTTTGTATTTCTTCAAATTGTTTGGCCACTTTTCCCATTTGGATTTCTATATTCCTGATCGTTGCCATGATATTTTCTTCCATTATCACAAGCTTTGTTAGGGCTTCTTCAACTTTACTCATTCTTTCAAGCATGAATGGATCCTCAACTTCAGGTGAATTGTTCAGATAAGAACAGTGACCATTAGGATGATAACCTCCACAAAAATCACACATGATTGATTGATTCTGGCTTTGAGATGAATGCACAACATATAACTGTTGGGGTAATTTAGCCATTTGTGCGGTTAGTTGCCCAATCTGCTGTGTCAGAATTTTATTTTGAGCTAAGAGTGCATCTTCTAACAACCCTTCCTTTTGAGTATTTTGTCTATCATGTTGGGATTGATAATCAGTTGACGCCAATGCAACAATAATCCTTATCGCTTGTTCTACATCAAGAGCCATCATTGTGACGCCAGCTCCAACATCTAGGAGCATCTTTGTGTCAGATCTGAGACCGGAGAGAAATATGCTCAGTTGAGCAATATCTTCAAATCCATGATTTGGGCATTTTCTAAGTATCATTTTAAATCTTTCCAATCTCTCACAGAATGATTCATCTGCTCCTTGTCTGAACACAGAAATTTCAGACTTTTCTTTGATGTAGAGAGAAATTGGAAAAAATCTTTGCAGAAATTTTTCCTCTACATCCTTCCAACTAGTGAGACTCTGATTTGGAAGTGATATGAGCCAATCCTTAGCCTTTCCTGCCAATGACAAAGAAAACAAACGCATATAAGCATTTTCAAGATCGCTTGATTGAAAGCCCATTGTTCCTACCAATTCATAAAATGTAGACAAATGTGAACATGGATCCTCATGATCCATTGCTTTGAATTGATGAGTAACGATGAGAGTGAGAAAATTAGGATTTATTTTCAAGGCCTTAGCGGTTGCAGGTATTGCGATACTAGAATAATGCCTTGGTCCTTGGTACATGACATAATCTCCAAGTGTCCTCTTAGGAGGTGGTGTTTGTTCTTCTATCATGTTGCTTTCACCCTAAAACATATTAGTGGAGAAAAAAAAAACAGAGTATATATATATTTTTTTAAATATCAAAATAAATAAAAATTGAAGATAAAAATAAAAACAAATTAAAATAAATCTGCAAAAGAAAATAAAAATAACACAAAAACAAAATAAAATAAAACACTAAAATAACCCTAAGAGAAAAATAACAAAAATATACAGAAAAAAAATAAAATAAAAAAATAAAAATAAAAACGTACATAAAATAAAAACTAAAAACAAGGGAAAAGAAAATGAATAAATAAAAAATATAAAACAAAAATAAATAAAAACTTAAAAATACAATATACTAACGTACTTAAAATAACAAATAAATAATATGAATAAAATAAAAACAAAATAAAATAAAAAAAATAAAACAGAAGATTATAATTGTAAAAAACTAACCAACTTATTTAAAAGATGCTAGCTAACATAAAAATAAAAACTAAATGATAAATAATTAAAACAAATAAATAAAAACTACCTAAACCTAAATAAAACTACGTAAACTAATCCTAAAATAAAATAAAATAAAATATAATAAAACAAAACAAAACAAAATAAAAATAAACTAAAATAAATAACGTAAAGAAAAGAAAAGAAAATAATATAAAAACAACAACTTTCTTTTTTAAAAGAGCAAATCTATAATAAAATCAAATTAAATCTAATTTTAATAAAATAAACAAAATCAAAAAAAATCAAAAAAAATCAAAAAAATTAAAATATTTACAATATTTAGGAAATTATACTCAACAAATTAAACCTTTCCCCGGCAACGGCGCCAAAAACTTGATGACTTTTTACAGTAAGTGCACCGTGTTTGTCAGAAGTAATAATTGTCCCTAAAGACGGATATCGATCCCACAAGGAACAGTGAATTATCAAGTACAATAATCGCTAAATATAAAACAAAAAAATTAAAAGTGTATTGAAAGTGGTTGGGTTGACGATGATTAATAAGAAAACAGACAAAGAATTAGTTGTTTCAATTGGAAAAATAGGGATTAGGTTTCATCTCTCTCACTCTCATGTATTTTGATTAGCATGTCAATATTAAGTTCTTTAATTGAAATTGATGCCCGTATAAAATTCATTTATATCGATTCCTCGCATATAAAATCCTTAAGAATGTTCCCTAACTATCGATCCCTCGCATACTTATAAGAACAACTTAGAACGAAGCTCAGACGTTTAATAGCAATTAACATTTCAAGTCTATTCCTAGCACTCAAATATGTTAAGTATTGTTGTTTAGGTCCGAGCCCTAAAAATACCTCCCGGAGATTTAAGATTCTCAATTTGTCACGGAAAATTAAATGTAAAACAACAATTCCAATAATCAATCAAGAACTAAATATTAATATATAAAATATCACCTCAATACATAAGAGTTTGAGCAGATTACTCCCAATCTCAAAGGGTAGAATTAGCCACGCATACTTCTATCACCTTCTATTCTCCCAATTGGGTTACAATTCACTCTGTGGTGTTTTCCTCTCAATCTGGCACACTAAGGTTGAGCCTCTAGCCCTCTATTTATCCTAGTTTTCTAGGGTTAGGTTGTTTATTGTGTCGCGCTAATTGGCTAAATGATAAAACATAAAAAAGGCTCAATCTTTCTTTGCATCTTTTTCCATTCTGGAACCTTCTATCTTTATTTTTTTAGCTCAAATCATTCATCTTTAATCCAAATCTCCAATATTCCTTAGAAATCTGCAATTAACACCAAATTTGGGAATAAAATACTTTTATTCAAATAAAGATCATAAAAAATGTAAAAATGTAAAAAGGTATAAATTCATAAATTAGGGATTATTTTATATGTAAATTAGCAATAAATTCTCATAAGTGCCTATATTTTAATATGAAATATTATTGAAATTAGACATTTATCACCCCCAGCCTCGAAGAGCTTATCGGGTCAGTCCCCGAGGACGATCTCCTTGACGATAGTGTCGAGATGATTTGTCGTGGCCTGATACTGACCCGTCGAGGAGTTAAGGCTTGCAGGCGGCGCATCGAGGACTTGTCGTGCCTCGAACACCAACTTCAGGAGGCGTCCAACAACCTGAAGCAGGTCGTTGATTCGAACACAGCCTATGAAAAGAAGTTATGTTTGCAGGCTGCTGAGCTCGGGCTTGGTGTGGCTCGGGTGGCCGAGGTGGAAAAGGCCGATGCTGAAAAGGCGGTCGCGATAGCTCAGTTACGAAAGGTGCTGGAGGAGGTCGAGCGCAAGGGGACACTTCTGGAGGGGGAGGCCGCTTAGGTGGCAGAGGCCGAGGTGTTGAAGACCATGGAGGATACCATGGTCTTAATAACCCAGAGCTTCGACCTGGCCGTTCGACAGGTTGGGGTGTTGTATGGCGGGCCTCCACCTTCTGGTCAATTTGACTAAGAGATGGAGGTCTTCAACAGCCGACTGATCCCTTGCAGGAGAGGTCCATAGCCTTCAGAATGCCGACTAACCTACCCCGAGCGAACATGTTGAAGACTAGGGCTTAGGCTTTTTTTTTCATTCGTCTTGTTCCCTTGAGGCCAGAGTGTGGCATCCACCCTTACTAACGAATAAAATCGGTCGCCTTTGAATTTCAATACTTTGTCTTTTCTTTCGGTCGGTGTGAGCATGAGTTAATAATAACTTAACTTAACGAATGCAATCAGTGTAAATTTGATGCAATCGGTCGCTTGGAGGTAAGTTGCTTAACGAAATTGTAAAGCGCGTCTTATTTAGACAAGTTAAATTGTGCGGTCAGTGTAGCTAGCGATATCAGGATGGATCGATACGCTTGTGTGGGTATCGGAAGGGAATGTCGATTAGGGTTTAGGGATTAGGGCTACATCCTAGCCGAACGGTGGTGACAAGATGTTGGGAGGGTATGTCGGTTGAGGCTTCATTCTGGTCAACACTTGCTCTTTTGATTTCGGGAGGGAATGCCGGTTAGGACTACATCCTGACCGAACCATGCGTGAGGAGTGTCGGGAGGGTATACCGGTTAAAGCTTCATCCTGGCCAACACTTTTGGTTTTGATTATGGGAAAAAATGACGGTTAAGGCTACATCTTGGTCGAACCATGGGTGAGGAGTGTCGGGAGGGTATGCCGGTTAGGGCTTTATCCTAACTGACACTTATGGTTTTGGTTTCGGAAGGAAATGCCGGTTAGGGCTACATCTTGGCCGAACCGTGACTTTTATGTTGATTTTATGATTTGAACTTTGTTTGACGAAAATGTTTCTTTAAAATCTCTTTGACCACTGGTACTACCGGACGAGGAAAGAGTGCGTGAATTTTATTCATTGTTCAGCAAAAATAAAATTTGATGTGCGTGACATTCCACGTCTTTGGTATAATTTTTCTTGATAACCACTCAAGGTGGTACGCTCCCCCTTCTCGGATCCGAAACGGTCATTCCCAGTTTAACGAGAACTTGCCATCCGACTTCCTGGTGTTGCTTCGCATCCTCCAAACGAGGTCACCCTTGTGGAAGCTTCTGAGCCGAACCTTCGTGTTGTATCTTCTTGCTGCTCGAAGCTTGCATGCCGCTTCACGGATTTTGCTTTTGTCGTGTAGCTCGTTGATGAGGACGAGCCCGACCGACAAGCTTTCCTTATAGAGGGATAAATCGAAAAAATTGCCGCCTGATGGATGGTTTGCCTACTTCCGTTGGGATCATGGCCTCGGTGTCGTACGTGAGGTTGTACGACGTTTCTTGTGTTATGGTTTGGGGGGTGCATCGGTACGCCCAGAGGACTTCGAGTAGCTCCTCATTCCACCTTCCTTTCGTTGTGCCGAGCCTCTTCTTCAACTTATTTAAGAGGACTTTGTTGGCCGCCTTTGCTTGGCCGTTCGTTTGTGGGTGTTTGACCGAGCTCGTGATTGATTTGATGTCGATGTCATCGTAAAAGGTATGTAGCCCTTGGTAAATGAAATGTCGGCCATTATCAAATACGATGTGTTCGACACTCCAAATCGATACACAATGTTCTTCCATACAAAGTTCTGGACATTCCTGGCAGATATGGCGGCGAGAGGCTCGACCTTTATCCATTTCGTGAAATAGTCCACAACGACTAATAAATGTTTCGTTTGTTCTGTACCAGGTGAAAAAAAACCGATAATGCCCATCCCTCATATGGCGAACGCCCATGGCAACGTCATGTTGTGGAGTTCCTCTGGTTTTAAATGATGAAGTGGGTTGAACTCTTAACACTTTAGACACTTCTTCACATACTCTGCACAATCACCTTGAACAGTCGACCAATAATATCCTGCTCGGATAACCTTGGTTGCCATTGTTCGGGCCCCAAAATGGTTATCGCACGCTCCATCGTGAATCTCTTACAATACATATTCGATTTGCTCTTTGGTGAGGCATTTTAGGAGCGGCGTTGGTACAGATCTTGGTCGATCATGGTGTATCAGGCGCACTGCAGTCTAATCGCTTTCTCACTGCCTGGTTTGTAGGTTTCATACTTTAGATATTAGATGATTGGGCTCATCCAAGTATCGACTTCGGTGACGACCAGGCATTCGACCTCTCCCACACTCGGTTGCTTCAGATGGACCTGAATGACCGATCGGTGGTGGCTTTACTTCTTAGTGGATGCAAGGCGAGACAACGCGTCTACCTGCTCGTTATTCTGCCAGGGTATATGCTCGATAATGACTTTATCGAACTTGGCAATGGAGTTGCTGATCGTATGGTAGTAGCGTTGGAGGAGGGGCACCCTCACCTCGAATTCGCCTTTGTCTTAACTGACTACCAACTAGGAGTCGCTTTTACATGTGACCCGCCCTGAAATTATGGGCTAAATTGAGGTCGACAAGGATGACATCATATTTGGCCTGGTTGGTTGTTACTTTGAAGGCAAACTGTAGTGCTTGCTCAATCAGCAGGTCGCCCGGTCCTTCAAGAACGACACATGCGCGCACGAGATTTTGTTGGATGATCCATCAACATGTAGCGTCCATGTCGTAGGGGCATCAGGCTGTGGTGGCAACTCTGCTGAGAAGTCCGCCAAACAGTGGGATTTGACGGCACCTCTCGGTTCGTAACGAATGTCAAATTCTTAGAGTTTGACCGACCATCCTATCATTCGACCTGCAAGATCGGATTTAGCCAGTATTTTATATATGGGATAATTAGTCTTTACCGTAATGACGTGATTTTGAAAGTATGACTGCATCCTCCTCCCTGTTAGGACTAGTGCTAATGTCACCTTTTTTATCATCTGGTATCTTACTTCGGTCGCGTGGAGCGTGCGGCTGACAAGGTACATTGTGTGTTCTTCATTGTTAATGTCTTGTACGAGGGCGACGCTGACCGCCTCTTCTGATACAGCCACGTAGACCACAATTCGCAGATCAGGTCTTGGCTTTTGAATGACGATTGGTGATGACAAAAACTTCTTGAGCTGGGTGAAGATGTTTTCACATGCCTCGTTCCAGCTGAACTATGCAGTTTTGCGAAGTATTTGTGCCATGGGTCTCATGCGTTCAGGCGGGGGACGAACCTAGACAATGCAGTCAACCGACCGAGTAGCTCGTCCTTTGCTTCTAGTCTCGGCTCGACCTCTCTTGGATCGAGGTCGACCATGGCGACCGTGTGCTCGGCCGGCTGCACATGTCTTAGGGGAGACCTTCCTCGTCCAAGCATTTTGCGCTTGGGTGAGTAACTGTTGGTGACCTTCTACTGAGTGGCTCCATTCGCAGGCTTTCTACATAACACTCTCTTGCTATCTTTTGATCCACGTGAATGGTTAAAATGTCACCCGACAAAGAGGGGAACTTCATTGCGAGGTGTAGGTTGGAGACAATCGCCCCAAGCTTGTTAAGGGATGACCATCCGAGAAGGATATTATACGAGGTATTGGCCTCAATAACCAAATACCTTATCCTTAGGGTTTTGCTGGCCTTGTTGAGGCCGAAGGTGGTGTACAACTCGATGTATCCTTTTGTTCCAACTCGCCCTCCAGAGAAGCCGACCACGTGATCGTCGTAAGGCATCATTTCCTCTATTGGAATCCTCATGGCATTTAAGGTCTTCCAGTGGAGGATGTCAACCGAGCTTACCTTATCTACCAGGGTCTTCATGATGGTGAAGTTATCCATGTCGATCGATATCACCATTAGATCATCTTGGGAGGGGTCTACCCCTTTGAAGTCATCGTCTGTAAATGTTATGGGTGACATCCTTTGTTGAACCAAGTGGTGTTCAAGCTTTGAAGAATCCAAACCCTTTGAAGGATGTTGAAGGCTTGGCTGTGCTTGCTGTTGTTGAGCTGTCTTAGATAGGATCTGGGGTAGATTGTTTATGTAATCCACTCTTGATTGAATCCAAAGCATAAGTAGTCTCAATCTTTTTAAAAGAAAAGTGTTTTTCAAACTAAGTGAAAAACAATCGATTGTTTTGTCGAAACAACCGATTGTTTTATATTTAGGTGTTTTTAGAAAAGGTTGAAAACAGTTTTTCAAATGGTTGAGTTGTTAAAACTAAAACAACCGATTGATTCGTGGAAACAACCGACTGTTTGTTTTGGCACCATAACAGAAAAGTTGTTTTAAGCTTTGACTGAGCTTTAAATGTTTTAACTGATTACACTCCAGTCTTTAATGCTTTGACCAATCTTTTAAATGTAATGAATAAGTTTGTTAAGATTTGATAACAAACAATATCTTTGAATATATTCAAAAAACCAGATTTGAGTAATAAGATTTTAACACAAGTTTTGAGTTTTTCAAAGAGTTGAGATTGCTTAGAGATTGAGATTGATCAAAGAGTGTGAGATAGGATTTCTGCTTGTATTGATTTCAGATTTTCTTCTGTAACAAATGTAATTCTTGTATTTGTTGAACAAGTTTCTTCTGTGTGTTTGCTGAGAAGTGTTGTGTGTTCTTGAGGGAATCAAGATCAGCATTCTTAGTGTTGGTGTGTTGGCCAAGAGAAGTGTGTGTCTTGAGGGGATCAAGCTCACTTTCTTGGTTGTGGTGTAAGTGATCTAGGTTTGATTGCTTAGTGGAATTCCTCAGTGGTTTCTGAGAAGACTCGATGTAGCTATGAGTTTAGATTGAACCAGTATAAACATCTGTGTGCATTCTCTCTATCCTTAACTCTTTAAATTCAATTTTGATATTTGTATACTGGTATAAACAACCGATTGTTTCTGCGAAACAACCGATTGTTTTTATGGTGCTGTGCTTTTAGCTTTGTGTTTTGGCAAACTGAATTCTTTATCAACTGAATCTGGAAGAAAGTTCATTCAAGGCTTAAAATTTTTTGAAATCTCTTTTTAAACCATTCACCCCCCTCTAGTTTAAAGCCACATTCTAACAATTGGCATCAAGAGCTTGGTTCTTGAAAGTTATTCAAGTTGATCCACAAATCTTTTTTCTATGGCTGGAAAACAATCTTTTGAGGAAGGTGCTTCAATCTACAAACCACCTTTATTTTGTGGATTGAATTACAAGTATTGGGAAGCCAAAATGAAAATCTTTGTGGAATCTATTGATCAAGGAATTTGGGATTCAATTGAGAATGGTCCTTACATTCCAAAGTTTAAAAAGAATGATTATTTCATTACAAAACCTTGGTCTCAATGGACTAATGATGAATGTAAAATGGCCAAGCTTGATTGTTCTGCTCAAAACATAATAGCTTCTGCATTTGATACTAATGAGTTTTTCAGGGTATTAAAATGCAAAACTGCTAAAGAGATATGGGACACACTCAAGGTTGTTCATAGAAACAATGAACCAAAGGAGGCAAGGTCAAAGAGTCAAGTAAGAAGGAAAAGAAGGCAAAACAAGAAAAGCCTCAACCTCTGCTTCATGGCCAGAAAGGAAGATGACTCAAATAGTGTAAGTTCATCTAACTCATCAAACTCTGAAAATTATGGTCAATTGCTTCAAGCCTTTCAAGAAACGCATGAAGAAGCCAACCGATTGGCCCTCTTGAACAATCGGTTAAAAGAAAAGAATAGCTGGCTTGAAAACAGAGTCAAATCACAGGAAGAGGAATTAGAAAATTCAAACACAGATTTTGAAAACCTTGTAATTATTTACACAAACTCCTCTTGCATGTGTGATGCTCTAGTTTGTGAAAATTGCGAAAATCTTGAAGAGAAGGTCCACTATCTTGTTAAAACTGTGGATAATCTTTCAAAAGGCCAATCCAACTTTGAGAATGTCTTGGCATCTCAAAACTGTGTTTTTGGAAAAGTTGGATTGGGTTTTAACCCACAAAACAAACAAGATAGATTTTCAAAATCATTTTCGAAAATGCCAGAAAAACAATCGATTGGACCATCGAAACAACCGATTGTTACATAGTTCTATTGCATGAAAAGAGGCCATTCTGTGAGGTTTTGTAAAATTAGAAAATATGATGTTCCTAGGGGCTTTATTGAGTGGATTCCTAAGTGCAGTAAAGGTTCTATTGATAAGTGTAAACCAAATGGACCCACATTCATAACGGGACCAAATCTTTGTACTTGAAAATCTTCTTTGTAGGAAATCTTAAAGGAGAGCAAACAACAATGGTACTTGGACAGTGGATGCTCCAAGCACATGACAGGGGACAAATCAAAGTTCCTGAGCATCTCCTTTAAGCAAGAAAATTATGTCACCTATGGAGATAACAACAAGGGAAGGAGTCTTGGGAAAGGATCCATAGGAGACAAAGACATCTTGGTCATCCATGATGTGCTCTATGTAGAAGGTCTAAAGCACAATCTACTGAGCATTAGCCAACTATGTGACAAGGGATATTAAGTGATGTTCAAATCAAACACATGTGAAATTTGTCTACCCAACACCAAAGAGGTAATGTTGGTAGGTAAAAGAGTCAATAATGTGCATCTTCTAGATATCTCTTCACCATGTTCTATTGGATGTCTTCTATCCAAGCAAGATGAATCTTGGCTTTGGCATAGAAGAATTGCTCATATTCACATGAATCACTTGAACAAGCTAATTTCAAGGGATCTTGTGATTGGGCTACCAAAGCTCAAGTTTGAGAAGGATCACATTTGTGAAGCTTGCCAAAAAGGGAAACAAGTGAAAAGCTCTTTTAAAATAAAAAAATGTTGTTTCCTCTTTAAAACCCCTTGAGCTACTTCACATGGATCTATTTGGTCCCTCAAGAACTATGAGCCTTGGTGGAAATTATTATGCTCTTGTTATTGTTGATGACTTTTCCAGGTTCACTTGGACTCTTTTCTTGGAATCAAAGAGTGATGCCTTTGCTGCATTCAAGAAGCTAGAAAGAAGGCTGCAAAACACAAAGAACTACAACATAGGCTCAATTAGAAGTGATCATGGAGGAGAATTTCAAAATGAGAAGTTTAGTAAGTTCTATGAGAAGATGGGGATCCTGCACAATTTCTCTGCACCAAGAACTCCACAACAGAATGGTGTGGTAGAGAGGAAGAACAGGTCTCTTGAAGAGCTAGCAAGGACAATGCTTAGTGAATCATCTCTTCCTAAGTACTTTTGGACGGATGCAGTGAGCACTTTGTGTTATGTGATGAAAGATTGTTCATTAGGCCTATACTAAAGAAGACTCCATATGAACTCTTCAATGGAAGGAATCCTAACATCAACCATCTCAGAGTTTTTGGGTGCAGTTGCTTCGTTCTCAACAATGAAAAAGAAAACTTGAGAAAGTTTGATGAGAAAGCGGATCTTGGCATCTTCATAGGGTATTCTCTCACAAGTCATGCATACAGAATCTACAACAAGAGGTTGATGGCTGTAGAAGAATCAGTTCACGTTGTCTTATCCAAATTCCGAAGACCAGTGTTGAAGAAGATGAATAGAGCATCAGTTTGGAGAAGCTGGAAATTTGTGCAGAAAAACAACCGGTTGATTCGCAGAAACAACCGATTGAAATTCTGCAACATTGTGAGCTGCCTAAAGAGTGGAGGATTCCTAGAGATCTGTCAATGAAAAACATCATAGGGCAAATAAAGGAAGGTGTTTCCACACGTAGCTCCATCTCAAACTTCTGCAGGCACATAACTTTCGTCTCTCAAATTGAGTCAAAGTCAATTGATGAAGCTCTCAAGGATGAGAAATGGGTTGAAGCTATGCATGAGGAGTTGAATCAGTTTGCAAGGAATGAGGTATGGTTTCTTGTCCCTTGAACTGATGAAATGAACATTATTGGTTCGAAATGGGTTTTCAGGAACAAGGTAGATGAAGATGGCATGATCACAAGGAACAAAGCAAGGCTAGTTGCCAAGGGCTACAATCAAGAGGAGGGCATAGATTATGGTGAAACCTTTGCTCTTGTTGTTAGATTGGAGGATGTGAGGCTGCTGCTGGCATTTGCTTGTATGAGTGGTTTCAAACTCTTCCAAATCGATGTCAAGAGTGTCTTCTTAAATGGCTACATCAATGAGGAAGTTTATGTGGATCAACCACCGGGCTTTGAAGATCATAAACATCCCAACCATGTCTTCAAGTTGAAGAAAGCTTTGTATGGACTGAAGCAAACTCCAAGGCAGTGGTATGAGAGGCTTAGCAACTTTCTGCTATTTCATGGTTATGAAAGGAGAATGGTAGACAAGACTCTCTTCATCAAAAAGTCAAATTCAGAAATAATTCTTGTGCAAATCTATGTTGATGACATCATCTTTGGTGCTACACAAGATAGGTTGTGTGAAGAATTTCTGGCTGCAATGAAAGGTGAGTTTGAAATGTCTATGATGGAAAAATAGTCTTTCTTTCTTTGATTGCAGGTTAAGCAAACAAAGGATGAGATCTTTCTATGTCAATCAAAATATTGCAAAGAGATTCTCAAGAAATTTGAAATGGAGAGTTGCAAAGAAGCAAGCACTCCAATGCCATCAAGCTGCTACATGGATGTTGATTCTGCTGGAAAGAGTGTAGATCAAACCAAATATAAAGGATTAATTGGCTCCTTGCTATATCTAACACCTAGTAGGCTGGACATCATGTTTGCGGTGTGTCTATGTGTTAGATATCAAACAAATCCTAAAGAGTCACACTTCAAAGCTGCAAAAAGAATTCTGAAATTGTTCTCGAACTAGGTTGGGGACTGGGAGAACTATTGTCTTCAAATTTCACTCGGTCGGTCGTATCTTACTTCCTCCTTCGGTTCTTCTCGCTGGATGACTCCTCAGGCGGGTGGGGTACCTGCAGATGGCACTCCAACGCTCAAGTCAGTGGGGTATCGTATTCGGCTGGCTAGAATATTGTAGATAAATGGCGTACCTTCTTCCTTGGAATGCGTGATATTTATATTACCTTGATGGGCCCTCGCTGTTGGGCCGGATTCGGAGGTTGTTTAGCGATTAGGGCTGGATTAGGCCGTTCCTTAACCGTGGGTTAGCCTTTGCTAATTGGGTCAACGGTTTGACTTGAGCACCTTATGCCGGTCGGCCACATATGACACGTGGTCGACCTCATACCTAAGTATGGTCTTGACGCATGGGTTGACCGGGTCAGTAGACCGGTCGGCCATCTCGGTACAGTTGCCTCCCAGGCTCGAGAGGTGGTACAACCGAAGAGTCTGAAGAGTGGGCCTCGGGCGGATTGTGTAATGATGAATGAAGTGATGTTTGGGGGCGTCTGAGCGATTGACATGACGCGCATTAATGAGGGGTTTTTCTGGGCGCGAAGCGATGCGAACCGTTGGATCAAACGAATCCAACGGTTGGGGTTCTTGTGACGTTTGGGATTCCGAGGCCCTCCTGGGCTATAAATAGGGGCTAGGAATAGTAGCGTTCCACGCGTTATCTTTGCTTGAGCTCCGACACCTCGAATCAATCTGACTGCCCTTTGTTGCTTTCCTCGTTCGTTCTCAAGGTTAGTCATGTCTGCTCTTGCCGAGTCTCCCCCTGCTTGCTCGTCTTCTTCTTCGTCTTCTTCCTCCTCTTCTTCTTCTTCTTCTTCTTCTGGCCAGGCTTCCCCGGTCAAGGATGTGGAGAGGGTCTCTTCTCCAGGCTTGGTGAGGGAAGACGCTGGTAATGCGTCGGATCGTTCAGCCCCTTTTGAGGGGCCGCGACCCAATGTGGGGCCGGCCTGGGTAGATCCCCGGGTATGTGAGGTGTCGTCCTCTTTTCTTACCGACGCTTCTGTTGCCGAATTTTTGGATGAGGTTCCTGTTTTGAAGGCTTCAACCGAGGAATCTCTGTTGGCGTTCGGCCCTTACTCTTTAGGAGATCGTGTGTATAGGGAGCGGTCATCTACCGCGCCCCCCTTTTTCTTCATGTATGGTTGTCTTTTTGCGGACCTGTATGTCTCTCTCCCCTTTGATGCCTTTACGACCGGGGTTCTGAAGGAGCTGAACGTGGCTCCGACTCAGCTTCATCCCAACTCGTGGGCGTCGATGCAAGCGTTTCGCATTGTTTGTCGGACGTTTGGGTTGCGCCCTCTTCCCTCCTGTTTTCTTCATTTTTATTCATCGTACCCGGCCAAGCTTGCCAGTTGACAATCACTGGTCAGCCGGGCGGGTAGCGTGTTGTTTAAGCCCTTCACGGCCTCTTATAAGAACTTCAAGGAGAAGTTCTTTAAAGTGTACGTGGAGCCGGCCGGGACATGTTATTTTTTTGACGAGGTTGGCCGGTCTCGTTTCCCTCTTTTTTGGTCGAGGAGTCCGACGAAGATAACGGATTGGCCGAGGCCGGCGCATCCGAGCGAGCATGAGCGGCTCGTTTTTGCTTTATTTGATAGTCTCCCCAGGAAGCTCCCCGCACGACCGCTCATGTCGCTGTACAATGCGACCGATCCTGCACTTAGTCTTGTTATTTTCTGCGCTTTGTTCTGACTGACCGTTCTTTGTTTGGTTTGTAGAAATCGCAAAGAGAGAGATCCCCCAAGTTGTTGGGATGTTGCACTCGTTCAAGAACAAGCTGAACGAGAAGAGGGGGGCCACCAGTGCTAGGCCCCGGGCGGAGGAGGGTGGCCCCTCCAAGAAGCGTGGCCGCGAGGGCGGTAATATTGCCCGAACCGTTCGGGCGGCGGGTCAGATGCCCACTCCCCCTCCAGCACGGTCCGCTAGGCCGACTCCCCCCTACTGACGATTTCAACCGCCCAATTCCGACGGGGGTGGCGGTGCCTTTGGCCTCATCGAGTGGATCGACGCTCGCGCTGATTGGAGAAGACCGGTTCTTCTCAAGGGCAGTGAGCTTCAAACTGCCCTCCAACATCGAGGGGGAGATCCGGTCGGTCCCCGATGACGACCTCCTGGACGGCGGCATCGAGATGATCTGCCGGGGTCTATATTTGGCCCGCCGGGGTGCGGAAGCTCGGAGGAGCCGAGTCGAGGACATATCGCGCCTCGAGCACGATCTCCAGGAGGCCGGGCACAACCTAAAGCAGGTCGTGGAGGCCAACACAACTTAGGAAAAGAAGTTGCGTGCGCAAGCGGCCGAGCTGGAGCTGCGTCAGAATAGGTTGGCCGAGCTGGAGAAGGCCGACGCCGACAAAGCTGCGGAGGTTATTCTCCTTCGCAAGGCATTGGAGGCGGCCGACCGTCGGGCCACCTTAAGGGAGGAGGAAGCTGCGGGCGGCGGAGGCTGAAGTTTTGAAGACCATGGAGGACACCATGGTGCTCATTGGTCAGAGCTTCGATCTTGCCGTCCGGCAGGCCGAGGTGCTGTATGGCAGTCCACCTCCTTCTGGTCAATTCGACCAAGACATGGAAGTTGTGGATGGCCGTTTGGTCCCTGCAGCGGCCGGTCCTCCTCCTGTTGAAGAAGTTGAAGCTGATCCCTCTAATGAGGTGTTGAATATCGTAGATTAGGCGGTCAGCTTTAATTTTGGACCCTTGGGGCCGGGGTGTGGCCCTCACCTATCTTCGTTTAATACAAGTTTCTTTTGTTTCTGCATTTTCTTGTGCGAACGAGCCTTTATGAGCCGAATGGGTTGGAATGGTTAAACTTAAATCGTAAAATTGACAAAGTAAAAATAACTAGCGACCGGTTGGTAGATGAAATCGATTGAGTAACTTGTGATAAGTAAAATCAACCACGTGATTGTAACGGACTTTGGTAAGTCGGCCGTCCTTTAGCGAATTCGATTGTTTAGTTTAGGCGAACTTGTGCCGATCGTTGTGCATGCCGGTTAGGCCTCGGGGGGCATGCCGGTTAAGGCTACGTCCTGGCCGAATGGGTTCGGGAGGGTATGCCGATTAAGGCTACATCCTGGCCGAGTGGGTTCGGGAGGGTATGCCGATTAAGGCTACATCTTGGCCGAAATGAGTACGGGTTCGGGAGGGTATGCCGGTTGAGGCTACATCCTGGCCGAACCGTGCGTGTGACGGGAGGGTATGTCGGTTAGGGCTACATCCTGGCCGAATCATTTGTGTCGTTTGCTGTATACACTTATGTACGAAACGCCTCGTTAAAACCTCTCCGACCGATGGATCGGCCGGGCGAGGAAAGAGTGCGTATATTTTATTCATGTTTTTAGCTGAAATAAAACTTTAGGTGCGTGGCATTCCACGTCCTAGGTGTTCCAAGTGATAGGCTCCCCCTTCTCCCACTTCTCGGATTCGGAACGGTCCCTCCCAATTTGATGAGAACTTGCCGTCCGACTTCCTAGCGTTGTTGCGCATTCTTCAGACGAGGTCACCTTGTTGAAAGCTTCTGGGCTGGACTTTTGAGTTGTATCTCCTTGCCGCTCGGAGCTTGCATGCCGCTTCTCGTATCTTGCTTTTATCTCGAAGCTCATTCAAGAGGTTGAGGCCGACCGCCAGACTTTCCTTGTTGAGGGATAAGTCGAAGAGTTGGCGTCGGATGGATGGCTCCCCGACTTCTACTGGTATCATGGCCTCGGTGCCGTACGTGAGGCTGTAAGGGGTTTCTTGTGTGGTGGATTGTGGGGTGCAGCGGTATGCCCATAAGACCTCGGGCAGCTCCTCCGTCCACCTTCCCTTGGCAGTGCCGAGCCTCTTCCTTAGCTCGTTCAACAGAACCTTGTTGGCCGCTTCAGCTTGTCCGTTCGTCTGTGGGTGCTCAACGGAGCTTGTGAGGGATTTGATGTCGAGGTCGTCGTAGAAAGTCATGAGGCCTTGATCGATGAACTGTTGGCCGTTATCGGACACTATCGAATGTGGTATGCCGAACCGGCATACTATGTTTTTCCACACGAAGTTTTGGACGTTTCGGGCGGTGATTGTGGCTAGTGGTTCGGCCTCGATCCACTTGGTGAAGTAATCTACCGCGACCAGCAGATGCTTTGTCTGGCCTTTGCCTGGTGAGAATGGGTCGATGATGTCCATTCCCCACATGGCGAACGACCAGGGTGATGTCATGCTGTGCAGTTCTTCTGGTTTTCGGTGGTGGAGGGGGCCAAACTCTTGGCATTTTTGGCATTTCTTAACGTAGTCAGCGCTGTCTCTGTGGACGGTCGGCCAATAATACCCTGCGCGGATTATTTTGGCTACCATCGTTCGAGCTCCGGAGTGGCTTCCGCATGCCCCTTCGTGGATTTCTTGCAGCACGTATTGGGATTGTTCCTTGGTGAGGCACTTTAGGAGTGGCGTTGAGTACCCCCTTCGGTATAGGTTCTGGCCGATCATGGTGTACCTGGCGCATTGCCGTCTGATGTTCTTCTCTTCCCCCGGTTGGCATATCCCGTGCTCCAAGTACTGAGTGATTGGGGTCATCCATGTGTGGGTCTCGGTGATTGTCATGCACTCGGCGTCACCTACACTTGGTTGTGCTAGTCGCACCTGGACGACCGATCGGTGGTGGCTTTGTTTTTTCGTAGATGCCAGGCGAGAGAGTGCATCGGCACGTTCGTTTTCCTCCCGTGGTATGTGTTGGACCGCCACCGTGTCGAATTTGGTCATGACGTTACGGACGGTGTGGTAATATCGTTGGAGGAGGGGCTCCTTGACTTCGAATTCTCCTTTGATTTGACCGACGACCAACTGGGAGTCGCTCTTGCATGCAACCTCCCGCGCACCTAGGTCATTTGCTAAGTTGAGGCCGACCAGTATGGCCTCGTATTCTGCTTGGTTGTTTGTTGCTTTGAAGGAGAACTGGAGGGCTTGCTCAATCAGCAAGTCCCCAGGCCCTTCGAGGACGACCCCGGCTCCGCAGGTCGTTTTGTTGGAGGAGCCGTCCACGTAGAGGACCCATTTGGCTGAGGTCTCTGTGTTCCTGGGGAGCTCGGCTGCGAAATCCGCCAGGCATTGGGATTTAATGGCACCCCTTAGTTCGTACTTGATGTCGAACTCCGAAAGCTCGACCGACCACCCTATCATTCGTCCTGCAAGATCGGGTTTAGACAAGATTTTGTATATGGGATAGTTGGTCCTTACCTTGATTTCGTGGTTCTGGAAGTATGGGCGCATTCTCCTTGCTGTCAGCACCAGGGCTAGTGCCACCTTCTCTATCATTTGGTACCTGGTCTCGGCTGCATGGAGCGTCCGGCTGACAAAGTACACCGGGTGTTCTTCATGGTCCACCTCTTGGACGAGGGCGGCGCTGACCGCTTCCTCTGATACCGCTAGGTAGACCACTATAGGTAGGTCTAGGCGGGGCTTTTGGATGACGGCCGGCGAGGACAGGAATTCTTTGAGCTGACCGAAGATTTGCTCGCACTCCTCGTTCCAGCTAAATTTCGACGTTTTGCGAAGCATTGTGGCTATCGGCCTGATCCGTTCGGCGAGGCGGGGTACGAATTTGGAGAGTGCTGTCAATCGGCCGAGCAGGTGTTGAATTTCTTTCAAGTTTTTCGGGCTTCTCATCTCCGTTATGGCCTTGCAGTTGTCGGGGTTCGCTTCGATTCCTCTGTGGGTCAGCATAAAGCCGAGGAATTTGCCTTCTTCAACGTCGAACGCGCATTTCTCGGGGTTAAGGCGCATGTTGACCCTTCTTAAGGCGTCGAAGACTTCTTGTAGGTCTTTGATGTGCTGGCCGCACGAGTCGGACTTCACCACGATATCGTCCACGTACACCTCTACGCTTCGGCCGATCATCCCTTTGAAAATCTTGTCCATGAGTCTTTGGTAGGTAGCCCCGGCATTCTTCAGGCCGAACGGCATTACCTTGTAGAAGTAGTTTGCACCGTCCGTTGTGAAAGTCGTTTTACCTCTATCGCTGTGGTGCATGCTGATTTGGTTGTAGCCGGAGTAGGCGTCTAAAAAACTCAATATCTTGTGGCCGGCCGCTCCGTCTACGAGCCGGTCGATGTTGGGAAGGGGATATGAGTCCTTGGGGCACGCCTTGTTGAGGTCTTTATAGTCTACGCACATCCGCCATTTGCCGCTTGACTTTTTAACCATCACGACGTTGGCCAGCCAAGTGCAGTATCGTGCCTCGGCTATGAAGCCGGCTTTCAAGAGCTTCTCGGCCTCACTTCTGGCGGCCAGCCGCTTGTCCTCTCCATGGTTCCTTTTCTTTTGCGCAACCGGATGGGCTTCTTTATATACCAAGAGGCGATGGGTGATGATGTCCGGGTGGACTCCTGGTACATCGGTCGTCGTCCAGGTAAAGAGGTCTACGTTCCTTTTGAGGGTTTGGTGAACGAAGTCCGCATCGGCGGCGGCCATTGCCGTGCCTATGCTCGTATACCGATCCTCCCCGTCGAGTTCGGCTTGACGTAGCTCGTCCTTGGCTTCAAGTCTTGGCTCGACTTCCCTGGGATCCAAATCTGCCATGGTGATGCCCTTCTTTGGTTGGGGTGAGTGCCGGCGGGGGCTTCTTCCTCGGCCGGCTATCTTTCGCTTGGGCGAACGGCTGCCGCTGGACCCCTATTGTGTGGGCTCGACTCGCAGGCTTTCGGCGTAGCACTCTTGAGCGACCTTTTGATCTACATGTATGGTCAAAATGTCGCCTGAGAGGGAAGGGAACTTCATTGCTAGGTGGGGTATGGAGACGATCTCTCCAAGCTTGTTAAGGGACGACCTGCCGAGGAGGATGTTGTAGGACGTGTTGGCGTTTATGACCAGGTATCTGATCTTGAGGGTTTTGCTGGCCCCTTTCAGGCCGAACGTTGTGTACAACTCTATGTAACCCCTCGTCCTTACGCGCTCCCCTGAGAAGCCGACCACGTGGTCGTTGTAGGGCATCATTTCCTCTTCCAGTATTCTCATGGCTCTGAAGGTCTTCCAGTACAATATGTTGACCGAGCTCCCTTGATCCACGGGGGTCTTTTTGATCGTGAAGTTATCGATATCAACCGATATCACCATGGGGTCGTCCTGGGTCGGGTCTATCCCCTTGAAATCTTCGTCTGTGAAAGTGATTGGTGGCATTCTTGGTCGGGCGGAGACGAGATTTACTTGGTGGACGACGCGAAGGTGTTTCTTGCGTGCGCTGTTGGTACTGCCTCCGCCACCGAACCCCCCGGCTATGGTGTTAATCACCTCTCGGCCCCTGCGAGTGTCGGTTTGTGGGGGGTCGTCTCTTCGTCCCCGTCGGTCTCCCCGCCTGTCACCCTCTCGCAGACCTGGGGTGGTTCGGTCTCTTCTCCTAGCCGTTTGTTCCTTGCACGGGGAGCGACGTGTTTCCCGGGTCCCACGCACGAAGCGTCTGAGGTGCCCGGCTTGGATAAGTTCCTCGATTTTGTCCTTAAGGGCTTGGCACTCTTCGGTAGAGTGGCCGGTATTCTTATGGTACCGGCATCTTTTGTTGCGGTCGGCATTTTCTGGGCTCAAGGCCCTTCGGGGCGGTGGTATTAGCTCGGCGCTCAGGGCCTCTTGCAAAATTTTGCTCCTCTCCGCGTTCAAAGGTGTGTAGCGGGAGAAGCGGGGTCCGCGATTGTCCCTTTTCTGGTCCCGACCGGTTCGGGACCTTCCTTGCCGCTTCCTATCCTCTTTCTTTTCCCCGCTTTCCTCGGCTCGGGCGTTGTTCCTGAATTCACGAAGTTCCTCTAGCTGCATGAATTTCGCCGCTCGTCGTCTAAGGTCGTCGAGGTTGGTAGCAGGCTGCATGCACAGGCTGTCGGCAAATGGGCCGGGTTTGAGGGCGGTCAGCATGTGATGTATCGCCACCTCAGGGCTGAGGTTTCGAATGCTCATAGCGGTCTTGCTGAATCGGTCGATGAACGTTCTGAGGGACTCCCCCCTCTCCTGACGAATGCCGACTAAGGTTATAGATGTCAGATGATGGGGGCGGCTTGTTGTGAACTGGATGTCGAACTTTGCTATCAGGGTTTCGAAGCAGTCTATAGAGTGTGCCGGGAGCTTGGTGAACCAGCTCAGAGCGCTACCTTTTAGAGAGGTTGGAAAGACTCGGCAGAGTACTGCGTCGTCCGTGGTGTACAGGCTCATGTGAGTTGTGTATGCGTCCACGTGCTCATCTGGGTCGGTCGTCCCATCATACTGATCCCTGTTGAAGCCTTTCCACTTGTCTGGTAAGGGGGTTTCCATGACACGGTCGGTGAAGGGATGGCGTCGGTCCGCCGGAGCGGTAGTGTTGATTGTCTTGCTGGGATGGGACTCTCCATCCATTTCCAGAGTGAAGTCGTTCTTGGTGTCTTTCTCGGCCTGCATGCCGGCCCCGGTGGCGTGGGACCTACCGGCCTGATTGGTCACGGTGAGGGACGGCACCCCCTCGACCAGTCTCTTCATCCGCTTGTTCTCTTCTTGGAGGTTTTTTATTTCCTCCTCATTCTTCTTAGCGGCTTCCTCGTGTGCCTTCTTCATCTCTGCTAGTTCCCTTTGAAGGGCCATCATCATTGCTGTTTGGTCTGCTTCGGTCATGCTTGCCATGCTGCGGGTTGATACCATCTACTGTTGTGGTTTCTGCTGGCTCTCCTCGGCCCCACGGTGGGCGTCAATTGTTCTCGAACTAGGTTGGGGACTGGGAGAACTATTGTCTTCAGATGTCACTCGGTCGGTCGTATCTTACTTCCTCCTTCGGTTCTTCTCGCTGGATGACTCCTCAGGCGGGTGGGGTACCTGCAGATGGCACTCCAACGCTCAAGTCAGTGGGGTATCGTATTCGGCTGGCTAGAATACTGTAGATAAATGACGTACCTTCTTCCTTGGAATGCGTGATATTTATATTACCTTGATGGGCCCTCGCTGTTGGGCCGGATTAGGGGGTTGTTTAGCGATTAGGGTTGTTTAGCGATTAGGCCGTTCCTTAACCGTGGGTTAGCCTTTGCTAATTGGGTCAACGGTTTGACTTGAGCACCTTATGTCGGTCGGCCACATATGACACGTGGTCGACCTCATACCTTAAAGTATGGTCTTGACGCATGGGTTGACCGGGTCAGTAGACCGGTCGGCCATCCCGGTATAGAAATATCTCAAAGGAACATCATTTGTTGGGTTATGGTATCTTTCTCACTCTCCAATTTATGGTTATTCAGATTCTGACTTTGCAGGTTGCAAGCTAGATAGGAATAGCACAAGTGGGACTTGTCATCTCCTTGGCTCAAGTCTAATCTCATGGCATAGCAAGAAGCAAGCATGTGTTGCTCTCTCTCTACTGCTGAGGTTGAATATATAGCTGCTGGTAGCTGCTGTGCACAGATTCTATGGCTCAAACAACAACTTGCAGACTTTGGATTAAAGATCAGCAAAGTTCCTTTGATGTGTGATAACACAAGTGCCATCAATCTTACCAAAAATCAGATTCAACACTCAAGGACCAAACATATTGAGATAAGACATCATTTTATGAGGAATCATGTAAATAATGAAAACTGTGAAGTGAAGTTTGTGGAGACCAAACTGCAGTTAGCTAACATCTTCACTAAACCACTACTAAAAGAGAGGTTCTTTTTCCTAAGAAATGAGTTAGGTATTCTTGATCTCAATAATCTCTCCTAAATCTGTTTTGTTACTGTTAAAGTCTATTTGTGAAGACAAATAGGGGGAGAATTAATTGGTCTTGTGAATCCTTATCTGAAACTGTTTAAAATATGTTAAAATCTCTTATATAAAACTGGTTTCTGCTGCTGCTGATAGAAAAACCGATTGTTTATCAATGTATAAAAATCTAACCTGCTGCTGTAAGAAGCATTGGATAGTATATATGCTATTTTTGCAGGTACTGCTTCAGATTCAATCAGATTAGACACAAGCACCAGGAATTTGTCTTCATCAAATAGGGGAAGATTGTTGAACCAAGTGGTGTTCAAGCTTTGAAGAATCCAAACCCTTTGAAGGATGTTGAAGGCTTGGTTGTGTTTGTTGTTGCTGAGCTGCCTTAGATAGGATCTGGGGTAGATTGTTTATGTAATCCACTCTTGATTGAATCCAAAGCATAAGTAGTTTCAATCTTTTTAAAAGAAAAGTGTTTTTCAAACTAAGTGAAAATCAACCGATTGTTTTGTCGAAACAACCGATTGTTTTATACTTAGGTGTTTTTAGAAAAGGTTGAAAACTGTTTTTCAAATGGTTGACCTGTTAAAACTAAAACAACCGATTGATTCGTGGAAACAACCGATTGTTTGTTTTGGTACCATAACAAAAAAACTGTTTTAAACTTTGACTGAGCTTTAAATGTTTTAACTGATTACACTCCAGTCTTTAATGTTTTGACCAATCTTTTAAATGTAATGAATAAGTTTGTTAAGATTTGATAACAAACAATATCTTTGAATATATTCAGAAAAACAGATTTGAGTAATAAGATTTTAACACAAGTTTTGAGTTTTTCAAAGAGTTGAGATTTCTTAGAGATTGAGATTGACCAAAGAGTGTGAGATAGGATTTCTGCTTGTATTGATTTCAGATTTGCTTCTGTAACAAGTGTAATTCTTGTATTTGTTGAACAAGTTTCTTCTGTGCGTTTGCTGAGAAGTGTTGTGTGTTCTTGAGGGGATCAAGATCAGCATTCTTAGTGTTGGTGTGTTGGCCAAGAGAAGTGTGTGTCTTGAGAGGATCAAGGTCACTTTCTTGGTTGTGGTGTAAGTGATCTAGGTTTGATTGCTTAGTGGAATTTCTCAGTGGTTTCTGAGAAGACTCAATGTAGCTCTGAGTTTAGAGTGAACCAGTATAAACATCTGTGTGCATTCTCTCTATCCTTAACTCTTTAAATTCAATTTTGATATTTGTATTCTGGTATAATCAACCGATTATTTTTCTGGTGCTGTGCTTTTAGTTTTGTGTTTTGGCAAACTGAATTCTTTATCAACTGAATCTGGAAGAAAGTTCATTCAAGGCTTAAAAGTTTTTGAAATCTCTCTTTAAACCATTCACCCCCCTTTAGTTTAAAGCCATACATTCTAACATCCTTGGCCGGACGACCACAGAGTTCACCTGATGGATAGCACGCCGATGCTTCTTCTGCGCATTGTTAGAGCTCCCACCCCCGGCAAACCTACCGGCGATGGTGTTTATGACCTCGCGGCCTCTTCTACGGTCGTTTTTGGGAGGATCATCCCTTTTCTCACGGTGTTCTCGGCGACGATCGTCCTCTTTGGGCCTTGGAGGGGTGCGATCTCTCTTCCTTGGTGTTTCCTCCCTGCAAGGGGAACGCCTGGTGGTGTGGCCGCTCTGCACAAAGCGGTGTAAGTGCCCTGCTTGAATTAACTCCTTTATTTTGCCTTTCAAGGCCTGACACCCTTCGATCGAATGACCGGTATTCTTGTGATATCAACACTTCTTGCTACGGACGGCAATGTCAGGGCTCAGAGCCCTTCTAGGTGGCGGGATCAGCTCCGCGCTAAGTGTTTCTTGCAATATCTTTCTTTGATCGGCATTGAGGGGTGTGTATCGTTAGAACCGAGGCCCACGATTCTCTCGCTTGGAATCGCCATGTCCGGACCCGGACCTCCCCTACCGTTCATTCGCATCCTTCTTCTCGCCACTTGCCTCTGCCCAAGCCTGGTTCCTGAACTCACGCAATTCTTCCAACTGCAAAAACTTGGCGGCTCGGCACCTAATTTCGTCCAAGCTTGTCGCAGGCTGCATGCACAAGCTGTCTGCAAAGGGACCCGGTCGGAAAGCTCATAACAACCTTTCCAAACCAGTCGATGAACTTTCTCAGGGACTCTCCCTTCTCCTAGCGAATGCTGACAAGGGCAATAGACGTTAGGTGGTGGGGTCGGCTCATTGCAAACTGGACATCGAACTTGGCCACCAACGTTTCAAAACAATCTATCGAGTTCGGAGGGAATTTTGTGAACCAGCTCAAAGCTCCTCCCTTCAAAGAGGTGGGGAAAACTCGACATAGGACTGCGTTATCGGTCGTATACAAACTCATGTGAGTGGTATACATATCCATGTGCTCATCGGGATCGGTCGTTCCATCATACCGATCTCTGTTGAATCCATTCCACTAATCCGGTAGAGGAGCCTCCATGATGAGGTCAGTGAAAGGGTGGCGACGGTCGATCGCAGCAATGTTGGTTGTGTTCATCATTTTGTTGGGATGGGATTCACCATCCATCTCCATGGTGAGGTTTTTGTTCTTCGATTCCCTCTCGATGAGGGCTAGCAGCTGTGGTGAAGGACCTGCCAACCTGGTTGGTCGGGGGCAAGGGACGGTCCTCCTTCTACCAACTTCTTCATTTCTTGGTTCTCTTTTCGAAGGTTTTTTATCTCTTCTTTATTCTTCCTGGTTGCCTCTTCATGCGCTCTCTTCATCTCCTTTTGGAGAGCCAACATCATTGTTGCTTGGTCTGCTTCAGGCATCCTCTCACTAGCCACACTGTGGGTTGATACCATCTACTGTTGCTTCTTTACACTATTCTCTCGGTCCCACGGTGGGCGCCAATTGTTCTCGAACGGGTTTGAGATGTAGAGAACGATTGCTCTTGTCTTCACCTTCGGTCGGTCACTGATGTTCCAAACTCTGTTACGCCTTCCTCCTCTCGATCTTCTGGCTCCACAGGTGGGGATGGTACCTGCATAGTACTGTAGATAATGACGTACATTTCTCCTTGAAATGTGTGATATTTATATTACCTTAATGGACCTTCATTGGTAGGTCGGATTAGAGAATTGATTCGTATTTAGGGATGCACTAAACAACCATTAACTATGGATTAACCATGTTGACTTGGTCAATCCTTGGCTCGGTCGATCATGTAGTCTTCTCACTGGTTTAGGTGGTTACTTAATCTGAGTGTTGACCGACTTACTGCTGGTACATAACCATTTTTTTATGTGTGGATTACAGCGGGACTATAGGCAAAATATGCTTGATTGAATTCTAATTCAGGATTGAATTGAACTTTCTAACTATTTACTCTGATGGGTGCATTCAGTTAATGGCTTTATCTGCATATGTATCAGCATTGATCTCTCTTGTGGTTTTTAAGCTTATGAATCTTTCAATGTTGCAGAAATGTTTCTTGAAACTTACTTTCTTGGTATGGTTAAGCTCTCTATGTATTTCATCATTTTTCAATTGACTCATAGTTTTCTCACAGGACTTACCTCATTATGTATATCAGATCTTCATTGCAAAGAAAGTTCTTTCAATGTTACTTCATTTTTTATGTGATCCTGTTGGAGATCCCACATCGATACCATCAATTCATGGTCATAAATATTTTTTGACCATAGTTGATGACTATTCGAGGTATACATGAATTTTTCTTTTGAAACAAAAATTTGAAGTTGTTAAGGTTTTGGAAAATTTTGTTATTTTTGTTCAAACACAGTTTGAGACAACAAAAAATAATAAGAAGTGATAATGGAACTGAATTTTTCATGACTAATTTTTTTGTCAGTAAAGGAATAATACATCAAACATCATGTGTCAATACTTCACAACAAAATAGTATAGTTGAAAGGAAACATGGTCATTTATTAGATGTAGCAAGAGCTCTTATGATACAATCTCATTTACCCAAAATTTATTGGTCATATTCTGTGATACATGTTGCGCATATTATAAACATGCTTCCCACACTTGTTTTAAACTATTCTTCTCCTCATGAAATGCTTTTCAAAACTGATGCAAATTTTAATGGATTAAAGGTGTTTGGTTCTTTATGTTATGCTAGCACCTTGTCAACAAATAGAAGAAAATTTGATCCAAGAACATCAAAATGTGTTTTTATTGGTTTTCAACGGGGGACAAAAGGATATATTTTGTTGAATATTCAATTAAGAGAAATTTTTGTGTCTAGGGATGTTGTCTTTTATGAACATGTTTTTACATACCAAAGGGTTCAAGATACTAGCAATGAAACTAACAATCCCGACGTTAATGATCAAATTTTGTTTGTTGAAGATCAATTTGTCTTAAGTCAGCCATCAGAAGCCATTCCTGCACCTTGTGATAATACACCTTGTGATAATGTTGAAAATAGCAGTGATAATAATTGTGAGTCACAAATTGAGGTTTCAGAAGAAGATTGTTCCCATATAGACCAAAACCTCAATGAAAATCATGATATAGAACAAAGTTCTGAATCAGATCCATCTGTCCGAATGAGCACAAGAATAAAAAAATCACCTGAGTATTTAAAGGATTATCATTGTAATCTTAATGTTTCCAGTACATCTTCAAGCGTTAAATATCCTTTGAATTCTATTTTGTCTTATAGCAATTTATCACCTTCTTACAAATCTTTTCTTATGTCTCTTTTTTCACATGTTGAGCCAAACACTTATTCTGAAGCTGTGAAACATTACTGTTGGAGAAAAGCTATCCAATGTGAGATATCTGCTTTAGAGTCAAATCAAACTTGAGAGACTGTTCTTCTGCCTCAGAACAAAGCTACCATAGGTTGCAAATAGGTATTCAAAAGAAAATATAAGGTTGATGGAACAATTGAAAGGTATAAAGCAAGGTTAGTGACAAAGGGATATACACAAACAAAAGGCATTGACTACCTCGATACTTTCTCTCCAGTAGCAAAGATGACCACTATAAGGTTGCTTCTTTCTTTAGCTTCTATTTATAATTGGGAATTGAAACAATTAGACATAAACAATGCTGTTTTACATGGAGATTTGAAAGAAGATGTATACATGGTTGCTTCTCCTGGATTAACTTCTATTCCACCAGGAAAAGTTTGTAAACTAAAAAAGGTTTTATATGGCCTTAAACAAGCCAACAGAGAATGGTTTGCCAAACTGTCATCATTTTTGCTTTCTATGAGATATACTCAATCTATGAATGATCATTCCTTGTTCATTAATTCTTCTGAAGGATCTTTTACAGCATTATTGGTATATGTGGATGATATAATATTGACAGGAAATGATAAAGAAGAGATTGTTCGAATCAAACAAGCCTTGAATCAGACATTCAAGATTAAAGATCTTGGAAATTTAAGATACTTTCTTGGTCTAGAAGTAGCAAGAAGTAAGACAGGAATAATGGTAAATCAAAGGAAATATACATTGGAATTATTAACCGATGCAGGTCTTTTAGCCTGCAAACCTGCACCCACTCCTATTGATAATCATGAGAAATTCTCTTCTACTGGAAGTATTCCTTTCACAGATATTTAAGCCTACAGAAGATTGATTGGAAGGCTTATGTATCTCACTAATACCCGACCTGACATAACATTTTCTGTGCAACAACTTTCTCAATTTCTTGCTAAGCCTACAATTGTTCACTATAATGCAGCGATTAGAATTCTCAGATATATCAAAGGGACTCCAAGTCTTGGTCTACTTTTCTCTTCCACTACTTTTGTTCATCTCTGTTCCCTTTTGTTCATCTCTGTTCTATTTTGTAATATGGTATCATAGCCATTTAAAGCCTATCCTAGCGAATGTTTGGTGGACTTATCAGACCACCCGCTATCGGGTCATTATCGGACCACCCATAATATGTTATCCCACGCACGAGTTGTTTCTCTCGGCGTGAGGGGGTGTGTTGAAGATCCCACATCGACTATAGATTAGGACATTTCATTGTATATAAGTGAGTGTAAACCTCACCTCATGAACCAGATTTATGAGGTTGAATTAGGCTTAAAGTCCACTTTGTAATAGATCCCAGCCATATGCTACTTATGATATTCAGAAAGACCGAACCAGATTATGATATTCAGAAAGATTGAACCAACCGAACCAGATTATGATATTCAGAAAGATTGAACCAACCAGATTATGATATTCAGAAAGATTGAACCAACCAGATTATGATATTCAGAAAGATTGAACCAGTGATCTCTTGATCTGTTTATTATTTGATTGAGGTATTATGATCTAAAAAACCTGCAATTCCAACTATTCAATCAAGAACCCATTTATGCTTTGAGCTTTCGGTGTAGGTTAGGATTAACCATTTTATAGGTGGCTCACGGTGCACACAAAAAATTTATACATGAAATTATTGTTCACCGGCAACCTTCTCACAAAGACCACCATTCACTGCGCCGGAAATGCGCCCTCTACACCCATAAAAACTACACAATGTGATTTCAACTTCCCCTTCTGAAGCACACCCAATTCTGATTTTCTATTCAATGACACCTCATCACAGACACATTTACTTACATGATGTGTACTGAAAAAATTTCGCCCTTTCAAAGAGAGCACAGATGTGAAAGTCTTCACAATCTCGACTATCTTATTAAGCAGAGAATCTAACACTACATAAAGGTGCACCATACCAAATATAAGACATTTTATAAGTTTAATGACATTAAAAGAAAAATCCAATTCGATGGAGGGATTAAGAAAATAAAGGATTTCCCTTCGATTCCATGTTCAAGAGAACTATTTGAGAAATGCCAAAAATAAAGAAAACAGAAATAAAGGATCAGTACAAATCCCTTGGGCCATGTCATGCCTCACCTGGACCTACACTGTTGTGTCTTCCGCTTCCCCCATCAACGACAATTAGTGCTAATGGTTGGTGGAAGGATGGAAAATGCGTAGCTCGTTTTGTTGAAGCTGGGAGAGTTTGAAACTGTTCAAGTAAAATACAGAAAAGATAAAATGAAAAACAAGCCTGTTGACACACGGGTATTGATCACATGTTTACAATGGTCACAACACAAGTAACCAAAAGCTCTATCGCAAACTATGTACAGCCCACGAAATTACGAAGTCAAACAGAAGATAGGAGAGTAAATACTGAAGTCACAACTTTTGATCCAACCATGGATCACTAGGAGCTTTTCTAGCTCCAAAATATTCTGCAACACTTTCAGAAACCCCAGCAACATTATTTAACAATGAGACTCCCCACGCCAGCCATCCTGTGGGTGCATGCTGATTATTTGTTTCAGTCATGCTTTTCTGTTGAGCTTCTTCAATGAGATCAAGCCACCACTTGGCCATGAACTCCTTGACAGCCTCAACCCCTTGGCTTACAACCTGTATTGGGGGAACTATGATTGGATTCTGGTCCAGGTTGAGCTTTGTTAAGTTTTCGAGCCTACTAAACGTATAAGGAAGGGCTCGGATTTGGTTGTTGCTCAGGTCAAGCTCCCTTAAGTTAACCAGATCACCAAGTGTTTCAGGCAGCTCTGTCATATCGCTGAAATTACTGCTAAGATTTAGATATTCCAGATTTGTGAGTTTCCCAATAGATTGAGGCAGACCATGAAGCTCATTGAAATGAACATCAAGATGCCTGAGAGATTTCATTTCTCCAATGGAAGACGGAAGCAATCGTATTTTATTCAAATGGATCAAGAGCTTCTCCAGGTTAACAAGTCCAAAACCCATGTTCGTTGGCAGACACATTATGTTGTTAAAGCTTGCATCCAGTTCAACTAGTGACCTACAATGGCATTGAAGACGAACATCACAGAAGCACAAAATATAAGTGTCTCGAACTAACCATTTGAAAAGCAAGCTATTAGGTGAAAATATATTATGAATAACTTTATGTTATAGTTCGCACAAGTGCCTTTTGGGCTTGATGTTATGACCACACACATGAATGGGGGCAACAAGAATCAAACTCTAGATCCTTTGGTCAAATAAGCTCACATACCATGTTATGAACAAAGTGAAATACTGGCAACCACTTTTTATTATTAACCAAATCTTTTTTGAAAATCATAAACTTTGTACGTCGATCTCGTTTTTTAATAAACTTAAATCATGATTAGTGTAGTTTTCAATAAATTTTAATTAATAATAGAAAGTATGTTAAAAAGAGTGGATTGGAGAATTTGTTACTAGTACACGTAACATATGACACAAATGGATTTATATTATCTATGAAACTTCAATTTTAGAATGAAGAAGAAAGACACCTGCAAAGAGCAATGGTTTCAGGAAGAGCAGTTAGCTTGTTCCCTGACACATTAAGGATCTTTAGATTAACTAGCAATCCAATGGAATCTGGAAGAAACTCTAAAACATTAGATGAAACATCCAGCTCCACAAGCTTCTGTAGTCCTGCTATTGAATCAGGAATCGCCTGTTTTAATGGCACGAAAACATCCAAAATTATATAAGCTACAATAAAAAATTGAACTATAATCTCTTTCAAATGCTCAACAACAATTGAACCAGTGCAGTTTTGTTTCTTTCTTTTTATTTCATAATAAAAATAAAAATAAAAACAAATAAATGGCAGCAAAGGAAGAGATCTTCATTGTTATCCATACATCGTGATCAACTAATTCAATTTACTGTTATATTATGTACTTAAAATCTTAGACAAGTTACTTCACTTCAAATAACAAGTTTTTTTTTTCGTTTAAGACCTTACCTATCTTCCACATGAAGCAATCCTCCTCAGTAGAACCAAAGTTCAATGAGCATTTAGTGCAACTACATTTAAAGGGTTCAAACTCAACCACTGATTAAACTTAAATCACTTCAGGTCAATAGATTCAAACACTTGGTGGTGGATTTAAAACAAACGCTAAAATATTCTTAAGTATACACTACACGATCCTTCAATTCACACTCAAGACGCAAGAGACTGCATCTGACGCGACGCCTTAATCCTCTAGAACATGAAAACAGGTTCATCACCAAACCCCATTGAGAAGCAAAACACAACATAGGCTATGATCACGTGAATATAAGGTTTTGCGACAATGAAAACAAAACACACAAAGATCGAGACAAAAGACCGTGCATACCTCTAACTGATTCTGAGACAAATTAAGCACGACCAAACCACGAATCTTCCCGAAGGCCTCGGGGAGAATCCTCAACTGGGACCCAGAAAGATCAACCTTTTCCACTTCCTCACTCTCCGCTTTCCTCAAAATCCCAACCACTCCTTCATTCACCTCTTCACCAACCTCTTTCACCGATTGCGCGTAAGCCTCAACCAGCATCTCCTCGGCAGCCCTAAGCTGCTTCACGCACTCCTCGTGCATGTCATCCACTCGCACCAGCGCGTGAAATACCTGCGCCTCGTCGTTGGGCGCGTGGGGGTCGGCGATCTTGGCACGCGCGGCAGCAACGGCGGAGGGGTCCGGGCGGGGGCCGATGGTGCGGAGGAGGGAGAAGGTGTGGGCGACGTTAAGGGTGGAAGCGCGTTGGGTGAGCGAGGGTAACACTTGGGGGTGGTTCAAGTGAGGAAAGAGGGAGAGTAGAGATTGTTGGGAGTGTGTGGGGAGTGGTGGATGCGTGTGTGGATGAAGGTGGTGTAGAAGGTGGGAGAGGAGAGGGAAATCGTTGAGATCGGGATTCATTTTGTTGAAGAAAGAAGAAAGTGTCAAGAAAGTAAAAACACCGGAAAAATAAGAAAGATAGATTCTTGATGTTTGGTTGTTTCTAGTTTCTGCTGCTGACCGCTGTTTTTGATTGGAACAGTGGATGTGTTTTGGGTTGGTTAGCGTGCCAAATTGGTTGTTCTTTCATTTCCACTTTTCGACATCTTTCCGTTGAGTAAAGTCTCGCGGGCTGAAACAAAAGTTCTTCTCTATTATTATTATTATTATTATTATTTTATTATTATATTATTATTATTATTATTATTATTATTATTATTATTATTATTATTATTATTATTATTATTATTATTATTATTATTATTATTATTATTATTATTATTATTATTATTATTATTATTATTATTATTATTATTATTTATTATTATTATTATTATTATTATTATTATTATTATTATTATTATTATTTATTATTATTATTATTATTATTATTATTATTATTATTATTATTATTATTATTATTATTATTATTATTATTATTATTATTATTTATTATTATTATTATTATTATTATTATTATTATTATTATTATTATTATTATTATTATTATTTATTATTATTATTATTATTATTATTATTATTATTATTATTATTATTATTATTATTATTATTATTATTATTATTATTATTATTATTATTATTATTATTATTATTATTATTATTATTATTATTATTATTATTATTATTATTATTATTATTATTATTATTATTATTATTATTATTATTATTATTATTATTATTTATTATTATTATTATTTTATTATTATTATTATTATTATTATTATTATTATTTTTTATTATTATTATTATTATATTATTATTATTATTATTATTATTATTATTATTATTATTATTATTATTATTATTATTATTATTATTATTATTATTATTATTATTATTATTATTATTATTTATTATTATTATTTATTATTATTATTATTATTATTATTATTATTATTATTATTATTATTATTATTATTATTATTATTTATTATTATTATTATTATTATTTATTATTATTATTATTATTATTATTATTATTATTATATTATTATTATTATTATTATTATTATTATTATTATTATTATTTTATTATTATTATTATTATTATTATTAATTATTATTATTATTATTATTATTATATTATTATTATTATTATTATTATTATTTTTTATTATTATTATTATTATTATTTATTATTATTATTATTATTATTATTATTATTATTATTATTATTATTATTATTATTTATTATTATTTATTATTATTATTATTATTATTATTATTATTATTATTATTATTATTATTATTATTATTATTATTATTATTATTATTATTATTATTTTATTATTATTATTATTTTATTATTATTATTATTATTATTATTATTATTATTATTATTATTATTATTTTATTATTATATTTTATTATTATTATTATTATTATTATTATTTATTATTATTATTATTATTATTATTATTATTATTATTATTATTATTATTATTATTATTATTATTTATTATTATTATTATTATTATTATTATTATTATTATTATTATTATTATTATTATTATTATTATTATTATTATTATTATTATTATTATTATTATTATTTATTATTATTATTATTATTATTTATTATTATTATTATTATTATTATTATTATTTTATTATTTATTATTATTATTATTATTTTATTATTTATATTATTATTATTATTATTATTATTTTATTATTATTATTATTATTATTATTATTATTATTATTTTATTATTATTATTTATTATTATTATTATTATTATTATTATTATTATTATTATTTATTATTATTATTATTATTATTATTATTATTATTATTATTATTATTATTATTATTATTATTATTATTATTATTATTATTATTATTATTATTATTATTATTATTATTATTATATTATTATTATATTATTATTATTATTATTATTATTATTATTA